>NC_143397.1:179226119-179546710 GCF_052110815.1 Crocodylus siamensis
GTGTAATTCAGTTGACACAAGTAAACTTATGCCACAGATTTATTTGGCCCAGAAGCTATTCTCATGCAGATAACTTGGATGTTTGTCAATCCAACAATGTTCCACCACTCAATGACACCTGATAATCTTTCTGCTCCAATATCATTAACATGATAATCATTCTTCTCTTGCGTCATGGCCTTTGAATTCTTTGGCTGTAAGTGTATTCAGCACAACTTAATGCTTTTCCCCTGTGGGAAAACACATGGACCCTGAATATATTAAAAGCTTTGTTATACCATGCAGAAAAAAATGCATAAATTCCTTCTTAACATATTTACAAAACTCCCAAATTTATTGTGTACAATAGAAAGAAGTCTATGTGAATCTAAGGAAGGTGAGTATCTCTCCACCAGACTGTCTGTTTTTCTATACTAAAAAAAAAAAAATTCAAATATTATAAGACCCAAATAGGTTGAGGTTTTCAGAGAAGCCCAACAAAGTTAGATGCCCAACTTCTATCAAATTCAATGCAATAGGAACTTGGAGCTTTGCTGCCTGTTTCAAATAGATCATATATTTTAAAATACAAAGACAAATTGCATCCTTTATTAAACCTTTTACATTTCTTTACCAATTTTGAAAAAAAAGTTTATCCCACAGCTGCATGAGTTGTAAATATAAATGGCACTCTTTGAAATACCCTGAACATTCTTGATCACCAATTTTTACATCATAAAGGCTGGGAAGAGTGTATAAGTGTGCCAAAAATCAACAATGACATTTTGAAATATGTGGTATTTCCAGTTATCATTACTGGAGGCCATAATAATTTCTCTCTGAATTATTTGGAGAGAAATAACAAGACATCACCCCAAAATACTGTCATCCTAATCTATTTTGTTCCAAAGAATTTACAGAGTAGTGCTAAGATAGCAAATAAAATAGCAAGTGGGGTAGTCGTTGGTGGGCTGGCTGGGGTGAGCTGAAGTTTTCAAGTTCTGGGGTGTCATTTTATCTTGTGGGTTTTGTTTTTTATTATAAGCTGCCCAGAAACTTTGGGAGAGGAGGTGAAGAGGAGGCTGCATATAAATCTAATAAATATATAAATAAATATTTCCAGTTCAAGAAATTTAGCTAAATAGAGTCTCAGAAATCTTCAGTCACTTCCTTGTCAACTCCTAAAATGATTTTCTGCCCTGTTCTGTGGAGGGTGTGTGCATGTGTGTGCATGCACTATAACCCTGCCCTAATATACACCAAAAATTCCTTTTGTGTTAAACCTTTCCCTCAGGCATTTGTGTTACTTGAATCACTATGCTATAAAGGTGCCAGACAGTCTGGGGCATGCCTCCATGGCCAATAAGAAAGAAACCATTATAACCTATTATATTAGATATCTGCTTTTGAAAAGAAGAGAATTCACAGCAGCAATGAATTTGCAAGGACCCTCATCTAGGTGTGGCTGAAGTAGCTAGTCCGTATAATTTCATGCCAGATAATTTATTTTATTATCATCTCTATTTTTCCCCACTTTGCCATAACAACAAAAGACTTTTAAATATTTGTAGAGCTCATTAAGTGCTCATTAATGATTCCCTGCAACACAGTTCTTAGTTTTCAAGTGCTGTGTTTTATGCCACTACACTATGCCTTCTTATAGTGAGATGATATAAAAAAATGCATTAAAATATTATTATGGTGACAATTCAGTTCATTTTACATAGATACTATAGGTAAAATCAAGACTGGTCTCTTAATTCCGATATAAAATTTAACATACTTAAAAATTAAACACTAGGTCCTCAGAGGGTGATTCAAAGAAACAGGGGGCTCCTATACAGTCAGTGGGGAGAGTTAAGCACATCCAAAAGGCAATTCAGAAAGCACATAAACTGCATGGGGAGTGACTAAAGTTATTCAATAAGATAAACTGAGCAGTGACGCCTACATGGTGCATCTAAACTCTCACTCCTCTGTAAAAATTAGGTATCTGACTCAGGCCTGCACATTAGACCCTTTTCATTCACTCATAATCCAGAACCCAAAGTGTTCAGATCGGTTGCATCACAGAAATATGACTATTGTGCATAATATTGTAGCATTTGCTGCAGTTGTTAAGATCTGGGATAGGGACAGAAATTACATGTAAGCCTGTCTAAGTGATTGGAAACTGGTCCAAACCTGTAACAGAACTGTAGTTCAGTGCACACAGGCCAGTTTCAATATGGCAGAATCCAGTTTAAGACAGACCTGGCAGGATGTAGTATCTGATTTAGCCAGTTTAGGTTAGACCTGTGTATTGAAATTCTGTCCCAGATCCCATAGTGAACACTTTAGTTCACTGTCCTGTGGCATCCCAGGATGCTTTGAGGCCCTCCCCCTTCCCTCCCCTTTGTGGCACTGTGGACCCCAGCTGCACTATGCTGCTCTGAGCTCTCAGCAAGAGGTGGGGGGGGGAGAGGGGGGGGGTGCTGGGGGGAAGGGAGCATTGGTAGCTCTGCATGTGTGAAATCCTGGTGTCTGTGTCCTGGCATCTGCTCCCTGCATGGCAGAACAGCAACAGGAGGGGAGGCTGCTCTCCTTGCTGCTTACTCAGGGACACAGATGCAGCCACACCCAGGCTGAGGTTGGGGGTAAAATCCTGGCATCTGTATCCCGGGGTCTGCTCCCTGCATAGCAGAACAGTTGCGGGGGGGGAATGCTCCTGCCTTGCTAGTCACAGGGGAGTGGTCCCCCCTTCCCTCACTGCTCTGTCATGCGGGGATGTACGGACTCAAATGCCTCACCCCTAACCTCCCGCCCCTGCCATGCTGAGGCTGACAGGTTCTTGTGACAGACACAGCAGCAGAAGAGGGAACTGCACACCAACCCCCCCGCCCCCATGCCCAGCAGGCAATTGGGTGGCCCCCCAGCTCAGTTGCTCTCTGCATCCATCCTCTGGCAGTGCCCACACCCTGCTTACCTGGCCAGTGTAGGCATCCTGTGTGCCCTTCTCCCTCAAAAGGCAAACATCTGTTCTGTTCCCTCCCAACCTAATGTAAGGGCACTTAGAGTAAAGCACAAAACTTGGATCACTTTTGTCTTGGGCTTTTTGAATGTCTGTACTTAGTCCTGGATTACAGCCTCACCTCAGCGTGATAGAATTTGAATCCATATTTCCTATTTCCCAGGAGAGTTCTCTAGCCACTAAGACGTAGTATTGTCTGGAAGACACTACTAGGTTGTACAGCCACTCTTCCTTTTGAAGTCGGGTCTCTGTGCAACCAAGAATGCAAATATCACAGGGTCAAACAGAGCAAACAAATGGGAGCTGGGAGTTGAGAGTCCTGGGTTCTGGTCCCTGCTACCAGTTCTGTTTATGAATTTCACATTGGGCTGTCGCTCATAAAAACATAAGTAATACTAGTGGCTAGGTCACTGTCCTAGAAGTAGAAGATATTGATTTGAAACTCATCTGACTGAGGAAGGGTAAGAACCTAGGGCTCTGACTTTCTAAATAAGTGTTCTGACCAAGTAGGCATAATGGAAAAGACAGGCACTATCACTATTTTTGAGTGCTGTGATGTGGATTGAACTCAATGCTGTTGATCAGTAATGGGCATGCTCATGAATTTGCTTAGAGCACAAAAACTGCATCAAGCCTTTCAGGGGACTTAGGCAGAGATTAGCCACTGCTCTACCTCTGTTTAGTTTCCAGTGGAACGTGTTAGGTGGAAGATTGGCAGAAGCTGCTGAGACAGAAGTGTTCTGTGTGAAAGTTAAACTACAGGTACCTAGGGATCTGTGGCCCAACATCTGGATACCTGAGCAATATTGTGGCTGCTAGAACAGAGATATTCTAGATCCCTTTTTGCAATTTAGGTTCCTCAATTCCACCTGAGACCCATTTAGCTGTCTCATTTACTAATCTGGATCTGAACCTCTTCAATAATATGCCCATAGACACTTTTTATCTTGCAATAGCTTACTGAATAAGAAATGGAGAAAGCCGCTGCAGATGTTCATATTCCGGATTTGGCTGCTGGAACAACTCTAAAGCTTCCATGGGGCCATACCAAGCTGTGCAAGCTTATACTGCACCCTGAAGTCTGTTTTGCCATTTAAAAATAGTTGTAGTGTAGTGTTTAACATGCCTCCTCATTCTTATTAAGAGATCCAGCATATTCTCTGCCAGGAAAACTGACCTTGTTCAGTGTGGCTTTCTCTATTTTTTGTTCCCAAGCAGGACGTGCCATCTTGCTTTCACTCTGTACATGCTGATTCTACAAAGCAGGTAGTGAAACAGCCCTAATGTTGGTCCCCACTGCTGTTGTCAAGATCTTTTGTCTCCAACATGCTTGAGACCAGTGAAAGTAGAGGGCACCTGCAGAGTAACTTTGAATCTGGCACACAAAAGATACCAATTCCTCTCACCCAGGACTTGAGAGTGGTGTTCAGAGGAAGCAGCTCCTCTGGAAAACTCTTGAGTCAAAGGTGTTTCATGATAATCAGTGCTGCTCCTTTTACACATCTCCACACAACTGTGGTGGTGGAAAGGGCCACAGCACTCTGCAGAAGGATGTCTACTAAGCAATAATAAAAAGTATACATTGCTTGCAGTGGGTATGCAAAGATGATCCAATACATTGCATTTGCAGGGGACACAAAAATCAGGCAAGATAAAAAGAAGCAGTATTTTGACTGCATATTCCCTCTATACTCCAGGATTGTGGGGCACGCTGCTCTCCTCATCTAAGCCAGTGCTTGGTTAGGGAACAATTGGACCCTAGTGGGAACTTTAAAAAAAACTCAAAGCATACGAAGACTACATTACATACTGTAAAGAAAACATAACACTTTTGTCATGTGTAGCAATCCCATAGGATTCCATAACGGAAATTATTTTCAATGATAACTACACAATTGTAATTGTATTTATACCTGTTCTATTACTTTGATGCAGCCTGTAATTTACCTTAAAATAATACCCAACTAATAAAATGACAGACAGATGTAACCACTATTATTTTGTACCACAGATAAATAGCTTATGCTACATCTGTTCACCTTTAGGACCAGATTTTCAAACTCTGGCCTTCATTTTTGGAACCCACAGTTTCTGAAAATCAATAAACATGTATGAAGCTCTGAACTATGATTTCTGTCCACAGCTTAGCCATGATCTGCAGAACCCCTCTGACTCCAAGCAGGAACAGCAGTCTACCTGCATGCCATCAATTGTTGGACTAGGTCCTTTGACGTCCAAGGTCTGTCAGAATAAAGTACCCAGCACTGTAAATATCTTCAATTGCACTGTAAATAATGTTACATCCTCCAATTAATTGTGCCCTTGTACAAATACTGAGGCCTCTCACTCGGGTATTATATCTTACCTTACATGACACAATCAAAAGCAAAAGGTTGAATTTCATGATCAAGGAAAAAATAAATCTTGTGCACCCTTCATTAGAGAACACTGATATCATTAATTAATGATAATAGGAGAAGTTGTTCTCAG
The DNA here is from genome assembly GCF_052110815.1 of Crocodylus siamensis. Lineage (NCBI taxonomy): Eukaryota > Metazoa > Chordata > Crocodylia > Crocodylidae > Crocodylus > Crocodylus siamensis. The sequence continues at coordinate 179,231,599 of NC_143397.1, forward strand.
CCAAGTTTCCCACAGTTTTTAATTTGTAATTTTCTGGTAAGTGCATACACTGTTAGGTACTTCCTTTGTGAACTAGAAACTGAATGCTTAGTGGTGACATATATCATCGTTCCAGACAACAACCAGCATGTGGTTTTGCAAGCTGGGGTCACACCAGCTTGTAGTAACAAGACGTCAATTATTTCCCCTGGAAACAATGACTACAAGAAGCAATAAAATCTTATGCTTTTGTGAAAGCCCAGCAACTTACTTTGTGAATATAGGAATGATACTGCCCATTACCACTGTATGTGATGTGTCTGTGTAATGCAATGGAAATGCCTTTTTGTTCACATGCTGTGCCTCTAAGCCTTTTGGTTTGATCGACGAGGTTGTATGAATGAAGATGCCAGGATTACTGAGTCATTCCTGATTAAAGGTGATATCACCAGCTTCAGTTTCCCAGACTTGAAGTGCTACATAGGTCTGGGTTACTGAAATAGAACTAGATTAGGAAGCCTGAACTGAAGGTGGCAAATCTGACAGAGCAAGCCCTTAACTTTCTTATATCACATTTCTACAACATGAACAATATAGAGAGATTACTGATGGGGTAAAAAGCAGATACAGAAAAGAAAATGCAAGAAAAGGTCTTGCTCTGATTTCTAATTCCTTTCCATATCAGCTGTTATCACTTCATTCAGAAAATTAATTTAGCTGCATAGCCATAATTTCTCCAAAGTTGACATTTATCGTGAGAAGTTGAAATGTTTCTATTTCCTTACTTAATTACTTTTTCTAGTGAAGGATGTAAAAAAAAACCCTGAAAAAGCTTATTTTTATACATTCTGTCAGCAAAATTCTGTGCAGCAAAAAGTTTAATGAATAAAAGTGAAGGGCTGGCTTGGTGGTCACTGTACTGGGACTGGGATTATCTGGTTTTAATTATGCTGCTGTCTACCTGTACAAGATACGCTAAGCCAGATTCTTGAAGGTATTTAGGCACTCAATTCCCACTGAGGTCATGGTAATTCAGCACTTCCATATAGGAAACCATTTTTTTATATCTTTGCCTCATTTCCACATCTCTTGTTCTCAGGCTTTTAGTGAAGCTTACCACATCAACTCCTGTGACTTTCACATAGTACCCTGATAATCACCCCCAACTTGTAATCTTCATGGCAGGGTCACTTAATAGGGAGATGTGGCCAGACTCTTCTGTATTCTAGATTTCTTTACTTTTTATCACAAATCATCTAAGAAAACACTTTCATGTGGGTGCAAAAATGGCTATACAATTGTGCTGAAAGAATAGTTAATGTCAAACCAGAAGAAGAAATCAAGTGGGATCCTGGGGGACATCCGTCCTGAGTCTGTAACTGTCTAATAGTCTCATTCATGACTCACATAATGTAATTGAATGTACACTTTTAACATTTGTGGATCATATTATGCTGGATAGGGTAGCAGGCAATTTAGAGGATGGGATAGAACTAAAAATGCCCTCAATAAATTGGAAAAATGCCCTGAAATATGTAGAATAAAATTCAGCAAAGGCAAGTGCAAAGTACTGAACTTAAGATGGAACAATCCAGTGCAAAAATACACAATGAAGAATGCAGAACTGCAGAAAATGCCCTTGGGGGTTACAGAAGATTTCAAGGTTCATATGAGCTAACAATATCATTTGTTGAAACACAAGCTAATGACACTAGATTGTATTAAAAGATGCATTGTGTGCAAGTCACAGGAAGGGACTTTTCTACTTCCCTGAGCAGTGGTTAGTCCTCACTTGGATTATTGTGTTCAGTGTTGGGTACTTCAAGAAACATAGAGACAAATGGGGAAAAAACAGAGAAGAGGGACATAAATATTCAGTGGTCTAAAAAACATGACGTATGAATGAAAGGTTGAAAGAAGTGTGGTTATTTAGGACAAATAATAGAATACTGAGGAAGTTTTGTTAACAGTCTTCAAATACAAAACCAGTTCTTATAAAGAAGATGGCAGTCAATTGTTCTCATAGTCTACAGGGGACAGGGCATGGACTAATGGTATTAAACTGAAACATGGCTAGATATTAGGAAAAACTTTGAACCCATTAAAAAATAGTTAGGCCCTGGAACAGAGGTTATAGGACCTTCATGACTGAAGAATTTTAAGTGCAGGTAACACTGACAGTTGTCTGGGATTTTTTAGACAGAGATAATTCTGGTTTATGCAGGAAGTTGGACTATATGACCTCTTGAAGTCCCTTCCAGCCCTATATTTCTCTAGGTTTTTCTGTCTTTAAATGTTACTAGTATTTCTTTTCTTGCCCCCTTGTCCCTTTTGATACCTGACATGACAAGATCTTAATCATGGTCGGTATATAAAAGCAGCAGCAAAAATAAAAAGCAACTTATAGAGGAGAAAAGTAAAAGATGCTCCAAGCTACTATATGTAAATACTCCAGGGGCCTAGCTCTAGTTCCCAATTTGGTGTTGGGAGCAACTCCATTGATTTCAATAGCTTGACAGAGGTGTAAAACCAGTATGAGAAAAGAGTCAAGGCCAGTAAGTTTAAGGCTGAGATTTTCAGCCTGCTTTCATTAGGGTGTACAGAGCAAACACAACACAGCCATGGCATTTCCTTAACAAGGAGAGTGATGAAACAAATGGCAAAGAAGTGTGAGGAGTTTCTACAATCATTAAACACCGACACCGTTTAGTTTTGTTGCTCTTTTGATAGTATCATTCTATCTAGAACCCACTTATGTACAGTGAATCTGTTTCTTTTTCCATTAATGCAAGTAATCTCTGAGGAAGAAAACTTTTCTGATGTTAATTTGACTTGTTTTCATTCAACATATTTTATGACAGTTACAGGTTTGTAGTTAAATGCTCTTTTATTTTTATATGATCAGCTTTTGAGTGAATTCAATCTGCTTTCTCTATCACACCCTCCAGAACTGTTAAACTGAGGAATGATTATTGTGGGGCATATGCAAATTCCTCTTTCCTAACCCCCTTAACATTCCTCACCACTGACTTAGCAATTTTCAGTATGTCTGTAATGAGGATAATCTAACTGCTCCCCCATGACTCCAGTATTCCATGGAATGTAGATTCTCTTTTTAACTGTAATGAGATAAAGTATTAATAGATTTGGGGGTCTATTTTTGTTCTGTGGCATTATACGTTAACCATTACCATCAGCCAGTTAGAATGTCTCCTTTGTATTAAATTAATTTAGTATTTGTAAAAGTTAGTGGATAGACTAGCATAGCAAGCAATCATCTTTGCCATCACAAGTCAGATATAGTGCTGAGAGTATACACATTGTCCATATATTCCATATATCTGAGGGTAACAGGAGATTTTTCTATATTATGTTATGTTATAGGGATTTAATGCTAGCATCTCAGTTATGATCATACAGTTAATTATACATATGTAGTGATATTTAACAACATATGTATAACTGATGGAAAAGCTCATGTTTGTAATACTGGCAGACTGATGAGTACATATCACTGAAATAGGCATTGACTACAGCCACACAATAATTGAAAATGAACATGTTTAATAATAAGGCCCATAAGAGCTACATTTCTCACATATTGAAAACACTGAAAGGGATACATTTTCTTGCCCATCCCCTTATTTGGTCAGTCTCCAAGCAATATTTATTTAAACTCAATTTAAATATTTGTCTGGGGTGGTTTAATCAGGTGATCAACCATAAGCTGGAGAGTGAAATAGATGAAGTCCTGAGGTCCCTACCCCCCTTATTCATCTATGATTATACAGGGCATTCATAAAGTCCATGTGAACATTTAAACTTTAAAAAATTAGATCATAGATATGATAGAAACAATCTGTGAACAGCATTTAAAAGCAAATTCATTAAAGTTTTAGGACAACTAGAGTACACAATGCTAGATTTCAACATAACCATCACCTATCATGATACAGTGCTCAATCCAATCTTCCAATTCCTCAAAAACATCAGTTGCTCTTGAGTTACTGCACTAATTGCATTGGTGATCCTAGTCCTAAGTTCCACCAAAAAACATGTTTTTGACAAGTAAACTACACTTTTAACTTGTCAGCATAAAAAGAAGTCCAACAGCAACAGATCAGGTGAATGAGGTGGCCAAGCAATTGGTCCACCTCTGCCTATCCACTTCTCTGGAAAACATCATTTAGGAACTGTCATACATTTAGAGCATAGTGGCATGGAGCTCCATCTTATTTCAGAATAAATTCATTATTACTTACGAAGTCTAGCATTCTGTACTCTAGTTTTCCTAAAATTTTAACAAATTTGCTTTTAAATGCCATTTACAGATTGCTTCTATCAAACCTAAAACCTAAGTTATTAATGTGGGCACCAATGACATGGCTCAGAGTGCTCTCAGCTGGGTCATGAGGTGCTACAGGGATTTGGGAGTGGGGATAAAGGGTCTGGGGGGCACAGGCGGTGTTCTCGTCAATCCTCCCAGTCTCGGGCTGTGGGCTGAGGAGGGAGAGGAGGATCCACATAGTCAACCAAAGACTGCGGCGCTGGTGTCATAGGGAAGGCTTTGGCTTTCATGACCACAGTCCACTCTTTGGTGAGAGAGGCAGCGAGCTGCAGGGAAGAGATAGCCTTCACCTCTCTCTGCTGAGGAGGAGGCTCTTCTCAGCCAGACTGGCTGAACTGCTCCACTGGGCTTTAAACTAAGCCCGCTGGGGGATGGGGGGACTACCGCCACTGCTGGCCCACTGAGCAACCCTTCCAAAGCCAGCAGGCCAAGGCACTTAAGGGAGCCCACCCCTGCTCCAGCCCTGGTACAATCTGTGGGCAAGGCAAGACCCCCAAGGGGACACTTGCCTGCCTGTACACAAATGCCAGGAGCTTGGGAAATAAGCAGGAGGAGTTCATCCTCCTGCTTAATACAAATAATTATGATGCCATAGGGATAACGGAGAACTGGTGGGACTCCACCCATGACTGGACCATGGGCATAGATGGCTATACCTTGTACAGGAGAGATCGAGTAGATAAAAGGGGCGGGGGTGTAGCTCTCTATGTTAAGGAAAGCTACGCATCCCTGCAAGCTGATGTTGGCAACCAGTGTGGATGACTGGAGACACTCTGGGTTAAAATCTGTGGGGAAAATGGCATATGGAACACAACAGTGGGAGTCTACTGCAGACCTCCCTCCCAAAGTCAAGAGCTTGACCAGGAGTTTGCCCAGGAACTGGCTGAGGCTGCATGCTCCAGGACATGGTTGTCATGGGTGACTTCAGTTACCCAGATATCTCATGGGAGGATCACTCAGCAAAATCCGAGCAGTCGCAAAGCTTCCTCACATCTGTGGATGACCTCTACCTGACTCAAGAAGTCTATGGGCCAATGAGAGATAAAGCGCTACTTGACCTGGTACTGGCTACTGAGGATGACCTAATCAGCAACCTAGTGATCAATGGGAAGCTGGCGGACAGCGACCATGAGCTGATCACCTTCACCATCTGCCGTAAATCTGGCAAGTCAGTCAGCAACAATGAAGTCTTTGACTTCAGGAAAGCTGACTTTGACAAGCTTAGGAGGCTTGTCAGTAAGGCCCCAAGGAACCATGACCCCAGGGAGTGGGGAGTTCAAGAAGAGTGGTTGCTCCTCAAGGGAGCAATCCTCAATGCACAAGCTAATTCAATTCCATCTCGGAGGAAAGGCAGCAAGAGGGCACAGCAGCACTCCTGGCACTCCAGGGATCTAGCAGGCCCCCTGAGGCTAAAAAGAAAGGCCTACACAGGATGGAGGATGGGATTCACTTCTAAGGAGGATTATTCTGCACTGGTCCAGTCTTGCAGGGAGCAAACCAGGAAAGCCAAGGCTGCAACTGAACTCCAACTAGCTTTGTGCATCAAGGACAATAAAAAATCCTTTTTCAGATATGTGGGAAGCTGGAGGAAAAGCAAGGGCAACACTGGACCCTGTTGAACCAGATGGGGCAACTGACAACTGATGCCAACGAAAAAGCCAACCTATTAAATGGGTACTTTGCGTCGGACTTTCATTTGTCCCATGGGAAGCCCATGCCCACCATGGGATAGGGCAGTCTGGGTGAGGGTGATCCCCTGCCCTCCATTAGTGCTGACCTCATGAAGGAACACTTTGAGAAGCTGGGTACCTTCAAGTCAGCCAGCCCTGACAATCTACACCCCAGGATACTCACAGAGCTGGTGAGCATCATAGCCCATCCTCTGGCATGGAACTTTGAAAGCTCCTGGTGCTCTGGTGTAGTGCCTGAAAACTGGAAGAAGGCCAATGTAGTGCCTAACTTCAAGAAATGGGGGAAAGTGGATCCGGCTAACTATAGGCCCATCAGCCTGACCTCTGTCCCAGGCAAGATCTTAGAAAAGTTTATTAAAGTGGCCATCCTTAATGGAATGGCCAATGCCAACATCCTAAGGGATAGCCAGCATGGGTTTGTTGCAGGTAGATCTTGCTTGACCAATCTCATTTCCTTCTACAACCAAGTGACCCATCACCTGGACAAGGGAGAAGAGATTGATGTCATACATCTTGACTTCAAAAAAGCCTTCTATCTGGTATCCCATTATCACCTCTTGGCGAAACTGGCCAATTGTGGTCTTGGGTCCACCACGATATGCTGGCTGGGAAATTGGCTTCGTGGTCGGACCCAGAGGTTAGTAATTGATGGAAATCAATCACCATGTGATTGTCCTGTGACCAGTGGGGTCCCCCAAGGCTCTGTCCTTGGACCCATGTTGTTCAACATCTTCATTAATGATGTAGACATTGGAGTCAGAAGTGGACTAGCCAAGTTTGCTGATAACACCAAACTTTGGGGAAAAGCATCCACACCAAAAGACAGATGGGTGATCTAGCCTGACCTTGACAGGCTCAGCAAATGGGCGGATGAGAACCTGATGGTGTTTAACACTGAAAAATGCATGGTTCTCCACCTTGGGAAGAAAAACCTGCAGCATCCTTATAGACTCAGCAGTGCTACGCTGGCTAGCACTACAGAAGAAAGAGACTTGGGGGTCATCACTGACCACAAGATGAACATGAGCCTGCATTGCGATGCACCCTCATCAGGTTTTCAGATGAAACCAAGCTGGGAGGAATAGTAGATACACTGAAAGGTAAAGCTGGTATTCAGAGAGACCTCAACAAATTGGAGACTTGGACCAAAAGAAATCTCATGAGGTTCAAAAAGGAGAAGTGCAAAGTCCTGCACTTAGGACAGAACAATCCCATGCATCACCGTAAGCTGGGGACTGACTAGAGAAGCAGAACCTCTGCAGAAAAGGATCTGGAGGTTACAGTGGACAAGAAGCTGAATATGTGCCAACACTGTGTCCTTGTTGTGAAGAAGTCTGACAGCATACTGGGCTGCATTAGTAGGAGTGTTGCCTGCAGACTGAGGGAAGTGATTCTTCCCCTCTATTCAGCACTGGTAAGGTCACACCTGGAGTACTGTGTCCAGTTTTGGGGCCCCCACTACAGAACGGATATGGACAAATTGAAGAGATTCCAGTGGAGGGCAACAAAAATGGTTAGGGGGCTGAGGTACATAACTTCTGAGAAGAAGCTGAGAGAACTAGGCCTATTTTGTCCGGACAAGAGAAGATTGAGGGTGGATTTAAGTACCTGAAGGGCAGTTTGAAAGAGGTTGGAGCTAGTCTGTTCTCAGTATTGGCAAATGACAGAAAAAGGAGCAGTGGTTTTAAGATGCAGCAAGAGAAATTTAGGTTAGATATTAGGAAAAACTCTCATGAGGAGGGTTGTAAAACACTGGAACAGGTTACCCAGAGAGGTGGTAGAATCTCCATCCTTGGAGGTTTTTAAGACCTGGATAGACAAATCCATGGCTGGGATAATCTAGTTGCAGATGGTCCTGCTTTGAGCAGGGGGTTGAACTAGATGCCCTCCTGAGGTCCCTTCCAACTATAATATTCTAGGTTTCTATGATCATGTTTACTAGTGTTTTGTAGGATGGAGTGGGAGAGGGTTTGATTGTTAAAAACATGGAATTGAATTTAAGCCATTTAAACTGAATGAGTCATTTCCTGTGTACCCTTAAAAAACCCCCTCTGTTCTAGCAGGACATTCCTTCTTTAGTAAACAGAGGAAAAAAGGAAAACATTTACCGCTGTCTTTCAATTAACACCTTCCGAAGTAAGAAATGATAACACCAGAGAAAAACACTAGGGCTGTGCGAAACAGCACCATTCCATTTTGCTTTGGGCTGCCTCCCACCCCTCACACAATCTAGGGCCAGGGATGGGAAAGCGGCCCACCTGGGCTGCCTCGTGTCCCCTGCGCAATCAAGGGGTGGGGATGGGATAATAGCCTAGCTGGGCTGCCTCATGTTCCTGGCGCAATCTAGTGCTGGGGATGGAGATCTATGGTTGAAACGTTTTGACTTTTGAATCGTTTCGACTTGCCTTGTTTTGTTTCAAGGCTATTTTGATGGCCTTTGTTTCATTCTGATTTTGCTTTTTCAACCTCAAAATTGGTCGAAACAGTGTCAAAATGAAATGGCTGGTGAAATTTCACACAGCCCTAAAAAACACCACATTCTCTTGCTTCCATTTTCAGTCAGGTGTCATTTGTTATAGGAGGGAGGATAAAAATTGATGCTTTTTCACTTTTCCAACTATGTATTTCCCTACCCTTTCACTCATAGCCTTCAGATTAGGTGTCTTTCATGTAACATTTTAGATTTAGGAGTCTTGTGATAAAGGCCACTTTTTGCCTCAGAAGGCCACTGTACAGTCTACCAAATGCAGTACAGTACAACACTGTATTGTTTCACAGTTGACACTCTTCAACTGTCTATCGATTTTAACATCTTAGAAATATGAACAGAAAAGTTTGCTTTTGTCCTTGCCTATGTCATTCTGTGTCTGATATATATCAATCTTGTTTTCATGCCTTATGACTAGAAAATTTTGATTCAAATACAGCTGTATTAAGCTGTATATGTTAGCATTTTTGTACCTGAGATACTACCTGTAAGCATAATACCTGAGCACCTTTTACAGTGAACAGCTGGTTTTAATATACTCATTATCCCTGCTCCCCCGTTCTCCATATTAAAAATATCTAAAAGGTTTATGTAAAACTTCCACAAAGCCTTAGTAGCCAATCTCAAAAAGTGTGGTTAAAGTTTTAAAGGCCAAATATTCAAATGTTTTGTGCCTCCCCAAAGTGTGCACACAAATATCACATTCATAGCTGCTCACAAGTTTTAAAATGATATTTCCACACAAAAACAGACATTCCAAGCAGTAAACCTAACATGAGCTTACTTCCAATGTAAATGAATAGTTTGAATGTACAACATGTTCATGTCAGTTCTGGAGGCCACTTTGAAAATGTGATTTTAAAGATATTACTCCAGTTTTAAAAGCCTTCTAGAGCCAATTTAATAATGAAAATAGTAAAAAAAATATTTTAAAAAATGAAGATTTAAAAGCAGCCACATGGATTTTCAGAGATTACAAAATCCAAGATGGCCACTGTGTAATGATAAATGATGAAGTACACAAAAGATTCCGCAGCTCTGTCAAAATGTAAGCTCTTTTGTTAGCTTCTATCAGCATTATTCAGAGCAGAATTAGATAACATAGTAGTAAAAACATTTTTTGTCCACTCATAAGCCTCCCCAGTTACTTTTGGTAATGGATCTGCATTAAAATTAGTAGAAAAGCAGGAGGCTCCTAGGGTAGCCAGGCCAAAATCTAAATACAAAGCTGCAAATGTGCACTTGGCATTAGCCTAAAGACTTTTAAATAATGTCAGTAAAGGCATTGGAATCTCTCAGAAGGTTGTGAATAGGTCAAATATGTCATGTCTTATTACCTGAACACGTGTCTCCAAATCTTTTTTTTGGCTCCACCTCTTCATTTCTCAATACGTCCTACTCCTGTTTGTTCCAGGAATGCACATTTATCCAAATCAAAATGCTGCTAGACATTTCACTGCCTATCACAGTAGATCTTTCATCATTGATTATGGACTCTAGGCTTGCATGTAACGATGATGATGATGGAGGATGTTCTAGTGTCCTTGAAGTTCAAAGTAACAGAATACAGGCAGAAGGTAAGGCAGTATGGGACCTGGTGAATTAAGTTAGAGAAGCATGAGCTTTCATCGGCTACTCTCTGAATCTCATATCTTTCTGAACAAGTTAGCCAATAAGGTGCCTTTTACCTACCTTTGGACTAACATAGCTAACCACTTCCCAGTAACTGAATACATTTCTGGTTATAGCCTGATCACAGTTAAACTTTTATACAGCACAAGTTGCTTTGTTCCCTCACACAGTTTTCTCTTCATTATTTATTGTTTGCCCTGTGTTTATCCATATGCTAATTTGTGTTTAATAAAAATAGTTCTCCCATTTCCCCAAAAGGTGTTTAAATGAAGTGAAGGTGACCACCAGGCTGTTTGCATAAAATTTCATTAGCCTCTTAGATTGTTTTTGACACCTCTCTGAAAGAATGTTTCATTATCATGCAAATGGTCATAGCCACAGTTTTCCAAGCTAATTGTCATATAGCATAATATACATATCGTAATATTATATGCTCCAAGATTTATGTAACTAATTTAACTCATTTCAGACTTACCACAATACACCCTAATAACAATAGACTAGTAACTATCTAATAAAAAACCTACATGATATTATTCTATTGAAGGGCTCTGATGCTGCTTGAACAAGCAATGTTAACTAATGAAGGGAGGAGGAAACTCTTTTGTTGGATACTTATCATTGGGAGAATTGATATAATAGTCTCAGTTCATCTGTGAATTGACAACAGGTCAAAAACACTACACACATTGGAATTCACATGCACTTCTTTCACAGCTTCTGTTTGACCTGTAATATCAGTAAATACAGAATTTTTGTCTACAGACATAACTACCACCACCATTTGAGAACATAAAAAATGAAGAAATGAGTATAATTTTAGCTCACTTTGAAAGGAAAAGTCAAACAGATTGGTGAAATTATATACACTACATTGCAATATATTTACCAGTGAGCTCTTGAAATATAATTATCTATCACTTAACCAATTTTATGATTGGATGGAGAGTAAAACCATCTCTTTTTTGTTAGAGTGTTAGCATATGGAATATTCAGTATCCAATATATTTTATAACTATTGAGAGAAATGTTCACATACTGAGAAACACAAACACAAAATGGGCTTCTGTGGGAGAAGTCTGCTGGCTGGCCATTTTTAGTGTGCATTTCATTCATACCTTCCTTATCCAGCATCTCTGTTATTTGAAACAGTTTGAGGACATGACCCTCACTCAGATAACAAGGTTCAGAATAACAAAACTGTCTGTGATATACATATAATGCATTTTTAAAAATAGACCTTGTGAAAGAGGATAGAGCCACATGGATAAGCCTGCCGTATATATACAGCTACCAACATGGATAAGCAGTCATTTGTAATTACAAAAAAATGACGTTTTTAAGTCAAAGTCACACTTGAAGAATTTTCTCTCTACCAGCTGTTCAGATTCTTATGTCATTTAAGCCCCAGTTCAGAAAAAGCATTTAAGCATGGACTTAGATGTATACACATGAGCAATACTATTGAAGGCATGTCTCTTCCAGGTCAAAACACTTGGTTCTCTCTTGGTTCTCTCTCCATATTGGTATGGAGCACACCAATAAGGAAATAATGGTTTAAAAATCTGTGTTTACACCCAGTAGCTGCATCTACCTGTACACTTAGCTGCAGAGTAGACTAATTATCTGCAGAGCAAGCATTGCCATCTACACATGCAATACTATTACACTGCAGTAAACTAATTGATACCACTGTAAGATAGTAACATCAGGGACAGTACTATCTTATGGCAAGGTTATTAACTGTGATTAAATGCATGCATAGACGCTGATTGCAAGCATAAATTGTGCCCAGTCAGCCTAGCCAGTAGGAGGCCAAACTCCTGCCTGCTGCCTAGCCACATGGCTCTATACTTTCAGCACCCTTATGCCCCAGCCAGCACCTCTGCTGCCTGATTCCACTACTTGGACCCCAGGGCTGATCCCCATGTGCCCCCAGCCCTGGAATAAACTGCTCTGCCTTGGCTTAAATGGCTGCTGTACTAGGCACCTGTATAGAAACTGTACCTAGGAGTAGTTTACTCTGTTTCAAACTGCTTTTGAGTTTATTTCTTTGAGTTAATTGCACATATAGATGCACCCAGTGTCAATAACATTTTTCCCACTGAAGTGAATTGATTGCATACATCGTTCTTTTAAAATGGTTCCTTACAAAAATGGTTTAGTTATGTTGCATAAAAAATCTAACTGATTTTAAGTACATCAGTCTGAAACATCACTGGTTGGTATAAGTAGTTTGCTTTACATACACTGAAAAATAAAGGAAGTATTAAAGTATGAAAGTATGGAAATATATACATTCTTCAACTACACTTATAAAAGTGAAGCTGGTTGATTTGTCCTCCTTATGGCCACACGGCCATGGGTATCCTTGCTGAGGGAGTTTGGCTGTAGTAGGGTGAGGGATCTGCCTAGTGGAAGGCTGTATGGAATGGGTGATGACTTGAATCTTCCCATGGCATGTTCATTTTATGCTCCAGGCAGTAGATGTTTCCCTAATTCTAAATCCTAATCCTGAAGTCACTGCTTCTCCCCTATATCTAGTGTGAATCTTCTCATACCCCACAGGCCGTGTTAAGTCCCTGTCTGAAAGCCAATACAATCATTCCAATGACAGCACATCTACAATGGGATATTGCAGTGCCATGTAAATACCTGTCTTAGCTTCATTACCAGAAGCAATATAGCTATTTTAGCAATGTGCTCTCCCTTACCTAATTAGCACAACCAAGGAATAGGGTCTATTAACTGGGGCAGAGTACTACACTAATGCAGCTACATTTCTTTCAGTTCCTAAGCAAATTGTTCAGAACTAACTTAGGTTCTTCTACTCCAGATTATATTGTGCTGTGGAGATACTTTCAGTTTAATGGAAATTAGGCATATGTAGTGTCTGATTTGTACTGAAAACAATAGAGAATATGCCCCTGGATTCCAAGAACAGTCTCTAAAATTTTAGAATTAATTCTGTTGGTTTTCAAAAGATACCATATTACAGACAGATGGGCACTGGCAGATATAAAGGTCATTAAATGCTTTGGCTTTGTTTTTCTTGGCCAACTATAAGGTTAGAAACACTGCTCCCCATGTAGGGTGTGCTGATGGGTTATCTAAATTCATCTTCTCTTCATTGTTTTATCAGCTTCATATCAACAGCTTTCCCTTGATGGTACACATTTGATGAACTCAAACACATATCTAACTCAAAGGGTGAAAATCAGGTTTTTCCAGTATTTTGAATTTCTGACTTATACCAGGATCAGTAGTGTTCTTTAACATCTAGAATTTTCACTAAATCTTTGAAGTTGATTGACCATAATCTTCAAAAGTTACACACAGAAAGATAAATATCCAGGAGATTGAGCATTACCTACCAAACAAGGTAATTTCTATCATAAAAGGACACTGCATAAACCATCTACAGTTACAGTACTTCTGTCCTAGAAAGACATGTTTTATATAAGTAGACATGACATTAGCAGAGAAAAATAAAGTCAGGATTCTGTATGTGTTTGCATATATGCACTTATATATAAAATCACATTTTTGCCTGTGGTTTTAACTCAGGTTTTCCAGATAGCTGCATTGATTTATCACATCATATTAGGATGCTATTAGAGCTCAGTATGTCTGGAGTTCTTCTAATGATGGATAATGATGTCATTAAGCAAGCATCCCCACAAAGGTCTTGCTGTAAAAATGAGAAAGTGCTAAAAAATAAAAACATTACCCTACAAATCAAGGTCACTGAAATGTTCTTCTTTTGTCTGTCATTCAAATTGTATAATTGTCATGGTCAAATTCCCACAGTGCTTTTCTGGGGTGTGGAATCCAAAAGACATATAACAACTTGCTTTTTATAATAATAATAATAATTATTATTATTATTGTTGATGATGATTATCATTTCAGTTGTTGTTTTATTAGTATTACTACTGTTATTATTTTTACTTTTACTATCAATTTTAAAATTAAAACAGACAGAACCTCCACCCTGGAGCGGGGCAGGAGGGAGAGGAGAGCAGCCACACGTGCCACCACCTGGGGTCCCCCAGGCCTGGGCTAGGCAGGGCTGAGGGACCCACAGCAAGCTGGATAAAATCACTTGGTGGGCTGGATTTAGCCCACAGGCCATATTTTGCCTACGCCTGCCGTTGTATATTGGTTAGAGGGAGGTAGTTAGCCATGTTAGTCTGTAGTCAGGCAGTCTTGTTGCCTATGAAAATGTTTGCCTCTCTGAACCCATTAGTCTCTTGGGCTAGGTACAAAATTTCAAAAAGCCCAAGGCAGAATCTTCCTCAATTACACAGTTTTCTGTAAGCTGAGTAATTTAGATCAGTAGCAAATAGAATATATATTTGCCCTTTGGTGGGGATAGACAAATCTTAGACCAGGTTCTGAAGTTTTTAAACTAGTCTGTGTGTGCCAAATTTCTGTTCTGTTACAGGTATAAACCAGTTTCCAATCACTTATACTGGTAAAGGCGTAATGTCTGTACCTGGCCTAGGATGTCACCATGCTCTGCCTTTTGCACAGCACATTTAGGCAATGACAGCCTGGACAATTCTGACAATGCCTGTATCTGAAAGGAAATGCCACAGTCTCCTAGCCAGATGCAGATGTAAAAATGCTGAATGGATTAATGATGTAATATGTTTGCCAAACAGCCTCTGTAGATCCAAAATTACCTCTCTTGAAAATACTCTATACTTCAAAGGTACCAGTATTACTTTTTCAATCTCCTTTGCCTGTTGCCCTTCCTGTCCACTGTATCATTATCACCTCAGTCTTATCTAGGCTGAAGCCCAGTCAGCTGTGTTTCATCCATGCCCTTGTCTTGCATAGACACTGGCTGAGGTGCTGAACTGCAGTGTCTGAATCAGAGTAGATACAGACATACAGAAATATATACCTTATTTAGAGATATTTCACAAGACAATTTTGCAGTTAATTCTGGTAGTATTAGTGCCATGTTGTAGCTACGATGGTCCAGGAATTATACAAGAGGCCAGGATTTTGCATGGTTGGGAAAAAGTAAAAACGTTTTTGAATGCAAGACATTCTTCATCTAATGAATTCTATAATTTTAGTTCATTTGTGAGTAGTTCCTTGTGATGACTGGATATTTTAACTCAGATCTATTTTGAATTTAAATACAGGTTTGATGGTATAATCACATTCCCTCGCTGGGTGATTATAACTTTTGGAATCAGGTTCCCACTGTGGATATTTGGATTTATGAGTTCAAATATAAATGCCACAAATGTTCACCAATATTTATTTAAAATTCACTGTGAGTGTATTTACATGTGCAACTAGTGAGATGCAATAATCTCCAGTGTAGTTCGTGACAGAGTCAGCTGCTACCAGGAGCAGCCCTTTTACTTGCACCTGGGACCACAGCAGTTAGTCAGGGCATAGCAGCCCTGGGCTGGCATGAGGTATAGGGGGTTAGCCCCGGGCTCCAGGTGGCAGTATCAGGTGGCAAAAGGGCTGGCTGGGGCATGAGGGTGCTAAAGTGCAGGGCTAGACAATAGGCAGCTCCCTACACTTTAGCATCCTCATGCTCCAACCACCACTAGTCACCATCTACACAAGTGTTTCGGTGAAGTTAATTACTCCGCCGTAAGAAAGTACTAAATTAGAGTGGAGTTAATTAATCTAATGCACCCTAATACCAATGTTCATATAGACAGTGACACTTTACTACTGTTGACTAGGCAACTCTTTAGTAAAGTGCACATGTAATTGCGCCCAGTTTCAATAAAAATTTATGCCAGGTAATTCCCTATCTCCCTTCTAAGGACACAAAGAGAACATGGTAAATACAATTTGAGGCCATAGCATCCATTATTTTCTAACTCATCCCATGCAATTGCAATACTAAGAAAAATCTGTATATACCAGGTAATTCTCCAGAGATTCTTCTATTCTGTACCAAAATATCCTGTCTAACTCTCTCAGGATTAGTGCATCTCTATACCCACTCCATATACAAAGCTCTAACTAAATGCTACCATATAGTCTCTAATATTTTTGTGTGCTATGATTAATTTAAAATATGAATGAATTAAACATTTCCATATTTATAATTGAGCATTTATGAATGGGTAATTATCATGTTACCAAGAATAAGAACCTGCCACTTACTGCATAAGAACAGCTTCTCAAAGTGATTACAGAAGAATTCACCCTTTTTGTGTTT
Organism: Crocodylus siamensis; assembly: GCF_052110815.1. NCBI lineage: Eukaryota > Metazoa > Chordata > Crocodylia > Crocodylidae > Crocodylus > Crocodylus siamensis. The sequence continues at coordinate 179,247,942 of NC_143397.1, forward strand.
CTTTCAGATGTTTTGCATCTATATCTACAGGTCTTCATTAAGTATTTAAATAGAAAAGCAGATTTTATTTTGCAGGGTACGTTAAGTGGTACTTTTCTTTATATAATAGAAGCTATAATTGTGGAATGCTTCAGGGGCCAACCTGATTGCTGGATATCTAACCATTATTAATTGACTAATATTATTAATAATAATAATTAATTAACTGAATGGAATGATTCAAACTAACTTACAGAGCTCTGTCAGTTTTAAGTAAAATCTGCAATTTTATAAGTTAGTTTCTGATGGTATAAGTACATAACATACCAAGTTAATATTTTAATGTTATATATTATCTATTCTGTTCATGTGCCCACTCTCTCTCTCTCATTAGATTGTTCAACACAGACTTGGCTATAACACTGTGATGTGAATGTAATGTGTATAACAGCAGGAGGAACTAGGGGGCAGTCTGCAGAGCTGTGCTGACTGTTAATTTTGACTATAACTCCCAGAAACCCCCAAAGCTTGGTGCAAGGGAAAAGGGAAGAGGAAGCTTGAGGCTGGAGTAAGGGGAAGAGACAGCAGTGTGCACATGGAGCCCTGTGTAGCAGGACCGCTCCCCAGGGGTGCCTGTGACAACCCCCTTGTGGCCAAATGGCTCCTGCCTGGTTCAGTTTCTAAACTACCCTCCCCTTGCTCTTTACCTGCCATGCCTTGATCTATTTAATAGGTTTGGAAGGCCTTGGTTTATCCTTCTGCCAGGACTCCACTGATCTCAGTTTACCCCCTCCCCCCAATGTCAGGTGGGCCCTTCTGGCCAGTTCATCCCCTCAGGGGACCCTGGTCTCACCCCTCTAGGGTGCTGGGTGCTTGGTCTCGTTCCTCATCCTCTTGGGCTCCTCACCCACTTGGGCCCAGAGTGTTGTCCTGCCCTGGGCCCTATCTACACCCTGCTCTGTGTGCTCTTTCTACTCTGCTCAGGAGACTGGGTTTGTTGACACTGTCTGGCTTCAACCCAGATCAGGATTCAGCCTTGATTTTGGCTACCAGCCTGTTTAACCCAAGCTGCTTCTGGGCCTTGATTCAGGGCTGTAGCCGATAGTACTATTGCAGAGCAGTTAGCTGTGCAGTAGGTACTTGTAGCAGGTAAATCCCTGAGGACCTGCTCTCTGGCAGCAGATCATAAGCAGCCTTCCCCTGCTGAGGCTCTCTTGGCTATTCTTTCACTCTTAAAGTAATAGGAACCCTAGGCTCCCTGTTATATTTGGTCAGCCCTACAGTGAAGATAGAGAACTCACTGGCTCGGTCAGCCAAGAATGTTTCATAGTTTCATAGGTTGTAGAGTCAGAACAGACCTGAGCAGATCATCAGGTTCGACCCCCTGCCATGGCAGGAAACAGTACTTGGGACAAATGACCCTAGCAAGGTGTTTGTTTAGCCTTGTCTTAAAGATCCCCAGGGTAGGAGCCAGCACCACTTCGCTTGAAAGTTGGTTCCAAATCCTAGCCGCCCTGACAGTAAAGTAGCACCTCCTGATGTCTAATCTGAATTTACCCTCTGCCAACTTGTGACCCTTATTTCTAGTCACTCCTGGTAGTGCTCGGGGGAACAGGGACTCCCCCAATGCCTGCTGGTCCTCTCTGACTAGTTTGTAACAGGCCACTAGATCCCCCCTCAGCCTTCTCTTCTGGAGGATGAACAGGTTCAGGTCCTGTAGCCTCTTCTCATAGGGCCTGCCCTGCTGCCCCCCAATCATGAGAGTGGCCCTCCTCTGGACCCTCTCCATGTTGTCCACATCCCTCTTGAAGTGCAGCGCCCAGAACTGAATGTGGTACTCCAGCTGTGGCCTGACTAGTGTCACATAGAGGGGGAGGATCACCTCCTTGGACCTGCTTGAGATGCATCTGTGGATGCATGAGAAGGTATGGTTGGCCTTCCTGACTCCATCCCCACACTGCCTGCCTAAATTCATCTTGGCATCAATGATGACCCCAAGATCTTTTTCTGCCTCTGCACTGACAAGAAGGGAATTCCCCAGCCTGTAGGTATGGTGCTGGTTCTTCCTCCCCAGGTGCAGCACCTTGCACTTGTCGGTGTTGAAACCCATCCTGTTCTCATCTGCCCACCCCTGTAACCTGTCTAGGTCCCTATTGCTCCCTTCTAGCATGACCACATCCCCCCACATCTTAGTGTTATCAGCAAATTTGAACAGGGTGCTTTTTACACCCTTGTCCAAGTCACTGATGAAGATGTTGAAAAGTGCAGGCCCAAGGACTGAGACCTGCGGAACCCCACTGCCCACATCCCCTGAGGTCAAAAATGAACCATCCACCACCACTTTCTGGGTGTGGCCCTCTAGCCAGTTAGCAATCCATTTGACTGTGTAGGTGTCGACACCACAGTCCCCCAGTTTTTTAACGAGAATGGGGTGAAGACAGTGTCGAAGGTCTTCCTAAAGTCCAGAAAGACTACGTCCACCTTGAAACCTGCAACCAAGGATTTTGTGACCTGGTCATAGAAGGCCACCAGGTTGGTCTGACAGGACCTGCCTCTAATGAACCCATGTTGGTTCTCCCTAATCATAATCTCCCCTGCTGGGCCCTCACGGACATTCGCCAGGATAATTCTCTCAAAAAGCTTACCTAGGACCGAGGTAAGACTAACAGGCCTATAGTTTCCTGGGTCCTCCTTCCTCCCTTTTTTGAAGATGGGAACAAGTTGGCCCTCTTCCAGTCCTCTGGCACCACACCAGAGCATGACAAGTGCTCGTAAGTCCATGTCAGGCATCCCACAATGACCTCAGCTAATTTCCTCAGCACTCTGGGGTGGAGATCACCGGGACCGGCTGATTTAAATACATCCAGTCCCTCCAGAAGTTCCCTGACTAGATCCTCAGTTACCCTTGGCCTAGGTGCACCTCCCCTGGGGCCTGAGGGGGGCTTGGTTGCGGGGCAGATCTGGTCCCTGCTCAGGAAAATGGAGGCAAAGAAGTTGTTAAATAGGTTACCTTTGTCATCTGGTATGACGACCAGATTTCCTAGCATGTCTTGCAGGGGCCCCACATTACCCAGTGCCTTCTTTTTGCCCCCTATGTATTTAAAAAAGGACTTCTTGTTGTCCTTGATCCTGGCAGCTAGTCCTAGTTCTATCTCTGCCTTGGCCTTCCTGACTGCCCCCCTGCACCTCCGAGTAACCGCAGTATAGTCCTCCCTGGTGATGGCCCCTCCCTTCCATTGGGTGTACACCTCCCTTTTAGCTAGGAGACATTCTCGGATGCTTTTGGTGAGCCATGGGGGCTTTTGCACCCTCCTGCTCCCTTTGATCCATGTTAGGATTACCTCCTTTTGGGCTTGTAGGATTGTCTCCTTAAGGAGCAACCGCTCTTCTTGGACACCTGACTCCCCTCCCCTCCAGGACCTCAGTGCCTCTCTGACTATTCTCTTTAGCTCATTGAAGTCCACCCTCCTGAAATCTAGGGCTGCTGCCTTGCTGCAGGCCTTTGCCACCTTGCGCTGGATGGTGAATTCCAGCAGGTGATGATCGCTGTCGCCCAGGTGGTCGAGCACCCGCAACCCCCTCACCAGGTCATCAACTGTGGCCAGCACCAGGTCCAGCAAGACATTTCCCCTGGTGGGGCTGTGCACCTCCTTGGTTAGATGGAGGTCCTGTATTTTGGCTAGGAACCTATGTGAGCAGTCAGACCTTGCTGACTGCTTTTCCTAGCAGATGTCTGGAAAGTTCAGTTCACCCATGATGACCACTTCCTTTGACCTAACTATCTCCGTGAAGAATTCCTGGTCTAGCTCTTCCCCTTGGTTGGGTGGTCTGTAGTAGACCCCCACTGTTAAGTCTCTTTCCCCCTGACTGCCTTGTATTCCAACCCAGAGCACTTCCGTGTGCCCCTCCTCTGACCCTGTGCTATTTGATGAGTATGTGTATTCCTCCTTAATGTAGAGTGCCACACCCCTTCCTTTCCTCCCTGTCCTGTCCCTCCTGTACAGCCTATAGCCCTGGATATTCACCCCCCAGTTGTGCGTTGGGTCCCACCACATTTCTGTGAGCCCCACTATGTCTTGGTTGGTGTCAGCTAGCAAGAGGGTAAGTTCCTCTTGCTTGTTCCCCATACTACAAGCGTTTGTGTAGAGGCATTTGAGGCCTCCTGAGGATGTATGCACTGTCTGCCTAATCACAGCATTGCCCTGGCCCCTGTTGCTTACCTGGATATATGTTCTGCTCATCAGTCTAGGCTGGGCTGTACTTGTGGGTGTTGCTTGTTTTATTGGTCCAAGGCTTCCCCCGCCCTCATCTTTGCCTTAGTCCCCAAATGTGGACTAAAGAAACTGGTCTCAGACTAGAGGGCAGCTGCAGGCTGCTGTTTGAGTGCCCTAGGGACTAAACGCTTGTTTGGACACCTTTGGAAGTGGATGAGGGCTACAGCCCTATATGGGGGACAAGATACTACTGCACCATATTACCACTGTTGATGCTTCTTTACCTTTTACCAGTTCCCTTCTTTTGGCCCACTGGCTTGTGGCCCCTAACCCCTATGATTTTCTATGTAAAAGTGGGAACTCCCCCTTCCTCCATGTCCCAGTTTCTGGGGCTGCAGTGTTGGCACAACAATTTGCCCACATATATTTCAAATAATGTTTCATCTTCCTTTCCCTTCCCAAATGCAACATACTCCATCCTGGCACAGAGCTACCTTTAATAAGATTAAAATTATAATCTATATATATTTGTACAAGGGGAAAGAAATAACTTCTTTTTATGTTCTGAGATAAGATTTTAGTTTATTTCCCACATAAAGGATCTGTACTGGCAAGCCTCTCAGGCTGAAAAAGCTACCTCTAAAGCACCAAATTTCCTACATTTATTTATGAAGAACTTTAGGCCCTGATCTTGCCTCTGGATCTGCTAGAGTGGACTTCTGTGCCTGTCATTTCAATTAGTGGAATTCCAAACAAGCTCAATAGGTCACACCAATAAGTAATGATGCCAGGTCAGAGCTTTAAGCAAGTCTGAGATAAAGAAGTGAAACTGTTGTCACAGATAGCTGCAGTATCATGTTTTATACCTAGTCATTTAAACTTTTTTTTTAAATACATGATTCTCTTAATCCTTCTTTTTGTGCTAAAACAGTAGATTAACATCCCAGCATCTTATATTTCACTTTTCTAATACGGCATTTTAATACAATTCTTTGGCACTGGACAAAAGTTACTTGCTGGAAATTATTAATTGTGTATTTATTTTATTTAGTTATTGAAAAAGAATATGTAGATGCTGTTTCCATGGAACTACCTGTTCCATCTCTATATGTGGGGTGAAGGAATAGCTATCTTTTATTTTCCTTAAGGTTTTCTACTGATCTTAGCAGCATTTTAATTCTACTATCATGTTTTTGAACAAGGCAGAATAGCAAATTGTCACAGCCTTGTCTACTGTTAGAACTAAAAGGCCTCAGTCTAATATTCCAATGCTATTCCAATTCAGTATCAAAGCAATAGCTTTAAGAGACTGCATTAAAGCTGGTAGCTGAAGCAGAACACATTTCCTATTCTCCCTACATCATTCCTTCAAGTGATATCTTTCAGAGGCAGTACTTTCAGGAAGAAAAATAGTGTACTGTTCTGATGTGTGGCTTATGTATTTGGAAAACTATTCAGGTAGCCAGTGAGGTTGAATATTTTCAGTACTACTCCACAGAGACCAAAAAACAACTGTGAATGAAAGGTGCCATATTTCTTTAATGTTCAGTAGTATAGATTTCTGAACACATTTTCAAAAATGGGTAGAAACAATGCTCCAGCTGTCCATAGCTATTCTTCAAAGCACTTGTGCATCTGGTAATTTGGCACCTAGCTACCTACTTGTGTAATCCACATGCTTTATACCAAGAAAATAAATGTTTCTTTATTTTGCTCCCAGCAGGGAAAAGAACAGCAGGCAGGAAAAATGGACCCTGCTCAAAAAAGTCTATCTTTGCACATGTGCAGAGCTCATCTAAAACTTAGAAGGACACAGAAACACTCACTAGTAGGTCGCAGATATTAAAAGACATTCTCAATAGTCAGTTCTGAACGTGTAGAGGAAGTTTTCATTCTGGGTAATTCTATGACTTCTATAGAAGCCATACTCAACTATTTTCCAAGACCAATGCTTATGAGAGCCAAAGGAAGAAAGTTATCAGCACACCAGTTCTTCATTAGGATAGTGTTTCATCCACCCTAGTGTGATTTATGGACCTAGAGTGGGAACTGGTTGGGGAGCTATACAGACAGGGTGTCAGAATCATCCCGTCTCATGGGCCTAATTCAGATGCAGTTGAGGCTGTGGAGGTTAACATACAGCCATCAATTGCCCTTTGCCACTGACAAACAAGCAACAAAACACAGATTTTGGCAGTAGGCCCCACCCCAAAATTCCCAACCTCTCTACCGGTTCTGTGGACCACATATGACATGGCTCTGTGGATCCAGCCCATGGGCTCTAAACATGATATTCCTGCTGGACAGGGGGTATATCTACATGTGCAATTAGTGTACTTGAATAAACTCCAGCACAATTTGTGCCAGAGTCAGCTGCTCCTGGGTGCAGCATCTTCACATACACCTAAAACCACAGCTGTTAGAGCTGGGGTGGAGCACCCTGGGCTGGCAGAGGGCTCGGCGGGTCAACGCCAGGCCCTGGGCTCCAGATGTGGGCAGTGGGCAGCATAGGGGCTGGCTTGGGCACAGGGGCCATGTGTAGGTGAAACAAGAGGCATGTATGTACAATACTTTAAAGTGGGCTAAATGCTTTTGCAGTGCTTTAATGGTGTTGGTGTTTTGCATGTGTCGGTCGTGTATTACACATTAATTCCAGCCACTGTAGGAAATGCACCTTAACTGACTGCACAGTACCTTTAAGGAGTTTTAGTTTGCTGCCCCTACAGCCACAGAATGAAGCACTGGGCTCTGTGCAACTCAGGGGCTCTGCAGGAAGCCCTGCAGGCAGCCTGGCAGCAGCCCAGCAAGGCCGGCTCTGCCATGAAAAGCAGGGTGCCTGATCTTTTTTTCCCCCCGTCTGGAGCCTGGCTGCCTGCCTGAGCTGTGCAGGGGCCCAGTGCTTCCCTTCATGGCTGTGGTGCCCCCTGGGATCGCCTGAGCTGGGTGCCTGTGGGCAGGTGCCACCTTGGGAGGCCACTGCTGCTGCTGCAGAGGGAAGCACCAGCTCCCCTGCCCCACAGCCCAGGGACCTATCCACCAGAGCAGCTCACCCTCCCCTCTCCACCAGAGAGGTAGGTAAGTCAGCAGGGTGTGTGCATGACACAGAGGTTTAATCAACCCTAAATTGAAGTGGTGTTTTTTTAAAACCTACCACTTCAATTTAGGGCCCCCATTTCATCTACACTTGCCTAAGAGTACTAAAGTGAGGGGCTGAGTGGCAGGCAACCCCCAGCACCCTCATGCCCCAGCCAGCCCTAATCACCATCTACACAAATATTTCAGTGGAGTTAACTACTGTCCCCAATAGTACTACCTTACTGCAGAGTTCATTTATCTATGGTGGCCTAATACTGGTGCTCATGTAGACAATGATGCTTTACTGCAGAGCTAATTAGTCAGCTTTGCAGTAAAGCACATGTGTAGATGTGCCCAGGGTGCCTACAGATGTTTAGGAGCCACGTTCTAACTCATGGTGCTTTGTGCTCCACCCCAACCCTGCACCCCTGAGTCAACGGATGTCCACATGTTGGGCTGGGGAGGGCTGAAAACTGCCTGTACTGGCCTTGACCATCCGGTAAATGTGCTACAGCAGCCTCCTCAGAGGCTGAATTATCCCTTAACCCAGCCCTGTACCCTGCATATCTTCCCTCCTCCCCACCTCCCCCCAGTTCTGGTCATGGTTCACAGCTGCTATCTGGGCTTTGCTGGTGAAATGAGATTGAGTCCCCTCACCTCACAGGCCCAGCCCAGCTCCCCCCACAATTCATTAACACCTTTAGGCTCCCTCAGTTACCCCGCATGGGTTATTGGGGGGAGTTGGGCCAGGGCCATAAGGCAAGGGAGCACCCTTCCCCCCTCTCCCCTGACCTGGCCTTCTTGACAGCAGCATTTGCAGAGGCCAGCTGGGTTTTGCCATGGCCAGAACTAGAGGGGGTGGGGTGGAGTGGAGCCCCCTCATCTCATGGGTCCAGCCCAGCTCCCCTCAGTACTCTAGTTGGAAGAGCTGGGGGGAGCTGGGGGGTGAGGAGGCTCCATTCCATCAAGCCTCCCTTCAGCTCCAGCCCTGGCAAAGCCCAGCTGGCACCTTCATGCTGCACCCTGTGTAAGCACCACTCCAGTCCTGCAAAGGTGTGAAAAATTAACCCTCGAGGGAAAATGAAGGGAAGCTCTCTAAAGTTCTCTGCTGATTAATCAAGGGTTAATTTGTTCATGAGATCAACCATTTTAACAGAACTTTGCAGCTGTGAATGTGTGTTATGTCACAGCTGCAGAGTGCTTTCAGGGGCCAGAGCACATGAAAAATGCAACTTGTGTAAGCACCCATAGTCTTTGGAATTGACATTTACCAACTAAAATTGTAATTAACTGAGATTCTGTTATGGTTAAAGAGAGAAGTTCAGAAGAGCTAAATGTCATGAGGGTTTGTAAATTCTTACCTAAGTTATGTAGGCTTGTGGTTAGAAGAAATTGTCTTATGGAAAAACTTACAGAAATCCAGGAAATATATACTTCATATGCTAATTCCAAACCTGTAACACCTTCCCTATAGGCTACAGATTTTGGTTTTACCAGTACATGAGGACCAGTTAGCTACTAACTCAAAAGGGGGAAATTTGCTAACTATGGAGATTTCTGTTCATTTGTTGACAGGGTTTTGAAGTGTTTGGAAGTGACTGAAACAGTGATTTTTTTCAAGCTCTGAAAAGTCCAGACAGGTGTTTAGATGTAACAAAAAGTGCCCTTTTGTGACTTCCTGAATTTTGACAAGAAATCACTGTTATTATTAAAAGAGCTCTAATTTTGTAAGATTCTATTCTTTAACAAATTCTAAGCTGTCATTTTACTGAGCTCATTTGTTTGACACAGACTTCCTTAAATAATTTGCAATTCTTATCTTACTTTAGTGAATATTTGTCCAGCATTTTAAAAGTGTCATCATAGGGAATATATGCCCGAAGGCTACGTTAACATGTTGTTCTTTTTCTCCAACACCATGGTTCTCATACTGGTTCTCAAAATCTGTTCTGGTTGCTTTCTAGCCACTTAGAAGATATTTTCTCTCTCTCTTTCAAGCAAAAGTTGGTGTCAAGTGCTGTACTTGAACAATATTCAGGCTTCAGGTATCCAGATTGTAGCTGTATTGGTCCAGAGGCAAAAGGAATCAAAAGGAATCAAAAGTCATGGCAGGGTTGATCTCTTTAATTAGACCAACTAAAAATTTGCAAAAAATATATTTATTTGCAAGCTTTTGGGCACAGGCACCCATTATTAGGCATAGGAGATTGCAAAAATTGTAGAAGTTCTCCTAGGTAGAAGTGAAAATTTGTATTTCACAAGAGATCTGAAGGTGTGGTAAAGTCTCCTGTTTGGAACAGTTCTTTTTGTGCAGATTAGGCTCAGAGAAAAGTCTTTTTAGCTCAAAGTTGTGTGGTGGTAAGCAGGATGTAGAGTATTTCCTTCTGGGTATGACATTACATATTTCACAGAAGAGTGGAAAGATAGAATGCTCTTCTGGGCAAGAATCTCTTTTGTGGAGAGGTATCTCTCTGTGCTCTGTTAGAAAGCAAATTAAACCAAGCAAAGGCAGGAGCAGGGGCTCAGGTTTCAGGAGATAAATTTTGCTTCCTTCTTGTAAAGTTATGAAGTTTTCCTTTCAATTCAGCATTCAGGCTTCAGCATTGTACTATGGGAAAAAGTTCCTAAAATATTGGAATCAATTTCCTCTGTGTCAAAAAAACTGACTATATTGACTTTGAGGGCAGGGTATGACATTTTTGTTTTAGGATTTCTGCCCTAATGGGATAAGATTTTGGTGTATATGTTTGTTTGATTTTGAGAACGTAGCTTTATATTTTGCATTAAACAAACAACCAAAAAATCTTATACATGCACCTCAGAGCAACAAAATAAATACATAATGGGAGTATTTACACAGCTCCGTGCTTAGTATTTCCATTAGAAGTACTAAAGCACAACATAATATGGGTGGTTACTGCACCATGCATGTGGTACACAGATTTCATTGCTACATTGCCCTAGCGGTGTGCTATACCAGGGGAGTGCACTAACTATGGTGCCACAGCTGCTACATGAGCCACATGATCGCTACATCGCTGTAGCATGCTGTACAGCAATGTGTAGACATTTCCAACATGTACAGAATTCCTCATTAAAAACGTTTTCCTCAATACAAACCTTATCCTCCTGCTGGTATTTATCTAATGGACTTCCCCAGCTTTTTATTTGTTAGCTTGCTTTTTAGTTTTGGCAAAAGTTCAAGCTTTAAAAATACCTTGATATCAGAAGAAGAAGAAAATCTTATGTTGTATAAACTGCCAAAAGACTGGGCTGTTTTCTAAGAGAGCAAGATGGTATCCTGTTTGTTGTGAACAAAACACATTTACCTGGTACAGTGGTTGCTACTTCTGGTACTGTTCCATAACGCCATAAAACACATAGAATAGGGAATTTTACATTTACATTTATGACTATATGGCAAAAGAAAGGTTTCAATCATGGTATCTCTAACAATATTATTGTGTTAGAAGTCATGAAGAGATACTTGAACCAATGTGTTGAGAACTTTATACTGAGATGCATAATTCAGCTTTATTAAACATGGTTGTACCGCAAAGATATGTGTGTTCATGCACACACACACACACACACACGCACGCACACACACACATACACACTTCCCACTACTGTCTAATCCCCTAGATTTACAGAGCTCTTGGTACCTCTCCTTCTATTCTCTGAAAGAAATTCTGATTTGTATAGAGAAAATAGTTGAAGTAAAGGAGCTACTCATAACCGTGAGTAAACAGGCTCCAAGAAGTTAGTAGCAGTACAGTAATGAACAAGCTGATTGGCTGTGTTGCTGAAGTTGTTTTGTGGATACTGTAGCTCAATTAAATATCCTGTCTTGCACAACAGAGGTCTATTGTTCATCACCCTTGGAAAATCATGTTATGTTCTTAAACCTGCACTTTTGGGAGGAGTTTTGTCCACTGCTTCCCTTGTATGTGCTTCAGTATTGACAGCTATCCTATTTTAATCAAAGCCTGATTCTGAACTCACAGCAGTTTTACACTGGTTTATTTTGATTGATTTAGTACAGTTCCTCCTTTTATGACCTTCAATATCTTTTATGAAAAATGACAGGCACGTCCTTTTTTTAGTGCCTAAACTTTTGTGATGTTTTCCAAAACTTAAAATTCGCTTCCCAGGCCTACATTGTTGTTAATCAATTTATAAGAAAAGCTTAGCTGTGTCAGCTGTACACTGTAATTTTATTTTGACAGATGACTGTTTAGTATCTTTGGGAACTGAAGATGTTTTTTCAGTGGTGCACTACAGTTTTCTTGCATCTCCCAGAATCTTCACTGTTCATTTGCACTACACGCCTGATAACTTTTTCAACTTACCTGAAGGGTACTTCTGTTGAGTGGAGACACTCTAAAGCAAAATCAATCTTGCTAATGGTGGAGAGAATTGTGCCACCTCAGTTGGTATTACAGGTTATTTAGCATAAACATATGTGTTCCCATTAAGGGCCATCCGCATCCAACTTCAACGAGTCACTTGTGTAAGAAGTTTTGTTTATAAATCTGAGACTAATTTCCCCAGTCTGTTTTGTGTGTGCCATGTGGTAAAATTGTACAAATGTCAGTATGCAGTCACATAGCATATTTCTTTGAGAGCACAACCTAATGTCATTATGCAGTGTTTTTCTCAATAGAAACATACACAAAGAAAATAGAATATGGAAAATAAAATCAAATCTGGGCACAGAGCTTCATTATTTATTTCTCAGTTAAAGCTCTAAACATTTCTTCAGTTGCAGAAATTCACCATTGGAATGCAGCTACCAGCTTTTAATATAAGTGATGGTAATTACAGGGACACATGCTAGCCCCCTGATTAAGAGTTTGTCTTTACTTCCCATGATGGAACAGTACATTTATGGGGGAATTGTATGGTTGTTCCTGTGTAGGGCACACCACAAAAAGCCTCGTCAACCCTAACATAGCATTACAATTAATAGCAGCCAATTACTGGCTATGGTTCACAATATTCAGCCTATTTGACTGATTATTTTACATGAACAAGACTTTGGTTCACATGAAGGCACATCCATTTGTGTTGAGGGCATGGCCATGGAATTAGCCCCTTTTGGAGGAGCTAACAGATAGCGGGGTGCATTTTTTTTAACTATTCTTTTTTGAACAGCAGGGAATATTGGTGATCATGCTGCCTCCAGTGTCTCCTGGGGCATCTTGTCTGCATCTCTATTTATAGAGGTAGAATGTCTTATGTTGCCATCCAGCTACAGGTTTGAACAGGTTGGGCAGAAGGGTTCAGGCTTGAGAGAAATCAGCAGAAGAGACTGGACTCACTAGAGCAAATGCCCTTCCAGAGCTCAAAAATTAGTTCCTGAGACTCTCAATTCTTCTTTCTTTACAAGTATTTGTAGAAGCCTCTGGCCAAGCGCATGCCTTGTCCTCCTCTAGTATTAGTTCACGCAGAGAATGACAATCAGCTACTGCTATTAGGCAGCAGAATCATAACTCCACTAACTTAAATGGATGTTGAACCCCATTAGTGATAGACAATGTTAACATAATGAACAATGTGGTTTCTCCTCATTGTTTAGTGCGTGATTCTACACTTAATTTTTGATACTCTATTCAAGCCCTCTTCTAAAAGTAGAATTTTTAATTTGCTCCTAAGGTTCTTATGTGGTGTTCATTACTATGGTATCTGATGGTTTCACATTCTTTAACAATCCAGCAAACAAGAGAGTTGCATTAGCTCCTTAATCCAAATTGAAAGCTGTGGCTCAAAGAGATTTCAATTTTAAAAATACCTAATAAATTTGGGTGAACAAATTTAGCTGTGTAGGCCATGATTTTTCAGTCCCACTAACTTCAGCTGCAAGTGCAAATTTGTCATTGCTTCTGCAAATCAGACTGCCAGGTCCCAAACCAAGAACACACAAACTAATGTTAACAGAGTCAGAGGCCACCAGTGACAAAGATGTCTGAAGTGACATGGCTAAAGTATTATATAAAGCTTTGTGGCAACAGTGGGGGTAGGATTCACTTCTTCCAGGTAGTCTTCAATGGCTGTGGCCATGAGACCATCCTTTCTTGTTCTGCAGTCCCATCCCTTATTAGCTATACATCTTCCAGCTCTGCAACAAATGGGACAGAAGTTGTTACAGACATCATCTTCCTTTATTACACAGCTTATGAGGAGAGGCCCCGTGGAAAAAATAGTATGTTATCATGTAATTAAAGAATGTATAATGCATATGTACAAGAGGAGGAAATTAAGATTGAACAATTTTAATTTTGTCATGGGCTAATATGCAAATTCTTGATGATGCAATATTAGAAATATTATTTTAATATAGTTTCTGTGAACAAGTATTCCCTAAGTTAGGATATTTTAATTTTACCATGTAGTCCCAATAAATTGAATGTGCATAATAATGTGCAGAACATATATCATCTTTAGAAATGAAGGATTTGCACTTTAGGTTATTCAATAATTATTTTAAATAACCATCCCCATTTATTCTTAAAGACAGCTCTATATTTTAATATGCTAGGATGCAAGTTTTTTTGTTAGATAGAACAGAAAAAGAAAGATAGAGAGACACCATTAGAGGCATATTCACAGCAAAATTTACTTTTATCTCAGAGATCAAAGTAACTCACAAACTTTCCCGAGAAAAATTCAGATTGAAAAGTGATTAAATTATAATGTGCACTGCAAATAATAAACAAGAGTAATTGTTTAGCAAATTCTGAAAGGCATACAGTTTTTCTATCTCCTCGAGTGAGATTCTAGAAAAAACTAGGCACATGTTCATAATCTCTCAGTCTGTCTTCAGAGGTGGAAAGGTGAGATAGTGGAGGGCTTCTTCCACTGAAATCTAAATTCAGAGAATATTTTTACCACTGAGGAAAATTAAATATAGCTAATATTTCTAAAATGAGATGTATTCTGAGAGGTAAAGGAGGTTGTGAAATCTATGCCATCGGAACTTTTAAAAGTGCAATTTAAACAAATATTTGCCTGAGATGGTTTAGACAAAGATAAGCCTTTTTTTGAGCAGGAAGTTGGGCATGTTGACTTTGTGAAGTATCTTCTAAACCTATGGTTCTCTGAATAGATAAAATTTAAATTGTGGTCTAGGTTGTGCAACCTTTGCTTTTCTTGCTCTCCTTTGCACATACTTCAACAACAGTTCTACACTGTATTAGGCTTTCTTTCCTTATTTTATTACATTACAAATATTCCTTATTTTGTATTATTTTTTCATTTCAGATAAATCAAGGGTTAAATTTGATTCCGCCCAACACATTTAATTATGTGACATTAACTCAGGATTTAATATGCTATATATTAATGGTAGTAATTCATTATGACTGTGTTGCAATATATTTGGAGCTTACATTTGATTCAGAAGCTTGTCTAAAAGAGCTAAAACACTAATCAAATTAGGATGGATATGAAGAAGTTTCTGCAATGTCTACTTCTGGTCCAGCTACAAGTTTGACACCCACAGACATTTTTTTTTAATTATAAGCTGCAAAGTTTTTTACTGACACATGTTTTACATAGTATAAATGTAAGTCTTCTACTATGCTCTGTTCTGCTTCCAGGACCCAGCCAGAAGGTCTGGGTTTATAATTAGGGGTTTAATAGCAAGCAGAGTAAAAATGTAGAAATGTTTGGTAGAAAGTCAAAAGTTTCCAGTAGACAAATATTTCTTGGGTTGCAAAACATTGTTTAACTATAACAATAGCTTTACACCATGCTACCTCTACCTCAAAGGTCTCCTACTCACCCCCACACCCTGATGCCCATGACTGTACCTTGTATCAGGCTGCCTCCCCTAACCCATTCCCCAGCCTTATCCCATCAGATCCATTCACACCAACCCAGAATGGACACTCCAACAATCCCACCTACAGCCCCATAGTACTATACAACTAAATGTAGCAGTAGGATCCTAAAAGGGGGAAGGGTCTACACACCCGGAGAGAAGGCTTCCTGAAATGTGTTGATCAGACACAAGTTGGTGCTACTTTGCCCTGTCTGTTCTTTGGTCAAGCACCAGCTGCTTTCTGAGTGAGAACTTCAGTCAAGCAGACCAGCAGGTTTGTGTTTTTACAGACAGTTCAGATTTATTTACAGATTTTATGAATAGCCATTTTTAGCCTGATGTTTTTACTGACTCTCCATATATTTATGGCCAACCCTGGGTGCAGCAGAACCAGGCTTAAGATAAGCATGGACAAATTAAGCAGAAGCATTATCTGGGCATTTCTAAACTTCAGTCAAAGGCTTCATTCTAGGCCATTTCTAGAAATAGCTGGCCTTTGCACATGAAAGTAGAGCTTCTCATTTAATAGAAATGGCCTTGTCATTTCTAGTATTATGAACTGCTAGGGTTGCTTAGACACATTCATTCTAAACCAATGGGACCCACTTCCTTGCTGCATTACTATATTTTTGTACCTGTATAATTCTCTTGTGAAAGCAGTGGACCGTCACTGGCATAATGCTACAATAATATATGGGAGAGTATGGCCAAATATGTCTGCTTTTATACCACTTATTTTTATAGTACATTAATATGGATAAAGATGTTGAAAAGACATATGATCCAGCCTTCAGCATTCAGTAGAATTTGGTAGAAGAGAACCTTAAAATCAAAATACGTATTTCTGTACCAAATTGTCCCTTTGCAACCCATAATTAATATATGATTAAATCAGTACTACCTTCTATTCTGAGTTTTCTTGGCAGAAAAGTCTTAAACTCGAGCCAGGGCTCTATGGTTTACCAATGAATCAGCAAGTTGAAGTGGTACAACCAAACTGCTTCTGAGGGAATTGTGCCTATATGCACCACCAGTTAATTTGTAATAGAGATTTCATTCAAAAGTTTCTTTCCCCAGTCATGCATGTGGACGTGGGGACTGAATGCTGAATTTAGTACTTTGTGAACTGACTTTCATAGCTTCATAGTTAGTAGGGTCAAAACAGACTTGAGCACATCATCAAGTCCGACCCCCTGCTATGGCAGGAAAGAGTACTGGGGTCAAACGACCCCAACAAGATCATTGTCTAGCCTTGTCTTAAAGACCCCCAGGGTAGGAGCCAGCACCACTTCACTTGGAAGTTGGTTCCAGATCCTAGCCACCTTGACAGTGAAGTAGCGCCTCTTGATGTCTAATCTGAATTTACCTTTTGCCAGCTTGTGACCATTATTTCTAGTCACTCCTGGTAGTGCTCGGGGGAACAGGGACTCCCCCAATGCCTGCTGGTCCCTTCTGACTAGTTTGTAACAGGCCACTAGATCCCTCCTCAGCCTTCTCTTGTGGAGGCTGAATAGGTTCAGGTCCTGTAGCCTCTCCTCGTAGGGCCTGCCCTGCTGCCCCCCGATGATGCGAGTGGCCCTCTTCTGGACCCTCTCCATGTTGTCCACATCTGTCTTGAGCTTCAGCTGCAGCCTGACCAATGCCACATAGAGGGGTAATATCACCTTCTTGGAGCTGCTTGAGATGCATCTGTGGATGCATGAGAAGGTGTGGTTGGCCTTTCTGACTGCATCCCTACACTGCTGGCCCATGTTCATCTTGGCATCAATGATGACTCCAAGATCTTTTTCTGCCTCTGCACTGATGAGAAGGGAGTTCCCCAGACTGTAGGTATGTTGCTGGTTCTTCCTCCCTAGGGGCAGCACCTTGCACTTGTCAGTGTTGAATCCCATCCTGTTCTCATTTGCCCACTCCTGTAACCTGTTTAGGTCCAATTGTAGCCTATTCCTTCCTTCTAGCATGCCCAAATCCCCCCACATCTTAGTGTCATCAGCAAATTTGAACAGGGTGCTTTTTACCCCCTCGTCCAAGTCGCTGATGAAGATGTTGAATGGTGCAGGCCCGAGGACTGAGCCCTGTGGAACCCACTGCCCACATCCCTCCAGGTCAGCTTGTAAGTAGACCCAATTGTTCTGACAGAGTTTGGGTTCAGCATCATTCCATCCAGTACAGGACTGATCACTACTTTCTTGGTTGTTGAAATGTAAGCAGACTGACTGAATCTTAATGATAATAACTATCTTCACAGCAGGAATAGCCTTTTTAATTCATATACTGCTCTTACCAGAAGCTAAGCTTGTTTGTGGTTTGTCTGAAATTAGCTGTTTAAACTTCTATAATTAATTCAGTATCCAAAGCAAAAATAACAGATGGTTACAATAAAGGAACTACTGCCTCATGGAGGAAAATCAAACCACAGTTGCTAACAGACGCTTCTTGAAAAGCCAAATTTTATATATATATGGATATGTGTAGGCATGGATATATGTTTATTCATTTAGCTTTCCATTTATTTATATATATGTACATGCACATTATTACAATGGTTTTAATATTTTTGCTATGTGAACACTCATTCTAACAATGTTTTTATAGTCATTGGGCACATTTGCACATCACACTAAGGCAACAAGCAATGTATTACATCACTGTACAGCATGCTAGTGTCATAGCAATTATGTGTGTCTACACATGATCACCAGCTATATTGCTGTAGTGGTGTGCTCCCCGGGTATAGCATGCCTCTTTAGTGACGTAGTGGCAAAATAGTAATCGCCTGTACTGTGCCATGTTTTAGCACTTTGAAAAGGAAGTACTAAAGCAAGCACCACAGCAACATTAACATACGACAGTGTGTAGACGTGTCCATTGTGTAGATCAGTGATTTCATTTATTCTGCCTTCAGCCACAGAGCTTAAGGATAATTCTTTCATATTTCTCTATACCTCTAGAAACTACAGATATTAGAATCACTTGCTGCAGAATAATAGTAACCAGAGAATAACATAGAAAAAAAGACCACACTAGGTCTCCTAAATAAGTGGAAACACCATTATGTAGTGTAGGTAATATTCCCATGTTTTGCAAAAGGTAATAGTTGGGAACAGGCACCAATGAGTAGAAAAATAAGCCAGGTGTCTAAAAATGGCCAGGACAGCTATAACTTTGTTGTTTCAATTTTAAATCATATAGACTGCTGCAGGAATTCAGATGATAGCCCCATACAATCATTGGCTTTTTCTGTTTCATACTAAACTAATCTAATTAATGCCATGCATGAATACATTATTTAAACCTAAACCATTACAATCCTATAGATTAAACATCTCAGATGAGACCCTATGTTTAAGCATCTGCTGCACAGGAATTTGGAATTTCCTTTCTCTCACATGGTTGTGGAAAGAATGAAGATACTGACCCCAAGAAGACCCCCAGCCAGCGGTGTCTGTCCAGGCAGAGCAGTATGTCTATGCTCCACAGAGACATTCCGATCTGCTTGGGCAGAGCCTTATCAGCTCACTAGGTGAATCAGACTGGACTGAGGAAGACTCTGGTAGTTTTTTTTTTCCGGTGGCGTATGCCAGGAAGAGAACAGAAGGTAAAGGAGAGGAGGGTTCAGCAGTGAGGGTAAGCTGCCAGCTTGCTGACCCAAGGTCTGGAATCCCCAGGAACAGGGCAGCAGACCTACTAGATCTATAGAGCTTGGATGAGCTCAGAGGAAGAGAAAGAAAAAAAAGAAAGGAAGAAACCACTGCCATGTTAATTGAAGCCGAGAGGTGGTCAATTGAATTGTTGGGATACCAATTACTAAGAAGTGGAGAAAACAAAACACTCAATCGTGGTTCTGGCAATCAAGTATGTGCAAGTTACAGGTGAAAGGGGAAGGGGCAGCCTCCAGGGACCCCAACCTTTAAAGAAGGATGAAAGAAAATGCCATCAGGACTTTACAATTTCTTTTTTTCTATTTAATTTTACTGTTGGCTGGACCTTATATCTCGGCAAATGGCAGTCATCTCTGGGTCAGGGAACCATCACCCTCCCTAATTCAATTTAGTCATCCAAGTCATGACAGGTGAGATAGCAGAGAGGAACGCTGACACAATTTGAAGAGGATTTGGGAGGCCCTGCCCACGGGGTACAGCACGGGAAAAAACATTGAAATAAAGATGGGAGCACAAAAAAACCACTTACCACCAGGAGGAGCAAGGCCAGAAGATGTGGAGAAGAGCCTGCGGAGTTCACAAGCCATGCTTTTGTGCAATTAAAGCCGGCGGGTGATGTCATAGGGATGCACTAGCTGGCAAGGATAAAAATGACCACCAGCAAGGAGGCAGGGAGAGTGAGTGAGAAGGCAGAGGCTCTCCGTGCCAGCAATGGACAGAGCCAGCATGAACAGGGAACACCCGGACAACACGTGATAGCTGGAGCAGTAAGATTCCCTTGCATTGAGTGGACTGAGGCAGAGCCCCAGGAGGGGAGGAGCATCAGAGGTGACTTCCCTCTTGTACCTCTGAAGAAGTTTGGTGGTGGACGTTCCAAGCAACAGAGCCATCAGGATGGCAACCCGGAGGAACAGGCTGAGATCAACACTGGGGAGGCAGAAGGTTTTCCACTCAACCACCCCCCGGTACCGGGTCAGGAAGCTGGGCTGGGAGTGAAAAGGGGAAAGAGACCCCGTAGGACCAGTGTCAGGAGAGTACTGCCAAGCACAAGCAGGAGTGCGGGAAGAACCAGCTGGTAGGACAACAGATGGGAAGACCCTTTTGGGGTTCTCTTTTTTTTGCTTTTTGTCGTTTTGTTTCTTTACCCCTGCTTGACAGGGGAACCCGTGCCGACTCCAGGAATAGAGCCAACAGGCTCAAAAGGGCCTCAGGCATAGGGCCTGAAACAGCCAACGATCCTGCCCCAAGGAGGTAAGAGGGAGACAATAAAGCACAGGAAACATCCACAGAGGAGAGGCAGCAGCCGTGTTAAGATCTGGCACCCCACCAGAGGTTGGCATAAGGTTGGGGTGTAGGCGAGGTGGAGCCCCATGAACATCCCACAGGTGGAGTGGTTATCCCTGAGGGGACCTTCGAGGCTACTCCCTCCACTGAAGTAACATTCAAAGACATGGCAGGCGAGTTCAGGGAAGGCCAGAGGGACAACCGAAGCCCACCCCAGGGTATCCATTAAGCCAGAAAGCATAAGTCCTTCACAGCATGGACCAAGGTGGCACATGAGTGGGCGTTCAAAGCCAGGCAGGTGCATTGACTGACTGATGCCTGCCTTGCAGAAGCAAGGCAGATGGATGTCATTGGGATGCAGAGGCCCATGGCTGTACCCCGTGATAGCCCGGCAACAATAAATTTATCTGTTAAACTCAGAACAGTAATTATAATAATCACATTCTCTTATATATTCAAACCAATATCCTTTACAATACCACAGCAGTCCTTTCTAAGTAGTAGTTTCATGGTTGGTAGAGTTGGAAGGGACCTGAACAGATCATCAAGTCCGACCCCCTGCCATGGCAGGAAAGAGCACTGGGGTCAAACGACCCCAGCAAGGTGTTCATCCAGCCTCCTTTTAAAGACCTCCAGGGTAGGAGCCAGCACCACTTCTCTTGGAAGTTGGTTCCAGATACTAGCCTCTCTGAGAGTGAAGTAGCGCCTCCTGATGTCTAGTCTGAATTTACCTTTTGCCAGTTTGTGACCATTATTTCTTGTCACTCCTGGTAGTGCTCAGGGGAACAGGGACTCCCCCAGTGCCTGCTGGTCCCCCCTGACTAGTTTGTAAATGGCCACTAGATCCCCCCTCAGCCTTCTCTTGTGGAGGCTGAACAGGTTCAGGTCCCTTAGCCCCTCCTCATAGGGCCTCCCCTGCTGACCCCAATCACATGGGTGGCTCTCCTCTGGAACTTCCCCATGTTGTTCACATCCCTCCTGAAGAGTGGCACCCAGAACTGGATGCAGTACTCCAACTGCAGCCTGACCAGTGCCGCATAGAGGGGGAGTATCACCTCCTTGGACCTGCTTGAGATGCATCTGTGGATGCATGACAAGGTACGGTTGCCTTCCTGACCACGTCCCCACACTGTTGGCCCATGTTCATTTTGGCATCAATAATGACTCCAAGAATCTTTTCTGCCTCTGCACTGATGAGAAGGGAGTTCCCCAGCCTGTAGGTATGGTGCTGGTTCTTCCTCCCCAGGGGCATCACCTTGCACTTGTCAGTGTTGAAACCCATCCTGTTCTTATCCACCCACCCCTGTAACCTGTCCGGGTATGATTGCAGCCAATTGCTCCCTTCTACTGTGCCCACTTCTCCCCACATCTTAGTGTCATCTGCAAATTTGAACAGGGTGCTTTTTACCCCCTCGTCCAAGTCGCTGATAAGGATGTTGAATAGCACGGGCCCGAGGACCGAGCCCTGCAGAAACCCACTGCACACATCCCTCCAGGTCAAATAAGATCCATCTGCCACCACTCTCTGGGTGTGGCCCTCCAGCCAATTAGTGACCCATCTGACTGTGTAGGTATCAACGCCACAGTCTCCTAATTTTTTAATGAGAATGGGGTGAAGACAGTGTCAAAGGCCTTCCAAAATTCCAGAAAGACTACGTCCACTGCTACCCCTATATCTAAGGATTTGGTGACCTGGTCATAGAAGGCCACCAGGTTTGTCTGACAGGACCTGCCTCTAATGAACCCGTGTTGGTTGTCCCTAAACATAATCTCCCCTAATGGTCCCTAGTGGACATGCACCAGAATAATTCTCTCAAAAAGCTTACCCAGGATCAAGGTAAGACTAACAGGCCTATAGTTTCCTGGGTCCTCCTTCCTCTCTTTTTTTGAAAATGAGAACCACATTGGCCCTTTTCCAGTCATCTGGCACAATGGCAGAGCACCATGAGTGCTCATAAAGCCGTCCAGGGGTCCTGCAATGACCTCTGTTAATTCTCTCAGCACTCTGGGGTGGAGATCATCAGGGCCTGCTGATTTAAATACATCCAGTTCCTCCAGAAATTCCATGACTATGTCCTCTCTGATCTAAGGTCTGGGTGCACCTCCCCTGGGACTTACAGGGGTCCCAGTGGGGGGAATGACCCTGTCCCTGTTCAGAAAAATGGAGGCAAAGAATTTGTTGAATAGGTTAGCTTTGCTGTCTGGTGGGATGACCAAATTTCCTAGCGTGTCCTGCAGAGGCTCCACGTTACCCAGTACCTTCTTTTTACCCCCTATGTATTTAAAAAAGGACTTCTTGTTGTCCTTGATCTGTGTAGCTAGCCCTAGTTCCATCCTGACCACCCCCTACAGCCCTGAGCAACAGAGGTATAGTTCTCCCTGGGCCCCTCCCTTCCATTGGATATATGCCTCCTTTTTAGTTAGGAGATGTTCCTGGATGCTTTTGGTGAGCCATGGGGACTTTTTCACCCTCTTGCCCCCTTTGATCCGTGTTGGGATTACCTCCATTTGGGCTTGAATGAGTGTCTTCTTAAGGAACGACCACTCTTCTTGGACACCCAACTCCCCTCCCCTCCAGGACCTCAGTGTCTCCCCAACTATTCTCCCTACCTCATTGAAATCTACCCTCCTGAAGTCCAGGGCTGCTGCCTTGCTGCAGGCCTTCACCACTTTGCACTGGGTGGTGAATTCCAGCAAGCAATGATCACTGTCACCCTGGTGGTCAAGCACCCACAGTTCCACCACCAGGTCATCGCCCATGGCCAAGACCAGATCCAACAAGGTGTCTCCGCTGGTGGGGATGTGCACCTCCTGGGTTAGATGAAGGTCCTGTATCTGAGCTAGGAATCTACATGAGCAGTCAGACCTGGCTGACTGCTTCTCCCAGTAGATGTCTGGAAAATTTAGGTCGCCCATGATGACCACGTCCTTTGACCTAACTGTCTCCATGAGCAGAATTCCCAGTCTAGCTCTTCCCTTGGTTGGGTGGTCTGTTGTAGATCCCCACCATTAAGTCCCTTTCCACCATTAAGTAAGTAGCATGTTGTGTATGTATCATGAACTCAGATATGTTCCAAGCTTTATGTCATCAAGTCTAGCCCTTGGTGGTGGTTCTTATAAACTCCCACACTTTTTAAGTACGTCAACATTCCTTAATGGATTTCCAAAAACTGTAAGGTCTCAATATTATGTGCATAATTGCTTCAAATTATAATAAACCTGAAGGCAAAGTCAGGAGTGCCTAATCTATGGGCTATTTAAAGCCCTCTCTGCAGGCATCTAATATTTGTAAAGGACCAGAAAAGAGAGGTGTTCTGAAGCTAATTATGGAATCTTGCCAATAATATGGTGTAGCTGTGCTCATCTGATCTTTCAAATTGCAGTTCTCTCACTCCTTTTGGAGCCAACTCTCAGGCTGCTGCCCCAAAAACCTGCTGCTTCAGCCCTTTGAAAATTCTGACCCTTTCCTGAGACCGGTCCTTTCTCTCCTGTATGGACTGGAGTGCTCAATCACTGGCTGTAGAGCTAGGTAGTATAGTGCCATCTACTGATTGCGTTCTTTTCTTTCAGCTCACCCAGGATGAAAGAAGGGACCTCCAAAGCATATACTCCTAGGCAGAATTATCTTTCATCTGCCAGTCTACACACACATAGACTCTAGACACATTTGTGCTTTTGGGAAAACAGAGGTGAATGATTTGATTAAAATTCTGGCACTTCTAAATCTGAAGTAGTCACTTGAGCTACAGATAGAATTCAACCTGCTAATTATCAGAAAAAATCAGGTGGGAAGTACTTAATCAAAAATTCTTTTGATGATCATAAGGTTTTATTTAAGTAAAGAACACTTTTAAAATAATTGTAAAAAAATGAGTTTAAAAATTATAGGTTTGAAAAAAGCTCTTCAAATATTTTGGGTTACTGGTATTTATTTATTTATTGCACAGAAAAGACTTCACAGTTAAAGAATGAGAATACCATTAATTGCCTTTGAATATTATGTTGCCTGCACTGTAATTTATATATTTTTCTGCTTATAGATTTGTCTCATCTTGAGCTTAATATTGCAAACCACTGGACATGTTTACACATTAATTAATATGCCTTAGATACTGAGCATTTAGTTTAGTACTAGCATAATAAAGTACTAACTAAATGTGCAGTAACTAGAGTTACTGTGCTGTAGTGCTGGCATATGGTTATGTAGTGATGCTACTGTGTACTAGCCTCCAATAGAACCATGCAGTAGGCTATAACTGTGGTTCTTAAGAGTCACGCTACTGTGAAGTGTTATTAGGCTAATGTGCACTGTCTCATATAGATACACCCACTGAGCACTCTTGCTGAGTAAAATAACATTAAGCAGTTAAAAGGATGGTGAAGAATATCCCAGAATCAAGCCCTAAACATTCAAAAAGTTTTGTACAAAATAAAAATTAAAAACCTGTGTTAAAAAATACTGTGGTTACATTATTCATATTCAAGAAATACAGATATAAGCTTGCATATCTAATTACATCATTTTTGATGACATGAGATTTACTTCTTTGCTTTTGTCACAGGGGTTGTGTCTACACATGCATTAGATCTGGGAACAGTTTACTCATGAACAAACAACTCATGAGTAAATGCTCCCAGGCAGGCAACTAGGGGACAAGCTTAAGGAGACGGGGGTGCAGGTACTTTTCTCCTCTCTTCTTCTGGTGAGTAGGAGGGAATAGCAACACGAGGCCTGCATTGGCCAGGTCAACTGGGTTACTTACACAGTTCGTGCCGCCAGGCAGGCCTTAGGTTCCTAGATAATGACCCATGCTTTCGGGCGGGGGACTTGCTGAGGTGGGATGGGCTTCACCTCTCTCCTAAAGGCAAACATGTCTTCTCTTCCAGGTTGGCTGATCTCATACAGCAAGCTTTAAACAAGCCTCACCAGGGAAGCAGGCCTCAGAAAGATGAGGGGACACCACCTGGGCAAGAGACATGACAAATGCAAGGAGTGCCCAGGTAAGAAACGGGGGTCCAGACAGTCTCCCAAATTGGGGTGTTGTACACACAGCTAGGCAAGGCCTTAAATGCCTATATAACAATACAGAATAGCCAGTTCAGACCCAGACATAATAGAGCTTACAGAAACGTGGTGGGATTCATCCCATGACTGGGCAGTTAGCATTAGGGGCTATAGGCTTTACAGGCAGGATAGAGAAGGAAGGAAAGGTGAGGGTGTGGCGCTCTATGTCAAGGAGCAATATACATCCTCTGCCGGCAGAATGGGGTCAGAGGAGGGGCAAGCTGAAGTGCTCTGGCTCAAGATACAAGGGGGCCATGGGGAGAGGGATCTAATGGTGGGGGTCTACTACAGACCCCCCAACCAAGGGGAGGAGCTGGACCAGGGATTTTCGGGCCAGCTTGCAGAGGCACTTCAGGAAAGGGGCGTAGTTGGCATGGGTGATTTAAATTACCCGGGCATCTGCTGGGAGGAACTGTCAGCCAGGCTGGACTGTTCCAGGAGGTTCTTGGCCAAGATACAGGACCTCTACTTAATTCAGGAGGTGCACAGTCCCATCAGAGGAAATGCCCTTTTGGACCCGGTCCTGGCCACAGGCGATGACCTGGTAAGGGGCCTTCAGGTTCTTGACCACCTGGGTGATAGTAATCATCACTTGGTGGAATTCACCATCCAGCGCAGGTTGTCAAAGGCCTGAAGCAAGGCAGTAGCCCTAGATATCAAGAGGGCCAATTTCTATAAGTTGAAATTAGTGAGAGAGGTGCTGAGGTTCTTGAGAGCAGGGGAACTCACTGCCCAAGATGAGTGGTTGTTCCTTAAGGAGACAATACTCAGGGCCCAAGGGGTGACCATCCCAACAAGAAGCAAGGGGGGCAAGAGTGCCTGAAAGCCCCCCTGGCTCACCAAGGGTGTGTGGGAATGCCTGATTGCCAAAAAGTGGTGTACACCTGGTGGAAGGGGGGTGCTATCACCAAAGAGGAGTATACCTCCTCTGCTCGGGCCTGTAGGGGGAGTGTCAGGAAAGCTAAGGCAGACATAGAGCTAAGACTAGCATCCAAGATCAAAGATAATAAAAAGTCCTTTTTTCAAATATATAGGGAGGATGAAGAAAGCACCGGGAAATGTGGGGCCCCTGCAAGATACTCTGGGGAATCTGGTGGTTGTGCCAGAGGAGAAAGCAGACCTCTTTAACCAATTCTTCACCTCCATTTTCCTGGGCAGGGACTAGGACTTCCCCACCATGATGCAAGATGGACTCGAGGGGAATGCCTCCAGACATCAGGTTGGGGAGGATCGGGTCAGAGAACTTCTGGAGGGGCTAGACATGTTCAAATCAGTGCGTCCAGATGTTCTCCACCCCCGGGGTGTTGAGGGAGCTAGCAGGGGTTATTTCAGGGCCCTTAGCACGGCTTTATGAGCACTCGTGGTGCTTGGGCCAGGTGCCAGATGATTGAAAGATAGCCAACGTGGTCCCCATCTTTAAAAAAGGGAGAAGGGAGGACCCAGGCAGCTATAGGCCCATCAGTCGTACCTCAATCCCAATCTTTGAGATCATCAAGGAGCACATCTGTGGTGGGCCGGCTTCAGGGATGATCCTCAAGGGCAACCAGCACAGTTTCATTAAGGGCAGGTCATGTCAGACCAACCTGATTGCCTTTTATGATCAGGTCACAAAAGCACTGGATGCAGGTGTCACCGTGGATGTAGTCTTTCTGGACTTCAGCAAGGCCTTTGACACCGTCTCCCACCCCATCCTCATTAAAGAACTAGGCGACTGTGGCACTGATGCCTACACAGTCAGATGGATTGCAGATTGGCTGAAGGGTACTCAGAAGGTGGTGGTGGACCAGTCATATTCGACCTGGGGAGAAGTGGGCAGTGGAGTCCTCCAGGGCTTGGTCCTTGGGTCCATGCTGTTCAATTTCTTTATCAGCGATTTGGATGATGAGGTGAAAAGCAACCTGTTTAAATTTGCTGATGACACCAAAATTTGGGATGAGGTGAGCATGCTAGTAGGGAGGGAAAGACTGCAGCAAGACCTGGATTAGTTACAGGGGTGGGCTAAAAAAACAGGATGCGTTTCAATATTGACAAGTGCAAGGTGCTGCACTTGGGCAGTATTAACCAGCAGCACACTTATAAGATGGGAAACTCCCTTCTTGAGATCACAGAGGCAGAATGGGATCTTGTAGTCATTATTGACTCCAAGATGAACATGGCCCGACAATGCAAGACCACGGTTGGCAGGGCTAACCGGACCTTGTTGTGCATCCACAGATGCATCTCAAGTAGACCCAGGGAGGTGATCCTTCCTCTATGCGACGCTGGTCAGGCCACAGCTGGAGTACTGTGTCAAGTTCTGTGAGCCCCACTTCAGGAGGGATGTGGACAATATTGAGGGGGTCCACCTGCATGATCCCAGGACAACAGGACAGACCCTACAGTAAGAGACTGCGGGACCTGAACCCGTTTAGCCTTCACAAGAGAAGGCTGAGGGGGGACCTGGTGACTGTCTATAAACTCACTTGGGGGGACCAGAAGGGTTTGGGAGAGACCTTGTTTCCCCTAACGCCCCCTGGAGTAACAAGGAATAATGGCCACAAGTTGTTCAAGTAGGTTTAGATTAGACATCCATAAGAACTACAACACAGTTAGGGTGGCTAGGATCTGGAACCAACTTTCAAGGGAAGTGGTGCTGGCTCCTACCCTGCGGGTCTTTAAGAAGAGGCTTGATGCCTACCTGGTTGGACTGATTTGAGCCCAGTTTTTCTCCTGCCCAGGCAGGGGGTCGGACTTGAAGATCTACAAGGTCCCTTCTGACCCTACTTCTATGGTTCTATGATTCTATGAACTATACATCTAGGGAACCAGGAGCAGATTTGATGCAGCAAACTGCTCTCACTTCCTGTGGCCCTGCAATAGGCCCCTGCTACCACCAGGGGGAAGGGTGCTAGTCCAGGGGCTGGCAGGGAGAAGTGGGCCAAGAGACAGCTGTCTCCTCACAAGGACTGGGAGAATGTCCCCCTGCCCAGCAACAACAAGCTGTCAGCCCTGCTTCCCTGTCCAGGCAGGCAAAGTACCATAGGAGAGAGGCAGTTCCCAGCCCCCTGCCCCATCTGCTAGTGGGGCAGAAAGCAGTGATCCCTTGGATGCACAGGGAATCCCTTCCCAGCAAGGGGCTCACTACTAGGTGCCCCACTTGTGGATCAAGGCAGGGGGCTGGGACCTGCTCTACCCCTACAGTTCTTTCCTTGTCCTGTGCCTCAATTGCCTGATCAGGGTTTGGGCCTGCCCCTGATGGAGCACCATGATCATGGGGTAATGGCTAGAGGGCTTGTTCCCTGTTTATGTCTGCAATCATGGAGCTGGGTGGGGAACAGGCTCCCCAGCCTATACCAACAGGGAGCTCTAAGTGCTGGCCCTACAACCACAGAACTGGTGCTGGGAGATAAGGATCTCTCTGCCAGTGGGGGATCTCCAAGCCAGCTCCCTGATCACAATCTAGGATTGGGTGGCTTGAAGCTCCCTGATGATGGGGCAGCAGGACATAGTCCCCATCCAGGCTTCAGCAGTGGAGCCCACCCTGGCAGCAGGCAGCTCCATGGGTGGGAAGCGATCTCCTGCACCTTCTGACTGACTGGGAGCAGATTTACTCCTGGTGAGGCATCTACATGAACACTACAGTGCAGTTAGTAATCGCAAGTAAATTTGCTACTTGCATTGGCAGGTAGCAAATTTACTCACAATTAGAGAGGTTTACTGTGAAGTAAGTATGTGCAGGTATAGAAGGTCCCGGTAAACTCTGCTACTTTTAAGTAAAGCATCTCATGTAGACACACCCAAGGTAAAGGGAGCTGAGCAGGATCTATTCAACAGACATTGCATTGCCACCACAGTAAGGTGCCTTTGGAAAGGTAGGTGGTAGGAAATGACTCATGGTTTGGGAAGTAATGCTTAGTTACTGCTTATGGTAGTCCATCTCTCTCATTCCTCCGGTTGTGGAATATTTTATTTTCAGACTAATTTTGCCAATGCAACTGTTAATGAGGCAAACCACTCTGTATAAGCTGGATCTGCATATTGTATATATAGTAATTCAAAAGTATTAATTTATGAAAGTGGAGGTGCACTAAATAACGCTGGTGCAGGATATTACTTGTGTTTACAAGTACTGTTCTACAATGACATTTATTAATTTACTGCAGCCTAATAGGGCCACATGTGTAGACACTGGGCATGTCTACACATGCATTAGTGTGCCATAATTACAGCACTTGTTATAACAGGTACTAACTTAATGGGCTGTAATTGATGCTTCTGTACAGTAGTGCCGACACATCTTTTGCGTGATGCTAATGTGCAGTAGACTAATTTTACTGCACATTAGCACATTAGCACTGCTTTTTCTGTGACATGCTGATACTGTCAACTGTGCTTTTAATGTCTCATGTAGGTGTACCCACTGAAACTTTACTGTGAAGTTAATTAGTCAGCTTCACAGTAAATATCTCACATAGACTTTCCCAGTGAGATACAATGAGCCAAATTCTAGACCTTGATTTTTTTCCACTGGGCCAGAATCTGATATCTCCACTTTTACAACAATGTAACATTACTGAATTCAGTATCTTTATATCTAATGTAGGGCAAGATTGTCTCATGTTTTGGCTATGCAAGAGATTAAGAAGCATTAATATCTTGCCTTCACTTTTCTTTGTGGGCGACCCATCCAGCAAGGCACAGTGCCTTAAGACAGTGACACTCTACTTTGTTGCCACTCCCCGTTTTATGCAAGTTAGTAAGAAGTAGAAACACAAGGACAGTCTTGTTTATGTTTCTCTTCAACATAAAGAACAGCTTATATCAAGAGAGTAGTAATCTGCTACTGACCTATATTATTTATAACATACAACCTCCCTGTAGCGAGGGAGAAACAAGGGACTTTGAAAGACTCAGCTGCCTGACTGGTGCATTCCTAAGGAAACATACTGAAACACCAAGACCAACTGAGAGTCAATTTTTGATCTATCACCTTGTATAAGTGAAATGTGTTGATGCGGTCCCAAAGCAAATGATTAATAGAAAAACTTGAACTTCATTAGTTGTGGGATCAGATTCATAATGATCATCATAGGTCCAAAGTATGCTGTTTTGAACCAGGCCAGAATAACTACATTGTCATGAATTACTTCAGAAATTTATCAGTAAGTTTGATAATATATAGGCCTGTGTGAAGCGGCTAGTATTCGTTTCGGGTTCAAATTCGGCCAACTTGGGGGACAGTGATTGATTCTGTGATTTGAATCACTATCCTGAATTGATTCAGCTGAATCTCTGAATCAAACAGGTCCAATCCCCTGCCTACTCTCCCAGCCCCATCAATGGCTGCCCAACACAGCCCAGCCCAGCCCAACCCAGCCCCAGCCTCCCAGCACTTTAAAAAAAAAAATTAAAAGCCCGCAGTCACTGGTTCCCACTAGGCGGGGGGGGGGGGGTGATCCCCACTGCCCTGCTCTGCCACGAGCCCCCATCCCCTGCCCTCTCTCCCAGCCCTGTCAATGGCTGTCCCAGCACTTATTTTTTTAAAAAGCCCTAAACTCACCAGCTTCTGCCAGGCAGGGGGGCTGTCAGGCAGGAGGGTCAGATGGGGCAGCTATTGATGGTGCTGGGAGAGCAAGCAGGGGATGGGCGATTGTGGCAGAGCCCCCAAATCTCTCCAAAGCTCTCTGAATCTTTTCAGAATCAATTAAAAGAGCTTTGAATCAATTTGGACTTTTTTATTGGTCTCCCGATTTGATTCAGATTTGGCTGCCGAATCAGGCTGAATCTCCTCCAAATTGAATCAGCACCCGAAGCTTCACACAACCCTAGTAATATATACAATGAGGTTGATAGCTAAATGCTGAAAAACACAAGACTAACTTTGTGAGCATTTAACTTTGAGAGGTTGCCCAGAGCAGATATGAGCCATTGTTTTTTAAAGTGATAATAGGGTATTTGTTATTTATAGGAAACTTTAAGCTGATGTTTATGCCAAATTGTAATGAGATTCTCAATTAATGATTTTAGTTCAAAATGGTATTATGAAATGTGAAGATCTTGGAGTGAATGAAGTCTAAGGGAGAAAAGAAATGTTCAGCCTGTGGATTAAATAGCATAAATCTCTGAAAACATTGATTGTATAATTGGTAGCAACTGACATTTCTTTTAATGTTTCGAGCCAGTGACTAAATAGCTCTGTATGAATTTAACATACATCTAGAGTTTTTGTTACTTCAGAATTTGGTAAATATTCTTTTAATTATATTTATATTACAATAGCACCCCTGGCTGTGGTTGGGGCATTCTCTCCTTATCACTTTACAAACACATGGGCCCTAATCTAAAATCCATGGGAAGACTCCAGTTGATGGCAATGTACTTTGAATCAGAGATATAATCCCTGCCTTGATGAGTTTATACTCTAAACAGACAACACAGAACAAAAGTGACAGGAGAAAAAAGGACACAGAGAGGTGAAGGGACTTGTCCAAGAATAAGTCAGTCAAAGACTGAAATAAGAATAAAATATAGTTGCCCCGATAATGAGTTCAGTGCCCTACCCACTATACCTCTGTCTTTCAGATGCCTTTGCAAACTTCCAAAGACCTTAATTATCAGCTATGCTACTGGTGTAAACTGATTTCTGTGATGTATTTCCCATGTGTTGGTGCTTGATAAAAGAATGCGATAGTGTTTCAACAAAAGACCATGACTATAAATTCAGAAGGAACATTAATAAAACTTGATAATTAAAAGTGTTAAGCTGTTAATTTGCACAGTTATTTCATATAAATATTTAAATATATTACTTTCAGAATCACATGAGCTATCCTGCCTAATCCTTCACTGAAATATTCATAAAGAAAACCACATGCAGCATACATTTTCCTATATACCCAAGCAGCTTTGTCACTCACAAATAGAGTGAGAACACAGAAGGTGGTGACAGACATGAGAGCACACTGGGCTGTCACTGTTAATAATCACAGGAGGGCACTATTGAATTCCAGAATCTAATTCCAGAATCTAAACAACGGCTTAGATTAGTTCCTTTTTAGAATTTCCAGAAAATTCATGTGCTTGGTAAAATTTCACATATAATTTGATATAGCCACCATGTAATCAATTCACCCATAAATTCTTTGCTAATTCAGCTGTAGCACCCCCACACATGGGGTTGTTTATGGTAAAGTGTGCTTTTGATTGTTGTATATTGTGTTTTTATGTGGGCAAGATGGCCTTGTTGTTCTGGCCACATAGCAAGCTGGGGTCTGTATCAGGGCAAAGTATGTAAAACCCTCTGGACTCATTGGCCAGAAGAAGCAGAAGATCCTCCAGGCAGATTGCTTGAGAGAAAGATTAGACTGTGACACTTCCTGATTGGACAAATTCAGGGTAATGTCATGCAGGGGTACATAAGGTGAGCTAGGCTGGCTTGGGGAGGGGGAGAAGCTGCTAGGGCTGCTTAAGAGTGAAGTCTCTTCCGTGGGAGAAGGAATTTGCAGATAGTGAAAAGGGAAATTCATGTAGAGGGGAGAGAGAGAGGGAGAATTGTCCCACTATCTGGGAACTTCTCTCTCCTCCCACCTTTTTTGTGGCTTTAAGGGATTAATACTGGGGAACAGAATACTAGTTCCTTGGGCTGACTGGCTGGGAATTAGGCCTGGCAGTTTTAGACAGGGATGGGACCAGAGAGTTTTTGATCCTGCCAGCTTTGGGCTGGGGTTGAGGTTTGCAACATTTTTTGTTCCCAGTGAAGATGACTCAAAATACCTGCAGCCTAGGCCTAGAGGATAGGCTTGGCTTTTCCCCCTTGTTACTTCTGATGGTCCTTTGCTCCAGGCAAGCTGTGTGGTTGGGCCATCTGTAGCCATTACTCAACCTGGTTTTTTGGACTTTGTCCTGAAGTTTTTTTTCCATCTAGCCCAGAAGTTTTGGGGTGCATGGATGCTGACTGGAGCCACAGTCCCCACCCACACACACACATGCACACTCAGCCTCTCTGTAGGAGCAAAGATTGGCATTCTACCACTTCTCCAGGAGCAGTGAGGAACCCCTTGCTACAGAGAAGGACCCATGCTCTCAAGCAGCTTCCCACGGCACAGTGAACGAAGGAACAGCTCAAAACTCTTCAGTATGGGCATCCCTCTTGCATTGCCAAAGGGCAGGTCTACAGGTGCAGCCCCCCCCGCCGCCCCCCACCGTTGGGGTGTCCCAAATCCCAGACTCCCTGGGTATGGGTGAAGCCTCCCCAAGAGTGTGCCACCTGTAAACTTGGTCCTGTAGTTAATAGTGTTCTAAAATTATATTTAATATTTTATTTTATTCTCTGTAATAAATTTGGGGTTTTGTGTTTTTACTGTCTTGTGAGAAAGGGGTTTTTGTTTACACAAGCCACTCAAGCAAATTTAGTGTGCCCAGATTTTCCAGGTGGGGGCTGGAGCCACAGGTATATTTCATGAGGTACCCCAAAATTTGAACCGAGCCTTTTTTACTGCCAACTGGTGCCCTAGAGGAAGGGTTACACATATTTGTCAGGTTGGATTCATATACCTAGTATCTATTGTCAAATCAATTATGACATAAGCCAGCATTTAGACCCCTGTTTTTAAAATGATAAGTTATCATTACCTTTTCAGCAAATAATTAACATAATGGATTACTCAAAATTAGATTTTTTTTTTTTTTTTTGGCTAGTAATTGTGCATAATATTATTCATAGACTTCATAGATTTCATAGGCATTAGGGGCTGGAAGTGAACTTGCGAGATCATGAAGTCCAGCAGTTACTGGATATTGCTAAACTCGTCTGATGAAATTAGTTTTCCATTATGATAGTAGTAATAATAAAGAATGTCCCTATTACTAGCATTAATTGTATTAATTAATTAATTACTGATTTAAAACCCCATTCTGGGGCAACACCCAGCCAGCTCCATGCTGTGCAAGGATTTTTCCCAAGCAGCCTGAGGCTGGCTGGAAACTGTCCCTGTTTTGGGGCAGATCTGGGCCCAGCCAGCTCTGGGCTGCACAAGGACTTCCCCTCCAGCCGCCCCCCACCCCAGGCTGGGTTTGCCCAGGAACTGTCACACTTCTGGGCAGTACCCAGCTAGCTCCGGGCTGTGTGGAGATTTCCCCATGCAGACCAGGGCTTCAAATCAGTCTTCATAGTCCAAAGATAATTTGGGGATTTATACCAACAGGGACATTTATTCAAATGAAACTGGTGGGAGCTTCTTAAAGTTCCTTGTAAATTAACAAGCAAACAAGCGTAGTTATACAATAAAAAATGCTCTCTTCTTAAGTTGTATGCCAGTACCACAACTTCTTGTTTGGGGCTGAAAAGAAAACCTTTATGCCAGATGATCAAAATAACACTGTAGCCTTATTAAAAATATATTAAGAGAGTTTGGGGATACATGTCAGCAACAAACCAAATAAAGCCCAAACTCTGGCAATGAAGCTTCTTTATTTTGTGAAAATGTAAAGGTTACACATACTGCAAAATAAAGCATGTCTCTTTTTAACAGCATGTACATATGGTGCTGTATTTACTTGTGTAAAGAATTTTATCTTAAATTCCCTTGCATGCCAACTGTCTTGCAAAGGAATAATATTTTTAAAAGTCCCACTCCCTGCTGGTTTTATTGCTGTGTGCCTACAAGAGACACACTGTGCATGTTGTTACTGCCTTCCCTTAACAGCGCTAAATTAAGCTTTATATAAAGCATCAGGAAAAATACGAAATTCTCTGCCCCTATTTATAAAATGGTAGGTAAATCTAAATAGTTATAACTATCCTTTTTTTCCCAGAGTGCAGCAGTTCTGGTAAGTCATTTGCAATCTTCTTCCAAGCCACATAAGCATTAATTAAAAAAAAAACAAACCAGAAACAAACCAAAAAGTCCTCCTGTTTTAGTAGTGTTGATGTGATGTAGCCATGGGGGTTCTAGAAATATGCAAGAGGCAGGATTTCTTTGGGGGCAATATCTTATATTGGATCAACTTTGTGGTTGGGGCAGTTTTAGACAAACTTTCAGGTATCACAGACTAATGGAAGGGTATTATGATACCTAAAAGCTTATCTAAATCAATGCCCCGTTTTTCAAAACTGATCTCTACAGCTGAAACCACAAAGATGAAACGGGCATTTAATTGAATGTAGTTTCATATAATGTAGTCATAAACAGGATGCAATCTGAAAAATCAGCACAGCTTTAGGGAGGCCTCTGCTGAATTTTTTCCCTTTGGGGCACTCACTTTTTCAACTGGCCTATTCAGTTATTGGTAACGCACTGGTTTGGGTTTTTTTAATAGCTTTATTTTAGATGCGCAGACTGCAAGCACATCATAGAATATTACAAAGTATAAATTGTTATCTATATATGATTAAGTAAACATAACTGTAGCTTGACATAGACTCTGTCCAAATGCACTGGAACACTGTGAAGCACAATGCACTTAGCCCTGTTTACAGTCTGTGAATCTGACATAGTGAAGCAGTTGTAACATCCACTCATACCTTCTAATTGTCATTTTACAATGGGCCATCATAAGTAATTCTTCTGGGGAAACCGATGTTGACTTGTGCGATCAGAAGTATATTGTGATACATCATGTGTTAACTAGGATTCAGTAATTAACTTGTAAATGCTTTGTGCATGTATATTGGATTCTGTATTTAAAAGTTATTCTGAGCGGAAAATCTAAATGTGATGCTTATTTTATTAGTGTTTTTGTCTTGTTGCATCATATTAAATTAGCTCAATAAAACTAATACCATCATAAAAAAAATCTTATAGTTATATGATACACCATAAGACTGTGATTTAAAGAACCAGAGGCAGATGCAGGGTCTTAAAAGGAGTCCTGTGGCAAGACCCCAGGGGGATAGTGATAGTATTATCAACAGCTGATGTTTAGAAAAACTTGCTGAATAGTTTCACAACCAGACATCAACTGTGGAGCTACAGTTATTACTTCTAGATGGAAGAGCACTGATAATTTCCCTAGATGCTACTTCCGTTATGTAAATTTTCACTGAGTTGTCTTGTAGCCCCCTAATGGGACTGAAAATAGCTTGGCCCCTAATACTGAAAGGGCCACATCATTTCCAACATTCATTATAGAGAGTGTGCTAGACTTCTGGAGGCATTAAGCATCCACAGTCTTATCAACAGAGTATTCTTATTAACCATCTCCACATGCAACTTTACACTGGCCCTAGTTTACAAGTCCAGAAAAACTGTACATCATTTTCTTTGGAGCATGACCAGAAGAACCCTTCATTCACACTCATTTCCTTCAGATAATGCTCAAGATTATAATTTTGCAGTGTGAGTCATTACATTGTCTTTATTTTTTATGGATGAATCTATTAATTAGGTCTCTCTCTTCCACAAACATCTTCTTCACATTTTCAAATCAGGGATGATCTCCTCTGTTTTAATTGATAGTGGATAGACCCTTCTACACCTTCCCCAAACATCCTGGATTTCTTAGCCCAAAAAGACATTCCTATCACCTTTCATGTTTATAGTTTGAAGGAACTCAAGCTTCAATTAAAAAATGCAGTCAAACTGATGTATGGAGAGCATACATAAGAGTCAAGTCAAAGGTGTTAGTGACAGTCTTAAAGAATGGGAACTGCACATATACAGTATATTTTGTTGAATATAACACATTCTGAATATAACATTCATCCAAGTTCTGGAAGGCCTCAAAAAAGGAAAAAAAGATCTTACCTTGGCGTACAGGTAAGTACTTGAGGTCTTGGGTCTCCAGGGTTGGAGGTGGCCACATGCCAGGGCCTGATTCAGCAAGCTAGCTGTGGGGCTGGGCATCAGGTCCAACCCTGTACACTAGTTTTAGAGCCACACCCTAAGTTCAGGACCATGCATTGGCTCTGGAGCCATGTACCAGGTCCAATCCAATATATGGTCCTAGACTCAGCACATGGTCCTGGACTCAGTGTGCAGGGTCCAAGTCAATACCTGGCTTCAAAGCCAGCACGTGGGGTCAGACCTGGAATGCTGAATCCAGGGATATATGCTGGTTTAGACCCAGTGCCCTGGCTGCAGATCAATCCCATGTGCTGACCAATATGCAGTTGGAGTGGGGGGGGGTCTCCCCAAGGGTTTGGATATTTGACAGTGAGGGGATTAAGCATTCATTGCCATGGCTCCCACTACCAAATTTCTGGACCCATGGGGAGCCCTTATCACACCCCAACTTTCCTAAAATGGTCTGGGGAGAAAAGCATAGGTTATATGCAATATAATATTGCAGTTATCTGCCAGTTATATGGGGAAAGAAGTAATATCTGTGTCCAGGCCTCTAGGATTCAAATCCCAATTCATAGTGCCTGCAGGAAGAGGACCAGGCTGCAGTACCACCAGGAGACTAACTAGGCACCTCCTCCATCTCAGCGTGGGCCCTCCCATAAGGTTCTTAACGGGGGATCGGGTGACCTGGCAGGACTGATGTGGGCCACAAGCCCCTAATGGAAGGGCAATAAAACTCTTTCACTTCTTGCATGGCCTTGTGGGTGTATCCAGATGAGTGGTCACTTGCCTCTTGCAGCATCTCATACTCCTTTGAGACACTGTAAGAGACACGTGCAGGGAAAAAAAAAAAACATTCCTTGCACTGGAAATCTGCAGTGTGGGGGCAAAATTAGAATCCATGGATATTGAGGGGTCAAAAAATAAGCCAGGTGAACAAAGCAGAGCAGGGCAGGGCACAGTCCCAGACCATGCCTCAAGGTAACCCTGGAGTTATTCCTCCAAGAGAGATGCTCTGGTCTCTGGCCAGAGCGTCCCTCTGGTGCTCCTGAAATACAGAAAGCCAAATTTGCCTATGCAACTGGGAATCCCTGCTCCTGTTATGAGGGCTCCAACAGTGAGTGCAGGGATGAAGGCCAGGCACATAATGAGACTATTAGTGACAAAGGGCTGTAGGATAGAAGAGCAAATCAGGAGACTGGAATAGGAGTCATGTAAGTTCCCTCCCATGTGGACAGCAGAAGAGGGAGGAGTAGGAGCAGTATGAGGTAGCAGGCTGCAAGAGAGAGTGCTCCAGCAACAGGCAGCAGCATGAGACAAGTTACTCAGTGTCTGTGGCAGGCTGGAAAGGGACAAGAACATTATCAGGACACAAGCAGCAAGGGTAAAATCTACAACCATAATTTAGGGGAACTTGGTTTTTCTTTGGGTTGGTAGGCTGAGGTTTATGTCTTATTGGTAACCAGAGTTCTGGTTTGTGAATATCAAGGGCAGTGGAGGTCCCGGCAATACCTGAGTAGAGTGGAGATGGGCCCAAAGGGACCCAGTGCTTTAACAAGGCAGAGATAAGGCCAGGGACTCAAGTGCCCAAGCAGGGTGGAGACGGGGCTATCTGAGTGATCACTTCTGTAGCTAGCAATCCCTTCTGTAGCAATCTTAAGACACCACAATTGTGTCCCCTTAAAAAACAGTAGCTGGAAGAGGAAGGGAAGCCCACAGAGCAGATAGATCGATTCACTTGCCTATCCAAGTAATTGTATACCCACAGAGAAACAATACTCCAATAAGAAACAAACATCAAAGGCATGGCAGGAGAGTAAGAAAAGTGAGGGCAGACAAAAGACCACCAGTGGGCAGGTAGATTAATTCCTGACACCTGTAATGGGCTACAGCCTGTTACAAGGAAGTAATTTTTTCCCTTTGCTTAATCATATACTTTTGCACTAATTTAGGTCCAGATCCTGAAACAAAAAATTTCAGAAGTAACTATAGGTATGACTGGTTCACCTGAGCCTAGTCTTTGCAGGATTAGTTTTTCCTAATTGCTGTCTTGCTTACACTGGGAAACCAGGCACATGGACATTTGGAGCCCATTCATTAGGGGATCATTTCAAAAGGGCAGAAGCTGGTACATTCCAGTGCATTCCAGTTTTAAAGTTACAGCAGCTTTGCTGCATTTGAATCATCCTCAGTTTGTTCACATATAACAGTTACAACATACTAGCTGTTTGCTCTTTCGAAATGTTCCTCTTTTGAAAGGTTTCTAAGCATTCATGTGTCTTTTTGCTACTGGATTTATGCTTGATTGTTGGGGGACGCTGTGAAAAGGCACAGCCCATGTCATTCTGATGGCATTCACCTGCACATGGTTGTCAGGAATGCCTTGGCCCACCCAATCTGACTGTGATTTCCACTCAATTCTTTCCTGCCATGACTTGATGGATTGTTCTTTTGGGAGGTGATGTTGCCTTTGTGAGTCTTGTTATGGTGCAAGGTGCCCTCCAAGTGGGGGTCCAAACTTCTCTTTCCCTCCACCCATACACCAACCAGTTGTTATCATGGTAACAGGTATAATCCGGAAATATGCATGTGGTCGGCTGAACAGTTTTCTCTAACTCGAGGCCAGTTATCATTTCTTCTTAATTACCTCTGATATGGAAAACAGTCTTTAAACTGCCCAGAACTCATACCCCAGACTTGTTTGCCTAGTCTGATAAGTTGAACAAATCCTATCTCTCTTCTTTTCTTTGGTCCCCCTCTTTTCCTAGGCTGGATGCCTGGGATCCAGCCATCCAGAGGGGATTCCTTCACTGGTGGGACAAAGAAAAACCACCAGGGGGAATCCTCCCCTTCTTAGTAAGAAGAGAAAAAAAACACACAAAAATACAAACTCAATGCTTCTACTGATGCTGCCCCACAGGCGTGGTCCCTTTTAGCCACAATCCCTTTTCAGCTTACTAGGCTTCCCTCAGGGACTCCACTAATTGCCTTAATTAATGAGAGTCAATGCCCCCTGGGGCTACACAGTCTTATGATCTGCATTGCCTGTGAAACTCAAAGGAAAAAAAAAACTTCCCTGTATATTCAGGCTTTCCTTCACAGTCCACAACCTTCAGGCTTTTAACCATCACCACTGCTGTGTTTGATGGACAGCAACCCTCACAGAGCTCCTCTGATCTCACAGACCATCTCCGTCTCAAACCCCGCTCCCAGGGAATAGCATCTTCACCCTTAGCCAGAGCTTCCATTCTGCCAGTGTCCTCTCTCCTCCCCACTCTCCTTTCCCAGGGAAAACTCCCAGCTGGAAGCACTCCCAGGGGACCAGGAGGGTTCAATCCAACACACTTGCTGCGCTGGTAAATTCCATGCCAGGCATGCCAGGAGTTCCCTCCTCAGCATCATCGCTGCCCTTTCAGGTAAGCCCCGGCAAGGATCAGGCTTCTCCTCTGAAGAAGTACTGCCAGCCTCTTCACACTGATGTTCACCCTTTTGCTACTGGATTTACTCCTGATGTTCACTGCTATAAGTGAGAAGGAAATCATAACCTGGAACCTTAAAATTCCATCTCTTTCACAGGTGATGCCATTTCCCGAAGGACAATTCCTGACCCTATTTTTTTTTCTTTTTCTTCTTTTTTTTTAAACTACATAACAAAAGGTTCAGAAGAATGATATCTTCCAGGCATCAAAGGGAATTTGAAAAAAAGATGCAAAATCTCCATTTCTTACTATTGAATGGGAAAATCTTGTAACACTATACAAGTATGAGTTGTTTCATAGACCTTCTTAATCCTGACTTGACTCCCAGCCCCAAATATGGTTATTTTCAGCCTGACACTAGCAGAAGCTGCCCAGCACCTCATAGGTTTATGTTTACACATCTATGAATTGAATGAAGTTAGGTTTAATTACAGGTGTCTTAATATTTCATATGTATCTGTCTCTTTCTATGATGGTATTTTTTATGATGGTAATTTAACCAACACCTTTGAAAACAATGGCTTGTGATCAATTCCCAAGAAAGCACATGTTGTTTATGGAGCTTCAGCTTTAGCACAATGGCAAAGCAGTAAAAAAAAGCCAGTAGAAAGAAAGTTGTACAACACATTAGAAATGCAGGGATTTAGAGTTCACAGTGAACTCTGTTTGAGGATGGATACAGAGCAGGAGGTGATGAAA
Organism: Crocodylus siamensis; assembly: GCF_052110815.1. Taxonomy (NCBI): domain Eukaryota; kingdom Metazoa; phylum Chordata; order Crocodylia; family Crocodylidae; genus Crocodylus; species Crocodylus siamensis. Next base: position 179,288,986 of record NC_143397.1, read on the forward strand.
AGGTGGAGAGGAGCATGGAAGAGGAGAGATTCAACCACATGCTAATAGGTCATGAGAAAAGAGCATTGCTCAACATTTTAATTTTTTCTAGAGGCAGCAGAATAACTGAGGGATGAGCAAAAATATTTGATGCTGCAGCTGGAGGCTGGCTGTGCTACTGCCACTGCTGCTACCACTGCCAGTGTGGCAGCTAGCATTGCCCAGGGAGAAGAGTTACACCTTCTCAGTTAACTTCTGCCTATATATGCTAGACTGAATGAATCCCAGCTTTACAGATCATAACAGACACATATGACCAGGGACAGATCTAGAGGGGGTTCAGTGGTATAGCCATACCTCCTGAACAGGAACCAAGGCCCCTGTCACTTTAAGAGGAAAAAGCAGTGGGTTGCTGCATTAAGCAGGTTGCTGCTTCAGCTGGCCATCAAGCACATGCAAGAGAAAACCCTTTGGTGTGGCTGGGGAGCCATGTGACAGGAAGGGTTGGGGCTTTGGGACACATAAGCCCAGTACCTAAGCCCAAGCAGGCAGTCTGGCCCTACCTGCTTCAGGGAGAGGAGCTTCTGAGAGAAGAGGGCTGTAGGAGACAGATGAGCAGGCACCCAAGCCACCCAAGAAAGCTGGGATGAGAGGGTTCCAAGAGAGGTATGTCTTGCAGGGACATTGACCCACAGTGGGGAAAACATTTAGTTTGTAAAACAGTTTATTTGTGTTTAAGTTTGATAACGGGGGCCAGATTGTGGCTACAGGGGAGATGTGGAGGTCATGGATGGGTGCTTGGGGTGCTCTGTAACAAGCAGTCTAGCCTGGGGTTAGAGACACAGAGGGCCAAGGGATGGTATAGTGAGAGCAGCCTGGTCTGGAGTCAGGGACCTAGAGAGCTGAGGGCTGTCCCAGAGCATGAGACAGGGCTAAGGGTTCAGTGCACAAGATGGCCAAGGACCCAGAGCATATGCGTGTGAGACAAAACTAGGGCCTAGGAGCCAAGGTCCAGGGCAGTGGACCTGGTCTGAGAAGCACAGGCAGAATTAAAGGACCAAGACAAAGGTTCAAGACATGAGGACCAAAAGCTACATTGGGACTAAGGGCCCCCTCCCAAAATGAATATGGGTAACACCTGCCAGGCATACATATGGCTGCAGGGGAAGACAGAGACCAAAAATACTGTCCATCAGGCAATGGATGTCCTGATAGATCCAAGAGTACTACAATTTACTGCTCAAGGGGAAAGACTGGGTTCAGCAGGGTACAGGAGGTACCAGCTGGCTAAGGTGGAATAGGGCTCACTCTGGGATCCAGGAACAGTCTCCTTTAACACCATAGTAATTCATTCAAGGCATGGCAGGTGAGAAAAAGGGAAGGTACAGGACTTGTATGGTCACAAGGGGGCATGACAGCTGCTCCTGAGTCCTGGTTCTGCTACACCCTGCTTCCTGACCATGCAAAAGGAGCATAAACCATGTACTTTTTTAAGTCCCTGAGGAAGGTACTTTCCCTCCATGCTCAGAAGCGCATCCTCTCCCCACCCATTCCTCACTCCCCTGTTGCCTGATCCTGGCCTCTGCACTGACAGCTGATGTGGGACAGGAGCTTCCCCTCACACATAGGGCTGTGGAGCTAGTGTCAGCAGCTGGTGATGCGGGGGAAGGGGAGAGCAGGGAACATTCCTCTGAGCAAGGAGGGGAAGGAGTGAATTCTTACCTGCTTTGGGGACTTAAAGAAGTCTCTGACTGCCATGGGTGACTGGTGCCTTTCGACTATGTCAGGGGACTGGGGAGGTCGGGGTCCCCTGGTAGCCAATCATTGAGCCTGAAACCACCAAACCACTAGCAGTGCAATTCCACTGGCACTTTCAGTTTCATGGCTGGCACTTCCAGGGGGTGAACAGCCAATCTCAGGGGGTGCATGTGCACCCACTTACACCCCCTATGTATTGCCGATGCCAACTTCTGCTCCCATGGTGTGGTTTGTTGGCCCTGGCTAGGGAGGGGAGGAAGGAGGGAGTGAGGATATAGGCACCCCTGCAATGGTAGTTTCTGCTCCCATGCCCATCTTTGTAAAATCCTGGTTCTACTTCTCCATGTGTCATTCATATTGAGGAAGAGTTGGGAGAGGAATCAATACTGGATAGTGTGTGTGTGTGGGGGGGGATTTAAGTCATTGGGACTTATCATATGCTTGAAGATTGATGCACACTTAAATACTTTTCTGAACTAAGGCCTTGTTTCTACAATGAAATAAATAGTATCCTGACAAATTAATCAAATTATGGCCAATTACTAGACTTAATTTATTCCATTTAGATTCAGTGATATCACTGGTGATGAACACACTGTAATAATTCAGAAATTAGGTTGCTAGTAACCTGCTAAAAATGTTTATTTTTTTCACAAAACTTTATTATTTATATGCAGTCTTTAAACCACAATACCAAGTCTAACTGATCAGTATAAAGTATTAAGCAGCCAGATAAGACTTTCCAATATTCTGTTAAACAGAAACTGAAACTGAAAAGAATTTCTAGAAAAAAAAATGTTTGCTCAATTTTTGCATACTTGCATTTTTATATGAAGGTAAATTCAATACAATACAAAATTTCGCTTCCTCTCCATGCAAAATCTGTAGTTTCATGAAAAAAACTATAGTGTGTATATCTGGCAAACAGACTTGAATCAGATCTAGATAGGTAGATAATTTGTATGAATACATTCAACTCATAACATCTTTGGAGGAATATTACATAGACTCCCTTCAAAGGCTTTAGTAATATTCATCTTGTTTGAATGTTCTGTGGAATGGCGGTGCCTGTTTTATCTTCTTTTTCTCAAAATCCATCTGATCACTAACCGATTCAAGAAACTGAAAATACATAGAACATTATTCCATAGCAAGGCAACAAGAACTCTGAACATTATTTTTTTTATTAACTTACATGACATCATGGAAATGTAAGATTTTCCTTTCATCTGAGAAGCATTGTTAAGATGAATAATTAGAATGAACACTGATGGCTATATTAATAAATCAATAAGAGGATTTTATTAAAATAGATTTCTTTAACCAAACATAATAAATTCCATGTGTTTTTGTTTATCTTGATGGATAACAATGCCATTTCCAACACAGAGTTTAAAGGTTTCTAATTGAATACTAGCCACTTTGTACAGACCTACGAGCAATGTCATCCTTCGCTATTGTCTATTAAGGTTTCTTGGTCTTCAGAGCATCTGACAACAGCCATGAGATCATAAGAGGTTCTTTTCCTGAAAAGTTGTCCCTTTGCTAGTCCTTCAGTGGGTCACTTCTGCCAAGAGTCAGACTATAGGGAAATACATTCAATGATGTAGTAATGAGTGAAAAGATGATATGGATGGCCAATGGAAAGGAATGAGCAAGCATCTGTCTAGCATGTCCTGAATTATCTTTAGCAGTGTCGCGGGGCACTCCCGCGCCCCGCTCCTAAGGAGATGCCCAGGAAGAGGAGAGGCCTGGAGCAACACAGATGGGGGTTGCTGGGGCAACCAGGCCGGTCATGTGGCCAGGAGGGGGCAGGGCCAGGCCCTTATAAACAGCTAGGCCAAAGCCTAGGGAGCAGTACCCTTCTGGATGCCAGAGGAGCAGGAGCTCTGTGGCTGAGCTGAGCGGCCAGAGTCAGGGGTTGCAGCCTTACCCCTAACAGGCTGCAATGAGGCAGGGAACAAGATCGCCCTGATGAGAGGTAGGGCTGGGAGCCCGGGAGGGGCTGAGAGTTGGCCTTACGAGCGGGTAGCTCTTTGTTGGTTTTGTTACAGCCGTTCGGGCTTGGCTTTGAGTTACAGTTTACACCGGAGGACCGGGTGAGGCTGTAGGGGAGCGAGGAGGCCTCAGCGGGGCTCCCCAGCAGTTTGGGGGCTCTGGGTGCCCAGTAGGGGCACGGTGCCAGGGGGGCACAACGGTGGTGCCGGAGTGGCACAGAGCACGGGGTTGGACCCCGGCCCGGAAGGGTGACGAGAAAAGACCCAAGGAAAGGGTCAAGGGGGCCAGGCACGGCTAAGGCCACCTGAGCCCCAAGCGGGGGCCAGGCACGGCTAAGGCCACCTGAGCCCCAGGCCCGGAGAGGGCGCAGAGCGCGGAGAGCACGATACAGGCCCCAGGGAGGGCGAGGCCCGGAGAGGGCGCGGCGTGGAGAACGCGGTACACAGGCCCCAGAGAGGGCAAGACCCAAGGAAAGGGTCAAGGGGGCCAGGCACGGCTAAGGCCACCTGAGCCCCAAGCGGGGGCCAGGCACGGCTAAGGCCACCTGAGCCCCAGGCCCGGAGAGGGCGCAGAGCGCGGAGAGCGCGATACAGGCCCCAGGGAGGGCGAGGCCCGGAGAGGGCGCGGCGCGGAGAGCGCGGTACACAGGCCCCAGAGAGGGCGAGGCCCGGAGAGGGCGCGGCGCGGAGAGCGCGGTACACAGGCCCCAGAGAGGGCAAGGCCCGGAGAGGGCGCGGCGCGGAGAGCGCGGTGCACAGGCCCCAGAGAGGGCGAGGCCCGGAGAGGGCGCGGCGCGGAGAGCGCGGTGCACAGGCCCCAGAGAGGGCGAGGCCCGTAGAGGGCGCGGCGCGGAGAGCGCGGTACAGGCCCCAGAGAGGGCGAGACCCGGAGAGGGCGCAGAACAGGAAGGGGACCAGACAACGTCCCCCGGGACAGCTGCGAGGCTTGGGGCGTGCTAAAGGGGAGGTTTTGGAGGCACGCATTTGCCCATAAGGCTGGAGAAGAGGACCCCACTTTGGAGCGGTAGTGATACCATTGCGGTGCCGTTAGGTGCGAGTAGGCAGCCTCCCATACTGAACCAATAAGATCTAAGACGTGGCGGGCGAGTAGAGGGTGTCAGACCACCCTAATTGGCACGGCAAAGGGGCACTCGCGAGCTCACGGCCGCTCGCGGGGCCATCCGTGACAAGCAGTATATATCAAAAGACTGAAGCCTGAAGCTGCTTCCAGCCATAAAACCCAAAGGAAAATTCTGGAATTTTGAAATTACCAGAGCTAGCAAATAGGTCCACCTGTACATATGAATATGGTGGAATAATTCCAAGCCCAAAAGGTCCTTCTTTTCAAAAGAATTTGCTATTTGAACAAGGCATCATCTATCAGATTCTTGTCAACATTCTGGCTTCTGAGGCTGGATTCATTAACATGCAGATTTACAGAATGTACCATATTGGGCACATCCACACAACTCAAATAGAAGCAGTGAAAATTTGAGCCAGGGCTTTTTGCCTCAGCACATGTGCCTGGACATGCACTTGGGTAGGGGGCAAATTGTGCCAAATGGGGCAAAATAACCCGGCCTGGCTCCTCCCGGATCTGCAGCCAGGGGGAGCTAGAGCCTGGGGTCAGCACCTGTGCTTTCCCAGCAGTATAAAAAGCTGCCCTGTCCTGGCCCCAGCAGTACAAAAAGCTGCCCTGGCAAGTAGCTCAGGGCTACTTGCTGTCAGGAGCTTCTGGGGCCCAGCCAATTGGTACTTGGAGACACTACCCCTTGTGCCAGCTGGACTGCTGAAGCAGCCCTGAGAGTTCCCTGCACCCATTACCCACTGTAGCAGTCTGGCAGTGGTGGCTGCTGCCTGGCTGTGACCTGCTGCGCACCTGCCAGACCCAGATGGGGACTGTACAGCCAGTAGAGGCATCTGCAGCTGTACGCTGCAGTACGCTGTGGCTGAAGAGTTGGCATTTGTGCAGCACTATTGCCATGTGTGCCCCCTGCCCGGCCATCTGGGCAGCTATTGCCCAGAAGATGTTCCAGGTGTGGTGGCCTGCTTTGAACTGTCAAAGCATGTCCTCCTGGCCCCAACTGGTCAGAAGGTCAGCCACAGCCAGTTGGGTCCAAGGTGCCAGCTCTGAGCAGGCAGGGTCCTGCCACTGGCCTCCTTAGCAGGAATTCTGGTGCTCCCTATTGGAAAACTGAAAAATCCCTGATAAAAAAATACCAAAGTCACTCTGTAAAATACCCCAAAATCCATGTTCTTCCACAATTACAACAAAAGACCACTAGAGAGAGAGTGAGAGACAGAGAGACAGTGATCAGTTGGGCAATGTTTTATTGATATACCTACAGTGTTTAAGCAGTTTGAAAGACCACCAGTGTCTCTATCATAATAATAAAGTGAATTCTAAATACATGTTTCATGAATTCATGAATACATTAATATATGTTTTGCTGCACCCCACAGGGGCTCCAGCCCCCATCCCAAGGGTTACAGCCTCCCAACAGGCATTATAGCCCCCCAAAGGGGCTACAGCCCCCATAGGGGCTACCACCTCTCCCTGTAGGGCCCACATGCCCCACCCCAATTTGCTCCCCCAGGTCCCTGGAGTGCTGCCCCACCTGGTCCTATTCCCCCTACTGCCACCCCAATAGGGAAAGGGCTAACAATAGAAATATTCTGGCAGCCAGCACATCTCTGTGAAGGACTCAGCCTGCTTTTTTTCTTTGCTGGGTTATTGGCCCCCTCTATCCAGGGGTTTAATTTTGCCCCCATGCTGCAAATTTGCAGTGCAGGGAACATTTTCTCATTCCTGCACCTGCCTCTTGCAGCATCTCAGACCCAAGAAGCATGTGCAGGATCATCTGGAAGCATCCATTTACTCAAACACAAGATGGGTTTTTTACCCCCAGTCAGCATGGGGGGACAGGGGGACTCTCATCTTACATGTGCATACAAGGAAACTGCATTAAATTACAGTCTTTCTATTAATTTCTAATCTATTAATATAGTCTATGGAAAAACTACAGTCTTTCTTTGAAATGATGCTAAAAGCAGTATGTGCTCAGTAATGGAAACTAACTATGAAGCTGATTAAATGCATCCAACACTGAACATAACTATAAAACATGTGGTCCATAATGGGCAGGCATGATGATGGGAACTTTTCACAAATATAGATTAGTACAACCCATCTCAGTAAGATATATGGTAGTGCCCATTGAATGTAGTCCCCATCAGCAGCCACTCTCTTTAAAGTCATGGTAAGCCACTACATTGCATATATTTTTATTTCCCCTTCACTCCTATAGATGAGTTGTGCCTTCTTTTCCCATTTTCAATGATTCCTGCTTCTTCACTAGCCTTAAGTGTACAAGTGACTAGTAGATGGGGCACAGGGGGGCATGTGCCCACCCCTGAGATTGGCCCCCAACTTGGCACTGCTCAAGGTGGCAAATTGCAGACCCAGAGAGCAGGCAAAGAGGCTGCGGCTCCTCCTGCAGGGCCTGCATCAACCGCAGTTGAGGTTTGGGTCCACCCCCCACCCCTACCTAGGGGGGTGAAGGTAGCTTTACCTGTGTTCCAGCTGGTGGGCTGCAGGTTTGCCAGACCAGCTGCTTCCATTGTGCAGTGTGGCCCCCCACCCTCAATGACTCAGGAGGTACTAGTCACCCCTGCTCAAATGCCTGGCAAATGGGGCCCCAGACAGTTCATTGAGAATCCCTGGGTCTACCCCTCTCTCACCCTGTCACATATGATTAACATGGCCCTGCCCTCTGTGAGGTGAAGCCAGACCAGATTCAGAATCATAGAACCAGAAGAGATCTGCAAGATCATCAAGTCCGGTCCTCTGCCATGGGCAGGAAGTTATTGGGTTCAGATGAGCTCAACAAGGTGCTTTTCCAGTCTCATCTTGAATACCTCCAGGGATGGTGACTGAACCACCTTTACTGGAGGTGTGCTCCAGATTCTGGTGACTCTGGCAGATAAGTTTTTTCTTATGTCCAGCCTGAATTTGCCTTCTATTAGCTTATGTCATTTGTCCTCATCCTCCCCTGAGGTGCCTTTCTGAAGAGCTACTGCCCCAGATCCTGATGCTCACCCCGATGTACTTGTAGGTGACTATCAAGTCACCTCTCAGCCTTCTCTTACTCTGAACAGGCCCAGTTCCTGGAGTCTTTCCTCATAGGGCCTATCCTCCATGCCTCTAATCTTATGGGTGGACTTCTTTGTACCCTCTCCAGCTTATCCACATCCTTCTTGAAGTGTGATACCCAGAACTGGACACAGTACTCCAGCTGTGGCCTCACCAATGCTGAATAAAGAGGCAGGAGCACCTCCCTGGATCTATTGGAAACGCATCAGCTGATGCATGCCAGTGTTCTATTTGTCCTTCTGGCAACCTCATCGCACTGTTGGCTCATGTTCATCTTCTGGTCTATCATGACCCCCAGGTCCCATTCAGATGTTGTGCCAGCCAGTGGACCACTTCCCAGCAGACTCACAGCAGACTCAATTAATTGAGTCTGCGCCAATGCGCTATAATTGTAGCAGTCTCCATAGTTGTGATACCCATTGTTATGACCTCTGTCTTGCAGAACAAATGCCATAGAACTGCATCCAGTAATTTTCACTGAAGGCAAAATAATTAGTGGTAAAATAATACACGTTTGTATGAAGATATCTAATCTTGTTTCAAAACATTGCAGGGGTGGCAAACCCATCACATTCCTTAGTAATATGTTCCAGTGTTTAAATTTGACTGGCATCAACTTCCAGATTTTGGATCTTGTTATATGTTTGGTAGATTTCAAAGTCCTCTAGTATCAAACCTTATCTTTGTTTCTGCCTCAGAGAAGAAGGAAAACAAATCATAGATTTATATTTTTTGTTAAATGTACTAGAAATGAGAAAAAAGGGAAGGAAATGATTTTTTCTAAACAGACAGTATATCATGTATTTGGAGGTAATACATAGAAATGTGTGAATGGAGAGCCTGATTAAAACATGTAGACATTACATAGGAAAGGAATATTTATAAATTCTCTTCAAAGTTACTTCAGTTCCAATAATTAGCATGACACCATTCACTGAGACAAAACTCATCACACAATAACAGTATAATGGTGCTATGCCTTACACTGCTTTGCCATTCAGAACAGAATTAAATAAAAGACATTTTTCTTACAAGTTAAAACAAGCCTCTTCAGGAAGTTAAACCCCCTAACATAGCTGTAAGGGTGACAAGTTCTCATCACATGCTGCTCTGTGAATTCATTTTCAGTAATCTGAAACATCCGGGGCTAAACCTGCTGCTCATCTCCATTATCTCTGTGTCAAAGTTTTCAAACAGGAAGTTAAAAATTGGATGTAAAGGTGAGAAACCTTGATCATTCTTGAAGAAAGGTAAAGGTATAAAACTTTTATCAAGATTGATTTTGGACTCTGCTGCTCTTTGAGTTAATTAATCAAAGGGAGAAAGAGCTGAAAGATATATATTAATATCAATACACCATCAGAGAGAACTTCCTCCTAACCAGCGCAACTGAGATGAACCAGAAAGACCTTTCCTAAAATGTGTGATTTGGCCTTCAAGCCCTTTTGTGGCACTTCTTCTAACACTGTTAGTTGAGAAAAAGAGTGCCTTTCAAGCTGAGAATTAGAGGACCAGTAGCCTTCACATGCTATTACTTCATTTCTTCATTTCAAGATTATCTCCTTGTTCATTAAGAATGGCCTACAGTAACTATCAAGTCTAACTGCACAGCACTACTAGCCTAAACTTTGACTGGAATAAAAGTAGATGGTGACTTCTAATATCAATGCATCATAATGAAGATCGGTGATCTGAAATTATTCCCATTATATCTAGGTGTCGTTATATCCAGAGAAACTGGAGCATGTGTGGGAGGAAAATATGTATTTAATCATGACTTAGAGAATGGAAATCTACGGTAAAATAAAATTTTCCCATTGCTACCTATCAGTGCTTTCAAGCTCTGTAAATCCCAGCTTTGGTCCTCCCACAAGGTCTCCAATGGGAATTCAAGTGACCTTGGGAGACCAATGAGATTCACCGGCTCCTGACTGGAGAGTTATAAAATTTTCTTTCTTCATGCAGGGGTTTGTCCAAACAGCAGTACTACTAGGTCCAGCTGCCTACTTCATTGTCTGACTGTCTTGGACCTCATAATCTTAACTGATTACTTTGCTCTGGCTACAAGCCCTCAGCTTGATATCTTGTAATCTGTTCTTCTGTAAGTGTTCACTCTTACACTTGCTGTATATCTGCAGTAAAAAGAGTATTACACAGTAGCAGGGAACACTGATGGCAGTAATGTTGAATACACCCATCATTTATGGCTATGTATATAAAGAAGTGATGCAGCCCGGTAAATTATCATTGCACACAAAATGGTTTTATTACAAATTTTCCCTTTGTTTATGAAACTCCCTCACAGATTAAATTTAAACTGAAAATTATCAGTAGATTATTTCACTTATATTTTAAAACAAATATAATTTCATTTTGTCCTCATTGCAATTTCAAGTCTACTTATATTTAAGCCATGTTTGTAATACCCTTGGGTCAATGCACTAAAGAGGAAACAGAGTAGTTTGATAAATTAAATTGTTCTCCTTGTGCTTATACTTCTTTTTTTCCTATGCATTAGAAGAAATCAGCCATACTGCATTTTCAGTTGAAAACCGAAAACCTTTGGACAGGTACAGTCTGTATGAGCTTGAGGTGTTTCCAATTAATGACTGACTCATAGGTATCTATTGTGGGGTAGGGGTGGGGGCGAACCACTTTAATTAAAATGCCTACAGTACTTTGTGTATTCAGCATCCTACGTTTCAAAATGGCAGTGGGGGTACTTTAACTAAAACTCATTTGACAAGCTTTAAAGTGTCCCCATGAACATTTTGAAGTGTGGAGATGCTGAATACATAATACACTGCAGCACACTGGAGCATTCTGATTAAAATTCACCAGCACTCAATTAAACTAGCCTGCTCCAATCAGAATACATTGGAGCACAGGCAAAAGTGCCCATAGAGAAAATGTTTAAGGGTACAAGGAGTAGGAACAGAAAATGATTTCACAACTTTGCAAATCCTAGGAACTGGTGGAAAAGACTTAATTCTAAGGCATGCTGGGGCTGCTAAGACATCATCCTAAGATACCGTCTAGCCTCCCTCAGCTTCTTGATGAACTGAATTAGCTTCTCCGTCCACATGAGGAGCCACATATTCCTGATTTCCCTATCCATGGGGATTTAAGGACAGAGAAGAAATTAATGCAAGTACAGCTAATAGGCTTAGATAGTCAAGGTGGCAAAGCATGCAGTGTAGAACAGCAGTTTTCAACCATTTTTCATTTTCAGACCTCTAAAAAATTTCAGATGGAGGTGTGGACCCATTTGGAAATTATGAATGAAGGTGCAGGTTCCTTTGAGTTTTAAGTGTGGGTGTTTGCATGCTTTTGATGGACCATAGTCATCTTTCGCAGACCCCAGTGGACCCTAAGGGATCTGCAGACCACAGGTTGCAAACCACTGGTGTAGAGCATCCGCATTCTAAGAATACTGTGGGGAATTCAGCCAACAATATTCCTGCAGGGGGACCTGTATTTTCTATGTGTCCCAACTCTTAGCTACTGATTCAAGGGCCTTTCTTCCCTACTTTACATTCTCTTTATGCTTCTCTCTGTTTGGGAGCACAGAATCCTAGATTATTAGCATTTATTTTAAACAGTGTTTATTATTATGTTTTGGTTTGCTTTTAATTTGGTGTTGTTTCAGGGATGGCATTTGTTTCCTATAAAGGAATATATTTTTTAAACTTCTGGCATAGACAATTATTTGAATTAGCTCTTTCTCAGTTGGAGGATGAAATGCTGTTTGATGCTTCATAAACATAAGCAGTATAAGCTACTGCTCAAAGAAAAAGATATTTCTGCATCTGGCTGTTATTTACACCCCAGGAGGTCAGAGTGTTTTCTTTATTTTTAACATTAAATAAACAAATCACACAAGAAACCCCTAACCTGAGCTCGGTATCTTCATTGCAAAATCAACATGACTGCTAGCTTCTTTTCATTAATGTTTGTCCCTTTTAAGTTTATTCTTTGTTTCAAATACCAGGATATCTGAGTTACAGATCTGTTCAACCACATACAGAAGCCAAAAAAATCCCTTTGTTCTTGTCTCTACATATCCATGCTTGAATTTACAATTTATGACTTAATCCTTCCTGTTTCATTACTACCATTTTCTGACCTCCTCTGACTTACAAGGTCTCTCAGGTTACCTTTTCAAATGAGGATGAATCTCTCTACATAACAACCCCACCTTCCTTGAAAAAAGCATGCCCAGCATGTGCTAAATGACACTCAGCTTTTATTATAGATTTTGGAATGAATCCTTCCATCACACCACATTTAAACCAATGAAACTTGCACTAATTGAATGGAGTTGCTCCTGTTTTATGCCTGTATGAATAAGAGGAATTACTTTGTCATAGAATTAAACTAATTCTGTGATGAATCTATTTTCTTATTCTTTTGGAATGTGGGAAAGAAATGTGATATATATAAACTGTAAAAATATCCTGCAAAATAAAAAATGGGAAAGGAAATATCTCTAACACAGGTTAAGGTGTTATGTGTTGTGTTAGGGCTGACAGTAGTTTTACAAGAGTTTAAATTATGGATTTATATGGGATGGTTTTGATAGGGAAGATCTTACCTCAGGCAGGGTGTTGGACTAGATGAGCTCCGGAGGTCCCTTCTAGCCCTACTTCTCTATGAAGAATGAATCAGTTAAGAGAAGGATAGATATAGAAGTCTTTAGTAAGCACTTAAAAGTTTAATCCTCCAAAACATTTCTGGACCTCTGAAATCTCACACTGAGGACAGCACTCAACTCAGTTATATAGACATAAGAAATTTCTAAGACTCTTCTTCATGAACCATGGGGTTCAGAGCAGATACTGGAGAGGAACCTGCAGTAGCCTCAAGGACAGATTTCCAGCTCTGGTAGTTATCAGTGGACACAGGTAGATGGAGCATATTCAGCCCCATGGCCCACAAGAGTTGCCCCTTGATATGGACAACAATTTAGGGGCCTAATCTGCTGCCACTGTAATTGATGCCAATATGACTTTCTTAATTTACACCAGCATGAGTAATGGCTGGTTGCATATTTCTCTGATAATATTCTGCAGTAGAGATATGATTATCTATCAAATTCTATAAAATCAACCCACGAGTCTATACAAAGTTTATCACTTTAAATTCTATTCTGTAAAACACGTCTACCGCATGAAAAATGTGATTGGAGTCCTCAAAGGAACAGGATTCTCATAAGCTTTCCAGTACATGCTGCCTTGAGTCAGAGCAAAAATATCATGAGCTAACAACCTGTTTTGCATCCAGAACTTGAAAGTGCAGAGATGTCCGATAATGGAAAGCAATGAATAAAATAGCCAAACGTTGCAGTGCCTTCTAGCAGGTTTGGCTTTGATTCATTTGATTCAAGGAGATGAAAACTCTAAATAAAAAGGGAAAATCAGGGAAAGCAGAAAAGGAAGAAAAAAAATCAGACTCAATTTTCTTCTGTGAATCAAGAAAGAGATAGAATTAGAGATAAGTATAGCAACACTGAAAACATATCAGAACTTTTCCATGAGTTAACTGTAACTACCTATGAAAATCCACCAAGTATATTATGGTTCAAAATCAGACAATACCCATGAAGGCTAGAGACTTTTGGGAAAGTATCTTTATGCTATAGAGTGGCAATAAGAAGTGATCTGACAGACACACGCGGATGCTGCATGTTCCAATTACCAGGAGCTGTTATCAGGACTTTCTGCACAGCCCCCAGATTGCTTGATAAATAAGGGAGACACTGTGCTATCTGTTATTGTTATAGCTAATGACATTGATTTCTTGGGGTGACAGCCAGAAAGATACAAAGGCAGACCAAACTGCATGTCATGTCTGCTTTTTGGTAATGGTAGCACTTTGAACTATGCTACCTTTTGATAGACAGTATCAAATGAAACAGCCTCTTGAATTATCCCCATCTTTGAAGTACCCTGTAGCTTCAAATGATGATGGCACCTCTGCATGGAAGAAGAGTCAATGGGATTAAAGGAAAATTTCTAAACTGCTTGGGCACGTACATTCTTTTTTGCTTGCTCAAATAAGAATCATTTTGTGATTCAGAAATTGATTCAATTTCAAAGTGAAAGCCAAAAGGACACTTTCTGCCCTCTTTCCAGACTTCCAGAGGTCACATACTCCACTAATGTAAATCCCTGCAGCCACAGGCAATGCAGAAGATCTATTTGGGTCTGGCTTCCACCACTGTAAGTATCTACTATGTCAAAATGTCAAATGTACAGGCATTTGGTGGCAAGAGCTACCAAGGATAAGATATGCTTTACTCCTGATGAAAGAGCTGAAAAAGGTAACAAAAAATAAGGTTCAGTGCAAAGCTCTTCTTCTCTTATGAGATTCCCATTTTCTCTAGCCTTTCATTTTCTTTTGTCCTATTTTTATGCCATTTAATAAGTGTATTGAATGCCCTTTAGACTTAACTAGCTCTGTGTCTGTTTGTTTTTTTAACACCCAGGCGGCACTCAGTTACATTAGGATGGGCAAGTATAGAAATAAATCAAACAGGATTCCAGCCAGTTACATCCAACAATCCTCTGATGAATTATGGATTCTAATTCCTTAACTCTAGTGGGTGAGATGATTTAGAGAAGGAAAGCATAGAGCACCCATTCCAGGAGGACAAAGAGGCTTGCAAAGATTTTAAGCACAGCAGGGGTACTGGATCTTGAGCAGCTTGTCTTATGTAAGGCATCCGCTCAGGCTGTATTATAAGATACAGCATCACCTGGAGTTTGGGCAATACTGTATACTGCCTCTCTCATTCTAATATGTGCTTTCTGCCCCTAGTATAACCCCTAAACCAGGACTTGTGAATATAGTATTCAGACAACAGCCTGGAAGAGAGGGTCCTCTTGGGACCAGAGCTGGAGTAAGAATACGACTTAGAATTTAGTGCTAACACCAATACAATCCAGATCCTTGTCAGAAACATTAATATGGATTTGATTTCTTTCTATTTATGCACAATTGAGTCCCAAGAGAACCCCCTGTTTCTTATTCTGACATACTGTGCTGCTTGAAGTGGGAGGGTGGGCAGCTGCCTCCTAAAGTGAAAGCAGCTCTGTCCATGGGGCACTCCTCATTGGTTAATTAGCACCGCTGAGTGACAGCACCAATTAGTAATCCCCAGGCCAATTAGCCCACCTGAAGCACCACATGGACAGAACTGCACTGCTTCCACTTCAGGAGACAGCATGCTCAGAGCGGCACAGTATGCTTGAGTTTGCTGCTGTCAGGGATACTAAGTTTACTGTGCAGATATCCCCTAACTTGCTTGTACACTCAGGATCTCATCTGAAAGCCCACTAAAGTCAACAGGATCAAGCCAGCCCCCAACACCATGAAGAGAAGCTTGAGTAAATAGATTCTGCAACATGATTTGAAGATTCAGTCAGACTATAGAAGTAAATAAGTTCCAGAGCTCGAGGCTCTCCATCAGTAATATCTTAACTGTAGTTTCAAAAATCCAGGGACTCTCAGTCTGAGAATCCCAGCTAATCCTAACTGCCAGACCAAAGCATAAAGCAAGAATTCTCTAAGATACATAACAGCCAGACCATAAAATGGCTTGATAACTTACAGCCAACATCCTGGATTCTAACTTGAAATTTAACTGATGCCAAGACATTCTGTGAAGCATGGCAATAGCACATATCACTCACAAAACTCCCAAAGGGAAGGGGGCAGCTGTATCTGCTTTAGTAGAAGCTTCTAAGCTATCTATCACTTCAGTAACTGTAACTCCTAAGCACACTATTTTTTTTCTTCATGTAAACATGAAAAATAAAATGATATTGTGTTTTAAAATGTTATTCATCTGCTTCTGGAATTTGATCTGTTTCTGGAACGCACACTTGTTCCCAGGACAGCTCTGAGAGAAGCGTCATGGTTGTTTTGTTAAATTTCTTTGCTTTTCTTTAGAGAGTCACAGACCAGAACACTGGGTCACGTGCATATCACTATCCATATACTGATTAACATGTAAATGACTGTGTCATTGACTACCACGGTTGCATCTCTGTCTTGTGACAGAAAAAATGTATATATTTTATCACTATGCCCCAGAACTTCATACAGACACTTTGCCCCTCCCCAAGTATATTGTATAATTCAGTTCCCTCTCCCTCTGTTACATGGGCTAATTCCAAGTAGGTAAAATTCTTAATAATATATCAGTTATGTTATGGCATATTTATAGATACTTTGTACTTTTTCATTAAACACAAAGCAGCAAGATATGTTTGTATAGCAGTATTATCTTATTCTGTAAATGAGATGTTCAGCATTATAAATTATCATAAAACCGTTAACTTCAATGGACCTCTGCTGATCTATACTAGCTAAGGTTGTGGCACTATGTATGATTTAGCTATTTTATGTGATTGTTGCAGACTGCCTAACAAAGGGTTGAAGCAGACTGCATATATTTGGCTGTACCACTCTGCAGGTTTGCAAGGGCTACAGCCCAGCTGCAGGCAGTAGATACTGAATGCAGGCTCCCTAGGAGGACTGGACCAGCTAAGAAAGATAATTAGCTGGCCACAGGAAGCTAAGAGAATCCCAGGGAAGGAAGCTAGAGACACAAACAGAGAGAGAGTAAGGTTCCTAGAGAGAGGAACTAGAGAAAGAGAGAACTGAGCATGGGAAGCTGAGAACTCAATGAGAAACCATGAGAAACAGAGAGAAGGAGTCAGTTACTGTGAGGCACCCGGTCTGGGTGGAGACTAAGGTTGCGCGAATCGGGCCCTATTTGATAAGGATTTGGATTCAGCCCAAATCAGGATCAATGATTTAATCCGTTCATTCAGATCACTGTCCTTGATTTGATTTGGCTGAATCCAAATCTGAAGATTCAATGCTGATTCATTAAATCAGTGAATCGGAAACAGGCACAGCTTTAAAAGTTTTTTTTTCATAATTTGAGGTAGCATCACAGCTCCTGATCACTGCAGCTCTGGGGCACATGGAGCATTCCACAGGAGCACATGGGGCCCTCCAGCATGCTTGAAAGCGAACCTGGAAGTGGACTTCCGGTCTACTTCCAGGTTTGTCAGGGAGAGAGCTGAGGGGCCCCTCATACCCTCCCCCAGCTTGGCAATTGGCCACAGGGGGATGCCAGGTTCCCCACCAACAGACCCAGGAGGCAGCAGTCGCTCAGCTGGGGGAGGCGTGGGAGGAGGGCCTGTATGCTCCCCAGTAGACCTGGAAGTGGACAGGAAGTGCTTCTGGTCCACTTCTGGGTCTGCTGCCCAGCACACTGCAGAGTTCCCCATGCTTCTGTGGGAAGCTGTATCTGCCCCAGCACCACATTGTTCAGAGCCTCTGATACCTAGAGGTATGTAGAAAAAACATTTAAAGCTGTATCTGCGTCCGAATCACCAAATCTGTCCGAATCGATTTGGAGAGATTAAAGGGTTCTCTGATTCAGCTCGGATTCAGAGATTCAGCCACTGAATTGGGCCAAATCTCTGTTGAATCAAATCAGGGACCAAAGCTTTGCACAGCCCTAGTGGAGACCCAATGCTGCAAGATGGGAAGTAGCAGTGGCACATCAGGGAACTGAGACAAAGAGAGTCTGACAAGGAAGACTTCAGTGCAAGATAACAGTCAGAAGCTGGAGATGGCTTGGGGGCTGGAGATGACTCAAAACTGTGAGTGCACCCTGTATGACCTATGCTAAATATGTAGTACTGAGTTCTGACTTAAACTTTCTGTGGTTTCTGAGAATTACCCGGAAAGTAAAAAACTGTGTGAAGCTTAAGGACTGTTTAAGCTAAGCAATAAAGCTCGACCCACTACAGTGATATTAAAACCAAGTACATGCATCCTGGATTCTGCAAGTCACTGTCATAATTGCTGTTTTGACTGTTCTGCTGTGAGTCTTTTCATATTATTTGTTTATCTTTTTAACCTGTTACAGTCAATTCCATATACTGTCCTACTTAAAATCTGACAACTTTTTCTGAAATTATCCATTTTTTGTACTCATAATTCCTTCCATAATTTCACACTTTCTTTGCCCTCGCTTCTCCCCGGTTAGTTCACCTGAGTAAATAAAGTGTCATAACAAGATGTCAGTTAAACTTTCAAACTTCCAGTAAAATTAATGAAAAGTGTGGAAAGCTTAGCAAATCAAAAATAGGTCATTTTTTCACCACCTCTACTCAAAGGTCTTTCCCTTCCTTATTTTTAACTCAATGGAATTAAGAGTTCAGGATGTCTCAGGTCCACCCATTTGGTAAGCTTCTTTGTTAGGCATTTCTTGGAGATGCCTTTCAGAGGGTTTCTTGTAACTAGCAAAAGAAAAATACTTTATGTTATTCAACGGAGTGGGGAGGGAGAGAGGAAGAAATGGTGACAGAGAAGAACAAGAAGTCTTTGTAACTTAATGCTGGAATAGCTTTGTATTAGACCGTTTATCAGGACTATTTACAATGACACATTGAAGTTTTCTGACATATGTTGCCTCAACTATATCTGATTTGCCCATCACAGAGCAGAGTTGTTATCAGTGCTGGAGTCTGCCACATCTTTATCTCCAGGGAATATTACTGAGTCAGATACTTGATTAAGTTGCATGCTGAAGATGATAGAAGAGAAGAGGAGGAGAAGGACACTGGGACTGTTTGCTCCTCAGGCAAATCAGGAGCCTGCTATCTTGTGATTGTTGACCCTCACCTTATACCTATGTTTGCCTCACACCAATATACATAGAGTCATAAATTTTCATTCCTGAACTTATTATATTTCCAATTGTAAAATAATATAGCTATGGTGTTAAAATTGCTGGCTTGCCTGTGATTTTAGCCATGATATTAACCCCGTATCCTTGCACAGTAAATGTGATGTTTTCTGGGTTTTTTGCACCTTAAGTACCTAATAAGCACATACACTATTTTAAACAAAGTAAAGAAAAACAAGGTAATTCAGAAAAAGAAGAATTTTTTAGACTCTTAATTCCAATACTATTCTTAGGAAAGCACATGTTAATAATATTAAGGATAAGATTCCATAGAATCATAGAATCATAGAAGTAGGGTCGGAAGGGACCTTGTAGATCTTCAAGTCCGACCCCCCGCCTGGGTGGGACCCCCCACCTGGGCGTTTGTTTCTCTTCACACTCCTTCTTCATCAAGACATCTCTATCAAATAAATAAGACTCCTGAAGTATGGGGAAATTAACTTGGACCCCAATTTTAATGCACCCTTCATAATAATTGACATACTTTATTCAGTTGTACTGTAGCAAAACCCCCAGGTTTCTCTTCTTTTAAAACATAAAAATGCATTCTCTCCTGTTCCCCAACCATTTCTGACTTTCTCTCTGCCCTCTCTATCCCTTATAAGTATTTATAAGTAAGCATAGGAAAGCTAAGTTCTTGCATGCTATTATTGCAATAAGCCCCTTTTTATATTGTAAATACTGTTCTGTTAGTTTGTATTGATTTTTACTGTTTTATATGAGATTACATTGTATTCCTATCATTTTTAATTGTTTTTTATTGTTTCATATTAATATTGTGTGGTTTGGCCTGTGTCTGTAAAGTTAATCAAAGTAATATCAAGTAATCTCAATTTTCCATTTTGTAATGTCAAGCCTCCATCTTGTGTCCCCTGCCTGGGCATACTCTATTGTATAATATGTTGCAACTGTGACTCATACCTACCCCTCCTATGTAAATTGGTTCCTGAATGAATGGGAATGAATGAGGGTGCTTGAGGCATAATGGCAGCAGGCCTCTACTGAGTGACCAGTAATGACTGGAACATCAAGTCAGTGACCTGACCATTGCCTTGTGTTAACTCACCCAGAAATCACAGACCTCACCCAGGAACAGAGACACAACCCAGCATTTGAAAGATAAAGAACCTGCAGGAACCCAACATTTGGAAGACAAAGACCCTAGAGAAACTAACAACCCCACCAGTGTATCCCACCGGAAAATGAGAACACCTGGATCTGCATGTATGCATCTGCATAGGACTGGCCCTTGCCTGGACATGTCCTTTCCATAGGAGACACAGGTAGTCCACCCCTATAAAAAGGGTGGTAGTGTGTGACCTCCTTGGGACACTCTCTCCTTCTAGACCACACTATGCCATGCCACCTATCCACTCAGACATAGGCAACTGGTAGGGGGTGCATGGGGGTGTATGTGCCCCCTCCAGCAGGGCCGGTGCCCTCCCTGACAGCCAACACTGAAGCTTTCAGAAGGGGTGGTGCCCCCCCCCCGACAGCGCCGCTGCTGTCAGCAGCATCTGTGGGTCCCCCCCCGCCCCCGATTCAGGAGGCACCAGTCACTCATGCACCAAGAGACCCTGCCAGCGACCCATCTCTAGACAATACCTTGCTGGAGAAGACCCAGACTGGACATCGAGGATCAACTCACAGCCCAGGATATGTAGCTATCACCCACCTTCTTTCTCGAAGCAAAGGACTTGAACTCTGTCCCTACACACCTTGGCTTCAATCCTTCTACCAAGCCTTTTCCTCTCCTCCTACCATTGTGTGAGTGTGTGGGAAAGTGTGTGTGTGTGTGAATGTGTGGTGAACCAATAATTTTGTGCTCTGTGTAGTGCATTGCCTGTTTAATAAAACTGATATTTTTGGAACCCGGAGTTGGGTTTGTCTTTCAGCAGTCCCGTCCCCACTCTAATCTCTGCTCCCTGTCCCTCTGACCCTTGTCCAGTCTCTCTCTCTCCCCAGCTTCTGTGCTAGCTTCTACTCCACTGCTCCCAAGCCCAAATTACCCCAAACACCCCCTAGTGTTAACACACAGATATGGAATTGTGTGTTTGTGTGTTTGCATATGTGCATGTGTGTATGAACCCACAGAGTGTTTGTGTAGTTTGTGTGTGTGTATATAATTTTGTATCGTGTCCTCCTGTCTAACAGCACAATATTGAGATCCCAAGTGTTGATCTGGCATGTGTCAAGTCAAGAGTACTGCTGATTATCCAAAGCTAAAGTAGAGTGTACACATTCCATTGGAATTCCTCAAGAGAAAAATCCTGAATGTGCAAGCAAAGACCATCCCATCTCACAGGAAAGGCAGCAAAAGGGCACAGCAACCCCCTTGGCTGTCCAGGGAACTAGCAGACCTCCTGCATTTTAAAAGGAAGACCTACAAAGGATGGAGGATGGGAACCACCACCAAGGAAGAATACTCTGCTCTGGTCTGGACCTGCAGAGAGCAAACCAGGAAAGCCAAGCCTGTAACAGAACTCCAGCTAGCTACAAATATCAAGGACAATAACAAGTCCTTTTTTAGATATGTGGGGAGCCAGAGGAAAAGCAAGGGCAACATTGGACCCCTGCTAAACCAGATGGAACAACTGACAACTGATGCCCAGGAAAAAATCCAACTTCCTAAATGAGTCCTATGTGTCAGTTTTTCACCAGTCCCACAGGACACCCTTGCCCACTGCAGGACAGTGAGGCCTGGGTGAGGGAGATTCCTTACCCTCCATCAATGCTGACTGTGTGAAGGAACACCTTGACAGGCTGGATACCTTCAAGTCAGCCAGCCCTGACAGTCCATACCCCAGGGTACTCAAGGAGCTGGCTAGCATCAAATCTCAGCTCCTGGCACAGATCTTTGAGTACTCCTGGTGCTCTGGTGAAGTGCCCAAAGATAGGAAGAAGGCCAATGCGGTGCCTATCTTCAAGAAAGGGAGGAAAGTAGATTTGGCAAACTATAGGCCCATCAGCCTGATCTCTATCCTGGGAAAGGTCTTGGAAAAGATTATCAAAGAGGCCATCCTTAACGGACTAGCTGATGGCAATATCCTGAGGGATACCCAGCATGCGTTTGTTGTGAGTAGGTCTTGGTTGACCAATCTCATTTCCTTTTATGACCAGGTGACCTATCACCTGGACAAGGGGGAAGAGATTGATGTCATATATCTTGACTTCAAAAAAGCCTTCAATCTGGTATCCCATGATCACCTCTTGGCAAAACTGGCTAACTGTGGCTTCGACCTCACCACGATCTGCTGGCTGAGGAATTGGCTCTGTGGTAGGACCCAGAGGATGGTGGTTGACAGAAATCAATCGTCATGGTGCACTGTGACGAGCGGGGAACCTCAAGGCTCTGTCCTAGGGCCTATACTTTTTAACATCTTCATCAATGATGTAGACATTGGTGTCAGAAGTGAACTGGCCAAGTTTGCTAGTGATACCAAACTATGGGGTAAAGCATCTACACCTGAGGACAGAAGGGTGATCCAGCCAGATCTTGAGAGGTTCATGAAATGAGTGGATGAGAATCTGATGATGTTTAACACCAAAAAATGCAAGGTTCTCCACCTTGGGAGGAAAAACCTGCACCATGCTTATAGGCTTGGCAGTACTATATGCTGGTTAGCACTACAGATGAAAGGGACTTGTGGGTCATGATTGACCACAAGATGAACATGAGCCTTCAATGTGATGCTGTGGCTAGTAAAGCAATCAAAATCCTGGCTTGCATCCATAGATACTTCTCAAGCAAGTCCCAGGAGGGTATTCTCCCCTTGTACTCAGCCTTGGTGAGGCTCTAACTGGAGTACTGAATCCAGTTTTGGGTTCACAATTCAAAAAGGAAATGGAGAAGCTTGAGATAGTGCAGAGGAGAGCCATGTGCATGATCAGAGGTCAGAAAAATGGACCTTATGATGAGAGGCTGAGAGCCATGGGGCTATTCAGCCTGGAAAAGCTCAGGCTCAGGGGCGACCTGGCAGCCACCTATAAGTTTATCAGTGGTGCTCAACCAGGATCTGGGGGAAGGTCTGTTCACCAGAGTGCCCCAAGGGATGACAAGATCAAACGGTCACAAAATCCTCCATGACCTATTCAGGCTGGACATAAGAAAGGACTTCTTCACTGTCCAAGCTTCCAAGGTTTGGAATAGACTGCTACTGGAGGTGGTTCAGGCACCCACCTTGAATGCCTTCAAGACACATTTGGATGTTTATCTTGCTAGGATCCTATGATCCCTGCTGACTTCCTACCCCTGGGACAGAGGGTGGAGTCAATGATACTCCAGGGTCCCTTCCAGCATGAATGTCTATGAAATTTACTTACAACTATCTAAAATTGCAGGCACATCAATTATTCCAATTTTTTTCTTGAAAGATAACCAGCATCTTACAAGACAGCATGCTCAATTAACCAGCATGCCAGCTAGTAAGATAAAGTGAACCTGGAAGTTCCCACCGTTGCACTTCCACTTTTCCAAGCCCCCATGCCTTGGGGCAAAGCAGCCTGTGCTGCCAAGCCCCCACGGCCCGGGGGCATAACAGACTGTGTGGCGCTGTGCAGGGCCTGCCTCCCTGTCCCAGGGGGCCAGCAGGGCCTGTGGGAGGGGTACCGATGTGGCAGGAGGGGCAGCAATGCCACAGGAGGGGTGGCAGGACACCTCAGATGCAGCTGGAGATGTGGCTACCCAGGCTACTCAGTTAACCAACATATTTTGTTAGCCAACATCCCCCATTCCCAGGGGATACCAGATAACAGAGCTTTTACTTTATTAAGGAAATCTTACCTAACAACAAAACATGGTGACATTTTTGTTCTTAGTCAATGCGACTATTCTGTTATCACTATAGAACTATCATGCCCCAGAACTTCTTTATACTCATGAATTATATAGCATTCTAGTGGCCAATTTATCTAATATTTATATTTTGCTACAAATCATGGAAAAATAATGATCACATGAAATCTTCACAGAAAGAAGTGTGATGCATAGCCTATGGCATGGAGTTAGAAGAAATAAGTATCCACAAATCTTCATTTCAATAAGTTTCAACTTATCAATGTTCCTTCCTGCTGAGAGGTAAAGGCTTCCTGTGATGAGTGTCTACTAATTAGAAGAGATTCAGGCTTATAAAATATGACCAAATGACTGCAATTTTATTTATAATTTAACTTAACAGCTTAAGATAGCACCTAAAGCCAGTCTGTTCTGTCATTAAAAGACAGAAGGCAATATCTATTCAGAGCTATCAAGCTATAGTACTCTACAAACCACAAACTTTAACTCTGCTCTCTTACAAATCCAAACCTTCTTCATGTCCTTTAATCACCCTTCTTCTCACAATTTTTTACCAGATTTTCCTGTGCCAGCACAACCTATTACACTGGGGAGGAGGCTCTTCTCAGCCAGACTGGCTACCTGCTCCACTGGGCTTTAAACTTAAGTAAAGTGGATCCAGCAAACTACAGGCCCATCAGCCTGACCTCTACCCCAGGGTAGATCTTAGAAAAGATTATCAAAGAGGCCATTCTTAACAGACTGGCTGATGGCAACATCCTGAGGAATCGCCAGCATGGGTTTGTTGTGGGTAGGTCTTGCTTGACCAATCTTATTTCCTTTTACAACTAGGTGACTGTCACAGGAGCACTTGGGTGCCCTGTTCCTCTGAAGGAATAAGGGCTGCTGAAGCTCCCTGAGACAGCACAGGTGTTGGTTGCCAGAGCAGCCAAGCTGGTCACATGACCGGAAGGGGGCAGGCCCGGGCCATTATAAACGGTCCAGGCCAAAGCCTAGCAGCAGTTTCCCTCTGGAAGCCTGAGGTGCAGGAGCGCCAAACAGAGCAGAGACGAGTGGTGCAGCCTGAACACCTAAGGGGCTACACCATGGTAAGGGTGGAGAGAACCCTGACTGGGAGGCCTTTGCAAGAGAGCCAGGCAGGCCTAGATCCTATGTTATAGCCAGGAGGCTTATTGTTGCATTACAGCCAATTGACTTATGGTTCTGTTTAGTTATTGTTATACCGGAGGACCGGGTGAGGCTATAGGGGTGAAGGAGGCCTCATCAGGAGCGCCCCAGGGAGGTGGGGTGCTCCCAGCACCAGAAAGGGGTGCTGTATTGCGGGGCGGCTAGGCCCTGGCCCCAGAAGGGGTGAACAGATTGAGGAGCCCGGGGAGGGCATGTTTAGTGAGAGGAAGCCCAGCGTGGGTGTAGGTAGAAGCCCTAGTGGGGCAGAACCCAGAGACAGGGGTCAAGGGGGCCAGGAAAGGCTAGGGCCACCTGAGCCCCAATTAGGAAGAGTCCCCGAGGGGCTCCACAGTGGTGGGGACCCCGGGGCCTGCAAGGGCACCATAGTAGGGGTGTATTACCCCAGCCCTGGCAAGGTGCACAGTGCTGGCAGGCACTATAGTTCGGGGTGTAATACCCCAGCCCTGAGAAGGGCCAAAGAGGATTTTGGGGGGCCAGGCACAGCTAAGGCCACCTGAGCCCCACTTGCAAGGAGCACCCATGAGAAGCCTGAGGGGCACGTGTTAGGCCCAAAGGGGGGCACACAGGAAGAGAAGCCCAGGGTAGGGTGCTACTATAGAGACGAGCCCGGAGAGGGCAAGTCTGTGATTATAGAGAGCCTGGAGAGGGCGAGTGCGCAGAGGGACAGGCCCCGGTGGGGGGGCACCATCTATACGTGGAGAGGCCCCAGGAGGGGCGAGTATATTGAGTTGACCCCAGGAGGGGGCGGATATAATTAGTAGGCCCAAGAGGGCTAGCGGATAGAGGGGCGCCGGTTGCGTGACAAGCCCAGGGGTGCCAGTGGAGGGGCGCCGGTTGCGTGACAAGCCCAGGGGCGCCAGTGAAGGGCGCATACAGGAAACTGACCAGATAACGTCTGGTACATCTGCGAGGCTTGGGGCGTGCTAAAGGGGAGGTTGGAGGCACACATAGTCCATAAGGCTGGGGTGCACCAGGTCACTCCATACGGAACGGGGGCACAGTATAAGCATAGCACGGTGTTCAGGGCGACAAGAGGCAGCCTCCCTTCTAGAACCATATAACAACAAGATGTGGCAGGCGAGTAAGAGGGTGCTGGACCATCTACTTGGCACAGCAGGGGGTGCTAGAGAGATCACAGCCGCTCCTAGGCCCCACTCCGTGACAGTGACCAATCACGTGGACAAGGGAGAAGAGATTGATGTTGTATATCTTGACTTTAAAAAAGCCTTTGATCTGGTATCCTATGATCACCTCTTAACAAAACTAGCTAACTTCAGCCTCAGCTTTACCATGATCCACTGGCTGGGGAATTGGCTCTGTGGATGAACCCAGAGGGTGGTGTTGATGGGAATCAATCTTTGTGGTGTGCTGTGATAAGTGGGGTCCCTCAAGGCTCTGTCCTAGGGCCTATGCTATTTAACATCTTCATTAATAATGTGGACATTGGAGTCAGAAGCGGACTGGCCAAGTTCACTGATGACACCAAACTCTGAGGTAAAGCATCCATACCTGAGGAGAAGAGAGTGATCCAGGCTGACCTGGACAGGCTCAGAAAATTGGTAGATGAAAATCTGATGGTGTTTAACACCAAAAAAAGGGGAGAGAACCCTGAAGGAAATGCCCGGAGAGAAAATGAAACTGCTGAGGGGTAGTTAGGAGGTATTGTAAAGACCCTAATAGGAGGGCTGAAGAAAAAGGGTACCATAAAGTTGGGAATATAAGGGCAGGAGGAGTGACAGTTTGTTTTCATTCTCCCTTTTGCTAGAGTGAGAGGGAAGTCATCCCAGATAGATAGTGCATTTACAAGTATCAGGACAATAGGCCAGTAAAGGAACTGGCTAGGACTAATGGCAAATCTGTGCAAAGCTCCAAACCAGGTGATGTGCAACCGGGCCCATCGGGGCTATTGATTGGCCAGACCTAGAGACCCACAGAGCATTTGTACTGCATGGAGGCTACTGCATGGACTACTGAATTAACATCAGGTGGAATGGGCAAGGGTGTAGGGGTTGGTGGAGCCCTCACTAAACTAAGTCAGATTTCAAGAGCGAAACAACAAATTGTGGCAAGCGAGATCATAGACATGTGCTTAGGAATGGATTCCCTGAGGAACTGCCCCATGATTTTTCCAGGGCCTGAGATGAGGGTGACAAATCTGTAGTTTCCCAGATCCTCCTCTTTCTTAAAGATGGACACTATATTTGCCCTTTTCCAAACATAAAGGACCTCTCCTGATCTCCATAAGCATTCAAGGATAAGGCCCAGCTTTCACAGAAAAAGGCCAGTATGTGCTGGGTTAGCTTGATGTTGTGTATATACTAAGCTGTGTGATTCTAGTGGAAGGTAGTTGAAAAGTGTGTCTTAGCTGGCTTAACTTTGTATTACTTCCATTGTGTTAGATTCTGTCAAGCATGTTGCAATACTAAGTGCCTCACAATGAAGAAGTTTTTTAGCGTATTAATAGTATTTATTTGTACTCCTAAGAAGTGGGATAGTAGTTGGTATTTTAAAAATGTCTAAATCTGTTACATAATAGACCGCTTGGAGCCATTATGGTCTATATGAGGTCAATAATACTCTTTCTGAAACTCAGCAAATAAATATTTATATGATAAAGCCTCATTGTTCCTTGGAGTCTATCAATAATTCATATTTCAGAAAGTCTTAAATACATGATAAACCATAATGGCTCCACTGGAACAGTCAACTCTCATAAACTTCCAGGAGAGATACTTTTTCTTTTTTTAAATCTCCATTACTATTCAATAGCAATGGAAATATGCATTAAAGGGACTATGTATAAGCATTACTATAGAAATTCATGGTTATCACTAATACTCTTTTTGTGGCCGATATAGGTACCTATTTGGGGTAGGAAATATGCGTTTCTGCATTTTTACATAGTATCATAAATGTACAGAGTGCATAGCAGTGATTTTTATTCACAGTAACAATTATTATCATTTATTATTTGTATTGCAATAGTGCCTTGGGGCTTCCACTCTGCTAGGTGCCACACAAAATACAGCAATACTGAGTTTATTCAGAAATGTTGTAATATTTTAACCATTTTAGTTAAAGCAGTACAAGTGTCCTGGCATTCACCTAGCTATACTGGTATAAAAAGGCTTATAGCCATAGAACCACTTAAGAACAGAAGGCTAGAAGGAACTTCCTGTGTCACCAGGTTCAGTCATCTGTAACTGCAAGCAATAGGGCTATGCAGCACTTCGGATAGCGATTCGGATTTGGAGATGATTTGGAGGCTGACTCTATGAATCTGAATTGAATCACTAGAAGCTTTAGGCTTTCTGAATCGATTTGGAGCTCCCAAATCAATTCAGAAAAGATTTGGTGATTCAGAGATTTGGCCATAGGGTATAATGGGGAATCAATGAAATATCTATAACTTCGATGTTTTTTTGGATGATTCTGATTAAACTTGTAGGGGTGGTAGCCAATGCTGAGGGCATGAACTGGCTGAGGTTTTTCCTGCCTGTGTCCAGAAGTTCAGGGCCCCAGAACTCAAACTCCCCCTGCAGTTTTCACCCCCCTGTGCCTTAACACATACACAGTGTCATCTGTGTCATGAGTTTTGATTGTCAGCAGTTTGAGGTGAAGTTTCCCAGAAACCTCTGCACCTATCTCCTTGAAACTTGGCAGACTTCATGCACTCAGAAGCATCTACCATCCCTGCAAAGTTCATCCAAATCAATCAAAAACCAACAAAGTTATAGATATTTCATTGATTCTCCATTATGCCCTATGGCTGAATCTCCGAATCGCCAAATCTTTTCCAAATCTTTTCTGCATCGAAACAGAAAAGTGATTTAAATTTCCAGATTGAATCAGATTAATCCAAATCAGCTAAATCCAAAGATGAATTGAATAGTTGCCTATTTGCACAGGCCTAGCAAGCAACCACATAATATATGTTTGTCCAGACATCCATTCTGGCCCTACCTGCATAACACAGCCACAAATGTAGACGCTTTAGTGCAAAAGAAAAAAGCACAAGAACAATGTGTCCCAGAAAGAGAGAAAGATAGACAAGGATTGTGTGGGTCCCTGCAATAGAGAGGTGCATGTTTAGTAAAATATGCCCAGATTATCCTAGAAAACTGATTGCATCCCATGCTATAGGGGAAGGCCAAAAAGCATTGGTCAACACCAATCTGACTGGGTGAAAATTCCTTCTTGCCTTTCTTCCTAACCCAAATCTGGCACTTAGTTTGTGCAGCATTTGAAGAAGACCCACCAGCCAAGTGTTTGATAGGCTTCTCATTACCATTAGTAGCTTCAGCTCACCCCAGACGGTCTCCAGGTTTGTATAGTCATTCACTACATGCAGTCTATTTTAGCATGGCATTAAAATGGCTTAGTTTAAGACATGTGAACATGGATCAGAAGTGGCGCGTGTAGCCATTTGTTGCTGGGAGCTTTGCTGGAAGCACAATATAAGTAACTCAGGGTGAGGAACGGCAGCAAGGATTGTGGGGGTGGGGAGTAGCGGGTTTTCAGGGGGATTGGTGGATCATCAGGACAGCTTGTCCAGTCTAGGGATGATGAAGCAGGTTACGGGGGCTAAAAGTAGCCAGGGTTGGGGGGTTAGGAATAGCATAGCTCCAGGGCAAATGGCTGGGCTTTTCCAGCCCCAGGGCTGCACTTTGAACATATACAGACATTTGTGACATCAGTGCACATGAACTAATTTAGATCAGGTGTATCGTAGATTTTTTGGGGGGCAATTTCAGCCCTCTGTAAAACTGGTGTTGATCTAAATGTAGATTAGGTCAATCTAAATATAAAGCCTGTACGTATCCTCCTATATTTAGCTGCAGCCAATTTGTGACACTTCAGAGGATGATTTCAGGAGGGAAAAAGGCAGGGAAGCATCTTAGGTATGCAGGGCAGTATAAAGCACATAAAGAAAGTGCACCCTTAACTAAAAGATTTGTATTGGTGAAAAGCCTGTGAACGAACCAAGCCTCCAAGACAGTTCCTGCTGTGCTCACAATCCTGATGGATAAAACAAGCATAGGGTAGAAGGAAAAGGAGACAGCTGAGGGAGGGAAAGTGACTTTCCCTTCATATCACAGCAGGTCAACAATGGCAATAATGAATAATTAAAAGGGAGGGGAAAAAATCTGAGTTCGCTGTGTAACATATAGTATATGGTACCATTTCCATTATATTCACTTAACAACATGATGTGAATTAATGATAGAGTTTCAGCCTCTAACTCTGAATTTCCTTTCTGAGTTTGTACTATCAACTAAAGCTGAATTAGTGAGGCATGATATTGATGATACTTCCTCTGCTTTATCCATTGTCACCAGAGAATTGCTCAGGCAAAAAACCCCCAGAACCTCAAGAAGTAGATCAGGACATCAGCAGCATTGAATCATAACCAGAGAGAAATTGTTATATTTCTATTTTTATTATTATATCTTTTATTATTTTGGACACTATTTGGAGTTCCTGGCTTCTTTCTATCTTGGTTAACAAGCTGCTGGAAGAATTATATCTCTTAGGCAAGTTGGGGCTGATTTTTTTGGCAGACATGCCACAAATTAAGCTCTATGCCTCCCCAAGAGCCAATCCAATCTCCTTCCCTGTCTGATCTGCTGCTCTGCTTTCTGATTCCTGTTGTAACCTGTGCTGCTTGTCCCCTCCCTCATATGTGCATATATTACAGACAGGGGCAGATCCAGAGGGAATTCAGTGTTGCTGCTATTCCCCACTTCTGAATTGGACCACACCACAGGAGCCTCTGAGGACTTTTTTTTAACATCCCTAAACTAAGTGAAAATTCTCTCTTCCTTCCCTCCCTCCCCACCCTGCTTGAAGGCATACCCCTTCCCCCACACACCTTTCCCATCTTTTCCTGCAGTTGGGGAAGCACCAGGCCCCTTCCTACTCACTATGTGCGGGCCTGGGCTCAGCTGGGGATGCCAATAAAAGCAGCGGCATGGATGGTGGTTTCCCTGTGCCTGCTCCAGAGCTGGGCAGGGTAGTAGTAGTAGTAGCGCTTACTCTCTAGCTGCTCTGTTGCTGCTGTTACCTTTCCCAGCTGAACTGAGCCCCAGCTCAGTCTGGCTGGCTTGAGAGATTCCTTGTCCTCAAACAGTGACAGTAGTAGAAGCAGGCAGGGGAGTGCATGGGAAAGAGGAGGAAGAGGACAGGAGGGGGCATGCTTCTAAACTGGAAGGGAAGGGGGATTTTCATCTGCTATAAAAATGTTAAGTCCTCTGACACTCCCACGATGCAGTCTGCACACACTGGTGCAGCAGAGGAGGTTAGAGCAGGGGGTGTAATCTCTCCTGCAGTGTCTGTTGCTGCTCCCACCACCCCTCTTTGGGAAACCTGGATCTGCCCCTGTCTATAGATAGTGATTGTAGATACACCCAAGAAATTTCACACTAGCTTTTTTGGATACCAGCAGCAGTCTAGCAGTGCGTGCATGGAGCTTAGTGTGGATTAATAGCTTTAACATTTACTCAGTTTCCTACGTGATTTTTGTAACCTGCTTGGAGGTCCATACTGCTACTGGTAATCACCCCTAGCTATTTTAAACTCAGCAATATCTACTGTACACTATGGTTGCAATAGTGACTACCACACAGACATATGTTTAAGTCACAGACTCCAGAAACCCCAGGGTTAATGGGCATGAGGTCACCAGAATACATGTTTCTGGGGTAGCCAGATATGTGGATGGCTTTGCTGCTGATAGCTCCAGGGTTCCCAAGATCCACAACACCAGGGCAGTTCAGTAGGCAGATTTCCCCTGACCTAGCAACATCAAAGTCCGCTGGGTTAGTTCACGGCTTTGGGACAATCTCCAGCATGAGTTGCCTTAGTTTTGGAGATCCCAGAGTTTCTTGGACCCCATGAAACTAAATTCAGAAATGCTTAAATTCTCCACGAATTGGCATAACCTGCTTTCTTACCACTGTAGTGAGCAGTTTGCAAACTGATTAGTTATACTGTTCAGCAGATATAACAAATCAATTCATTTATAGAGATCAAGATTGGTTTGGGCATGATTCACAATCAAAGAAAGAGTCTAAATTCACTGAGTATTTATCCACAATGAATAATTCAAACAATGCTGTGCTGTGTGTAAATCCTGAAACTTGGTATGTACCCCCAACAAAGTAGCATGATGGGAAATGCATTTATAATGCACCCGATGATGCATGTCAACTTATTTCAGATAAAAAGTCTTTTACATTTTAGTTCCTTAGAGAAATTATTGTCTGAAAAATATTATTAACTCTCTGGTAAAAAAAAAAATTGAAAACGCTAAACTTCCAGCCCTAAATAAAGATCAAAACTGATCCTCATGCTCAACCAGCATCAAGATGCCAGTGAATTTTACCAATACATTTTTAAACCAGAACTATTAAATATAAATTGAAATTGAAATCCTGAACAACTTGCAACTGTCCTTATTTATGGGAAAGACCAATTAGCTAAACTCTCTTTTCTTACACTAGTGTAGGGTTACAAAAATGGTGAGAGAGCTGGGGGACATGACTTATAAGGAAAGATGGAGGAAACTGAGCTTATTTAGCTTATAGAAGAGGGGACTTAATAGCAGCTTTCAACTACCTGAAGGGGGGTTTGAAATAGGATGGAGCTAGACTGTTCCCAGTGGTGGCAGATGACAGACCAATGGTCTCAAGTTGAAGCAAGGAAAGTTTAGGTTAGATATTAGGAAAAAAATTCTTACTAGAAGAGTAATAAAATGCTTGAACAGGTTAGCCAGAGAGGTGGTGGAAGCTCCATCCTTGCAAGTTTTCAAAACCTGGATAGACAAAGCTTTGGCTGGGATGATCAAGTTCTGGATGGTCCTGCTCTGGGCGGGGGGTTGGACTAGATTGCCTCCTGAGGTCCCTTCCAGCCATAATTTTCTATGATTCTAGTGAAGTAAGTTTTCTGGCATCAGAAAGTTACTCCAGATTTATGTTGTTGTAAATGAGGCTGGATTTTGGCTCACATAATCTAATGGAAATGGAGGGCCTTTCAGACATTGAAATAAATGTAAGCATTTCCAGTGACAGCAGCGTTAACTATGGAAGTAAAGTGACATGAAAATAAATAGTGGTTCTACCCCAATGATGTGATAGAGAGTTAGTGTGAATTAAACCTGTTTCCTTCCCTTTTCACTTCTGATTCTCTCATATCTATTCCAATTAGTTTACTTGCATGACAAGGTACACAATGTTGCCAAATAGTATATATGAAGTGTCTAACAGGATCCCTGTTAGGAGCCCTTTTACTTGGGAAAATCCTGGACAGCTGGAGGAAGACTCCCCACCCCTGCAATGTCAGCCAATGGGAGGCCACCTTTGGGAATAAAAGAAAGGGGAGGTCCTAAAGAAAATGCCTCTGGACACCAGAAGAAGTGAGGAGCAACAATGTTCTGGAGAGAGAGAAGACTTACTAGAGACCTGGACAGACTTTGGGAAGAGTGAAGCCCTGAGGTATGCGGCAGATCAGGGGTAGAAGGGATTACCTTCCCGGGAATCCTGCTGTGTCGGCAAGGGTGACAGAAAAGAGGAAAATGGAGACCCCTGAGGGATGTGGCAGGGCAGCAGCAAGGGATATTCTCTGGCCAGTAAACTCAGCTGTGCCGGTGAGTGTGGGGAAAGGTGGAGACGCCAGGTGGCGGATCCACCGGGACTTTTAAGAAGAAGGGATCATGCCCCTTAATGAAAGAAAGGGGTATCCCCAAGTCTGCAGCCCAGTGGGACGGTGGAAACTGGAAGCAAAGAAACTGATCATGAGAGGGAGTAGCTAGAGATTCCTCCCAGTGTTGCACACCCACAAAGAATGAGGAATGTGGAGAGTGCCTGCCACTAATGAGGCAATTAGTGGTGATAAGCTGAGACATGGGTGGGGGAACTCCTTATCCCTGCCTTTGGCCCAGAAGTGACTGAGACAGGATTGTGAATGATTACCCCATACTGAGGGAAACAGCTGGGGACGTCCTCCATGCGAATGGCGGGCCTGGAAGAGAAGCCACCAGGTGTGTGGACTACTAACAAGGCAGTTAACCCTGTGAGACACCGGCCAGCACTTACCTTGAAGATTTTGCAGCTGGATATCCTCTCTTGGGCCCAGAGAGCAGCCTGAATGGGCTGCCGCCTCCAATCTGGGCCACTGTAAAAGAAAAGATAAGAAAAAGAAATAAAATACCTAGAATAACGTAACGCGTCAGGAGTAGTCATTCTGTGGCTACCAATTAACATCCCATCAATCTCTTTGCTCCCCTCATAAGATCCAAGTCAGGGCAAGCGAGAACCAGAGAAGCAGGCATTATCCCGCTAACCTGATAACAGAGTACATAAAGCTGATGAATTTCCTCAACCAAGAATTCTCCCAGCTAGTGCAAAGTGGGTGTCTCCTACTCAGCTTATCCATTACAGCCCAGAAGGAGACAAAATAGCAGGGACAAAATAGTCAGAATACTACTGCACTCTGACTACCCTTGGCTGTTGTCTCAGCCTCCAGAAATGATAAAGCAAACCCAAGACTACACTAAATTATGCCTAAGCTCCAAAATCAGAAAGATGCTATCAGATCATTTTCAGGCTCTTCACCCATCAGTACTCACTGAATATTGGACTCAACTGAAGCTTTTGGAACAAGAAAGTGTCTCTTGGACACCCATTTGTATCCTAGCTCACTTCTTTCCTTCCTCACTCAACTAGGTAATTCCCTAAAAGCTCTGACTGCTGCTGGCTAGGTAGAATATGTACAATCAAACAGCTGTTTGCCAAATATGCACAGTTGCACTTGTGTCCCTACTGATTCATCTGCATAATAATAAGCCACGTGCAAGTTACTTGATTCAGTGTAGATTGAGAATAGAGCTGCTAGCAAGAAAGCCCACAGCATAATTATGAAACAACTTCTCACTGATCTTTCTTTATCTTCTCTCCTTCACTGGTTCTTGGAGTAGGAGGCGAGCATGTTCCCCTAGTATTTTCCCCTTTTTAATTTCTTCATTGCCTTTAATTAACCTTCCCCAGGGCTCAGAAGCAGAACAAATATTATTTTTAAAAGGCAAAGAAAAAAATTATTCTGTTTGCTGTATGGGAATTCCCAGGCAAGTGTAGCTATGAAAATTACAAATAAAAAGGTCAGCTAGAATTAAACAGGTGACATTTTTAAAGCCAAATTTCATTATAATGAGTCATTTGTATTTTACTGATGAATTTGTTTATCCCCCTCTTTGTTCTGTCTCATTACGATCTAAGCCATTAACGTGAACAGATGACATGTGAATAAATGGCATGGGCATTAATGTGAATAGATGCCACAGCCTGAATAGATGTATAGTTCTGTAAAAACATAACCTATGCAAATTTGGTCTAGAAGTACCCCAGGAAAAATCAGAGGTAGAACTACTTGGTGCAAGTTTCATAAGTGTACACCATTTGTCTGAAGCTAACCCTGAGGTAGCCAATTATTCAAATAGCATTATCTTCTCTCTTCCATCTTCTAGTAAGGAACTATAAGAGTCACCTCTTATCTGGTTATTACTATGTGACTAGAACTATTTCTACCCTGGAAAAGCTGCACATTTTCCTGTTCCTGATCTCGGTGTAATTTGTCCATGTACAAAACTAATGTATATTACACCATTATAAATGTGTTGTCCGTGCCCTAAGTTTATCAGCATAAAGAAATTGTATTTTTTAGTGGTTTTAATCTGTATACAGAAAAATTTTACTCTTAAGAAAGAGATACTAAGAAATTATACATCACAGTACTCCTGTACAGGAAGACCTTGATTTCCAGAAAACAAAAACAAAAACTCAAATGGGATCTGAGTGTAGTTCTGAAAACGATGCTTGTAGATATATGGCACTATCAAGTTGATATGAAATGTTATTTCTTGGTTTCTTACAGTTCTCTTCTAGAAGTTAAAAAGAAAAGCTTATGCTTGAAATTTTGTTATAACCGTATATTTCAGGATATTGTTTAATTTCAAATCATAGGATTCGCATGTTCACTTCATAACAAATGTATATAAATTCATTTTCTCAAAAAAGTTTTATTACATACACAGTATAGTGACAAAATAACAGTCAGGACTTGATCCTAATTTATTCTAGAGTCTCCTTCCCATCTCCAGTGATTGTATTTACCTTTCCACCTTGCATAAAAGGGTATGAATGAGGGTATATGAATGAGAGATAAGGCTAGCCAATTTCTTTTGGTTTCCCTACAGATTCTGGTAATGCTGATGGTGAACAAAGTTATTGCGAAGACCTTGTGTAGAATCAACTGTCATAGGGAAATTGGGGAACCCAAATCATAATTGGAACCAATCTCCTGAATTTCAAGTTAATGATTATTATTACACCTAAATGTTCCTCCATCACCTGGCTATGCCAAATGGATCATGGTTGACTTTCTAACTATGCCAAGTAAACAATGGCCATCAGGATTCTGCATACACATGTTTTATTTCTTTCCTAGAGGATAGGAAATCTTTAGTTATCCCATTGTAATATTTGCACTGACAAGCCTAGTTAGCCCTTTTCTTTTCTTGGCTGTAGCTTTCAGCTCTGCTGCTGAGTTTTGGAAGGAAAAATTGATCATAAATGATGACTCATTAACCTCTGAAAGGGCAATCTCAATGGGGGTTACAGAAATCTCATACATTTGACACAAAAATGGAACAGAAGTTGCTTGAATGAGCAAAGGTTAAAAAAAAAATCATTAGAAGAAATGTCTCTTTTTCACCATACATTAATGTAGGATCATGACAGCAAAGGAAAAATGGAAATCATGGAAGACATGATAGTCCATTCAGTATATTTCTTGTGACAAATTGACATGGGGTATGTGATCCTGATCTCATCTGCTCTGGTTGTGTGTAAATAAATGGTTAGCTACTATCCTCAGAAGAGATACTGCTTGTATATGTTACATGCTCATGTAACTAAGTTTGGAATATGTTCCAGATTTTTTTTTACATCTCTAAATTGCCTGGAAATTCTCTTGGTATCTACTCGAACTCTAAGGTTTATTACTTTGGAGTAGGGGGTAAGAAAGGGTCCAGGGTGGTTGCTTGATCACAAAGGCAGAAGGGTTTTCAAAGTATCGTCCTGTTCTCTTTACTTGCTGAGATGGTTCCAAAGATGACAGGGAACTGAGTCACAGGAAAGCTAAGTCACTTATTCAAAGTCACATAGGAAGTCTGACAGAGCAGAAGACTAAACCAAAGTGTCTCAAGTCATCTGCCCTTACGCTCAAGTCGTCTTTCCTTCTTCTGTGTGGAAATTAAGTATACCTTGTAATTAATGCTTAACAATTAACACTTGGAGGATGTGTACTTCATCCCTTGTAGGCCGATAGCAATAGAAGCACTTCATGGGCTCACGAGGGTGTCCTAGAATGAATTCTACTTCTCACCTCTGTCTCGCCCCTCCTTCCTCTCATCTCTGTTCTGGCCTTGTTTCTGCATGTCACAACTCCCATCTGTGTGGTTTCTCTAATTATCTTGACATAATAAAAAGGTAACAACATGGCAAGTTAAAAAAAAAAGACTGTAAGAAAATCCTCTTCACAAAATGAATACTATAAGTAGTGCAGCACTGGAAGGGTTATTAATCCTGGCTTCAACTATTACATTTATTTTTGGGGGGGTGCTTAAGCAAGCAATTAAAGCATTGTAGAAAATCATGCTGACAAGCCCTATTCACATAACTGACAATGTGCAAGCAAAAATGAGATTAATTTCCAAAACAATAATAATGTCTTTACCCAGCATGCCATATTTATGAAAAGTGTTCAGAGCATTTCGTCATGTTATTCCCACTTCCTAACAAATTATTACAGAACAACCTTTTCTTTATAAAATTACTCTACTTTGATGACTCATTGCACCTTTTCACTCTTTGCATATATGGACCTCTTCATTATATAAGCACAGAGGGAGTGCAATTCCAAAAACAAAAACAAGCTGGAGAGGAACAAAATGCTTTGATTGTTAAAGCAACCACACATACTTATAAAAAATTGCTAAATTAATGTAGCTTCAGGGGTCATAATAATAACTTATGTGCACTTAATTCTGTTCCAGATGATGCATAGGTTATTACCCTAGAATTAAGCAATGATGCATATTTACCTTACAGTAATTTCCTGAGTGAGAGAGAGAGATACACATACACACACACGGAAGAAAACCTTACAACTTGATTAATCTAGGTTTTGTCTCAATAAAATAAAAACAATAAAAATTTTAAAAACTAGAAACGTTACAGGAAGTGCAATAACAGGCTATGGAGTGTTTATTAGCAAGTGGTAGAAAAAGAAGAACATTTTGTCATGAGCAAACTTGAAAGAGAAAATAATTCAATTGTAGTTCACTTTAAACTGTGGCCTTAGGAAAACAACCCTCTCTAATGGTAGCCTCACAATTAGAGCCTTCTCCATTTTCCACCATTAAATTCATTCAACCATTGATCAAGCCAGTGCATCCAGTATTATGTTTGCAACACAGGTCATTTTAGGTTCTCAGCTGTTGTTTGATGATGAAGATGACATTAAAACAGTAGTTTAAAAAAGCAGCCAGCTTTTTATTATCTACATCTGACAGGAGACTGTGACTTTTCTTTTCAGATGTGACTCATGTTATCCAGGCCTCTGTTACCTCAAGTTTAGACTATTGCAATATGCTGTATGAGGCTATAGTATAAGCCCATTCAGAATGAAGCTGATTTAAATGCAGGAACATACTTACGGAGCAGCAGATCTCACTGGGAGCATATGACAAATGTTCTGTGACCTGTGCTAGATGCTCATCGATCTCCGGGTATAGTCTGAGGTGCTGGTCATGACTGTCTGTGGCAAAACAAGCTGTTGCTGGCAGGGCACCTCTGTGCAATTCTGGGAAGCACCTGGGAATACTTGAACTTAATCCAAGATAGCTCAGATTTGGTGAACTTCTTGGAGCATGGCAAAAGTCTTTTTTTTTTTTTTTTTTGTTAGGATTTTAAGGCAGAATTGAGAGTATGTTCTTGGAAGCAATGGGGACCAAAAGGTGATGTAATGTAGCTGATTCACTTGCTCAAAGAGATGAGTCTATTTGTACTTGCCAAACGATTTGTAACACCGTTAGCTGTGTTATGGTATATAGTAAGAGTAAGTCAGAGCTCCTAAAGCTTTTCCTAGGGGTGTTTTTTTTTTATCATTATGTAAAGCTAAGGAAATAATACAATGTGCAGTAAATAGGAGTATCATTCAAGTCATCCTGTTCATCTACACACCCCTTAGGATTTCCTTTCCTTTCACAATTAGTCCAGTTTTCACATTAATGCTTTCTGGGCCTGATAGACATACCACCTCTCCCCCCCAGTAAAATCATTATGGTGTTCAGAAACTAAATGCTAGATTGGGCTTTTGCACTTTGCCATGTGACAGTTGTCCTGCCATGGAAGCAGTGTCTTTAAATCTTTCCTGTCCCCATTTGCTTCAGCAGAAAGTACTCTGCTACCAACCAGTACCAACAGCAGTTTATTAGCAACCCATCCAGTTCACATATCCATACCAATTCACTCGTACACTAACCCGTGTTTGGGCTGCATGCAGGGTACCACCAGCAGCCCATCCACCACTTACTGTACGCTGCCTACCATCTTAGATTTAGAGCCAGTAAGGTACACATCATCCTCCTATGCTTGCTGCCCACTTCAACCTCTTTGTCCCCTTCAAGGAATGTTAGACACAAGACACGGTTATACTAAAGATGTTGTTAGTACTATCATCAATGTTCTCCTATACATAGTTTAATAGGTTTAAGTGTGGCACTTCCCAGAAATACATTTTACTTCCATGAGCAATGTAAAATATAAGGCCTTACCTAGCATCCCTTACTCAAGCTTGTATTTCCTAATGATGTAACAGTCCCATTGATTATAAAGGAATTGCACATAGGACAAAATAGTTGTAGAATGGGGCAACAGGTTACCTGGAATACGATATGATCTGTGGAGATGTGACATCATGGTGGAAGAGTAGCAAAAGAGGGAAGGGAGATGTGTCTGTGCATCTATGGATGTGCAGCTGGAAGTAGGATGTAAGAGACCTGAGGGTCTGGAGTATATACTTTGAGAAACTATATGCATACTCATTGTAAGCTGACCATTATGAGCAAATGGACAAAAAAGGGGCACTTTTAAGTTACGATTGGCTAATCAGTCCAACCAGACCAAAATGGCAACCACCACAGTTAAGGTATATATCCAGAACCTGCTGAATTTTGGATCATTCCATTTTTCAAGCCACCTCTAAATAACATAACCAATATTTCTTCTGCAGGGGTCAACCCTTGTCCCTTCAGTGAATTATGCCAGTAATCTTCCATTAGACACATGCAATATTGCTATATGACACCTTACAGCAGGTGTTCAGTTTTCCTGTATGATGCTTCTCACACATTTATTTTCACGATCATATCCAGGGCATATTGCATTTGTTCAGTCTATGGACAGTGTCAGCTAGATGGACGGCATTCTTTTAAGTATGAGCATTTATCTTAGTATGACAAATGTCCACCTCATGCTAAATGGAAAGTCTTTTCCCAAGAAGGCCCTAGAATGCCATGGTACCTGTCACATTAACTGCTTGCTACCAGGGCCTTGTACAAACATTCATTTCTAGCAGTGGGGAATTGCCA
The DNA here is from genome assembly GCF_052110815.1 of Crocodylus siamensis. Classification (NCBI taxonomy): domain Eukaryota; kingdom Metazoa; phylum Chordata; order Crocodylia; family Crocodylidae; genus Crocodylus; species Crocodylus siamensis. The sequence goes on from NC_143397.1 coordinate 179,329,336, forward strand.
CCACTATAAATGATTCCAGGAGAGAGAGCAGTACAAGCATTCAGCCTGCAACCTCTCCATCTCCCCTGCTCCTTGCACCTTCCTGAGACTGGGGTGATCCCAGTTTGGGGAAAGCATGAGCTGTTTTAGTCTGCCCATTCCTGGGGGGGACTGGAGCAGCAAGGCAAAGCCCCTGCCTGCTTCTCACACTGGAGCTCCAGTGTGAAAAGCATGCAGGAGGCTTATGATGTGGCTCCCTCTACTTGGCAGAGGGGATTCCAAAGTGAGAAGTGAGCAGGGGGCTTGCAGAACCACTATCTCTGCTCAGCTCCCAGCGTCCAAGAACTAAGTGGACTGAGCACTATGGAAAAGCCCCTTGCCCATTTCTTACTCCAGGGACCTCAGTATATGAGGAGCCAGCAGAGAGCAGCTGGAAGTTACTCTTCCCATGCTGTCTCCATCTATAGGAAGGGAGGAGCAGCTAGCCCTTGTGCCTTCTCCAGAATGGGGTGACCCTCCAGAAATCACACGAGATTTTCCCCAGGAGGAGTTAAGCCATGGGAAAGTGAACAAATTATAATTCTCCAGGGAGAAACTCTCCCAGGAGCAACTTCTAACTGGTTGAAGTCACTCAAGTCAAGTTATTTTTCTCCTGGAACTTTTGGCTTTGGTCTGGAAGGACCTGCGTGAACACTTGTATACTTGTGATATCTTCTGGGAGAATTGTGATTCCCCTGATAGAAACAAAACAGGAGTGTTTTAAGTATGTGGCTTAGATCTTTGCAAGAAATATTTGCAGATTCCTACAAGTGAGTTGCTTCCATCTTGATATGCTGAGATATAACCACCTAGATCTCCTAGTCTTCATTCAGAATATGAATTCTAGATGTTTTATGGAGTGAATGAAGTAAACACATTTTATGGACAAGAAAGATGTGAACATTTCTTATTTCCCTATTTAACTTAGGTTTCATAAATCTGTGCTACCTTCTACTTCAGTAACATCATTAGAAAGCTAGGGCAGAATCATTTTGTATTTTATATGCTCAAATAAAAGTAATAACATAACATTTCCAGTAATGTAACAGTAACATAACCCATTCACATAACTAGTGTTTTGGACACTTGTACACAGTTTGTAGTTCCTTCTTCAGCCCTTCTCCTGAAATCGGCTCTGTATAGCCAAGAAAGGGAAATTCTAGGGAGCCAGGAGAAAGAGAACAAAACAGAAGGTGTGTGGCTCAGTAAAATAGCTGCTACCCCAAAACGGTCCTAGGGCCTAGCCGGGATCTTTGGTCTCAGTAGGACAGAAGCTTCCCCAGTGTCTTACATGCATTTTTACCAATGACTATGAGCTGCCAGGTGCCTCAGCTCAGCTTCAAGACGAGAGCTGGAGACAACTGCAGTGTTTAAGTCAGAGCTTGGAGACAGGGGTTGCATACAGCTAAAGCACTAAAGAGACTGCCTTGGATAGGAAAAAACTGAGCTGCTTGTGAGATAATGGGGACATAGAAAACATTCTTTTCAGTCTATTAGGAAATAGATTATTCCCCTAGTGTATCAGCTCTATTTCACTGTCTAGTGCTCCAGCACAGTGCCATAATACTGCCCACTTCTCTCTTCTTTAGAGTCCTGAGGCAGGAGTAAAAAAAACCACTGCTATATGGGAAATTAGAGTATTTAACTTTGAATGGCTAGTCAATTATTGGCCTGTCTTTGCATCTCAGCACCAATAAAAACTAGATGCATTTCACACATGGGCAAATCAGAGAGCAGCAAATATATAGCAAAGACTTTTGGTCACAGTCAGCTTCAACTAGATTTTAACAGGTGAAATGCTTCCCAATCAAACCTCTACGCTATTCAGTCCCTTCTTTTGTGTCTCTGTCTAAAATATTTATTAGTTCTCCTGTCCTTTAAGCAGTCACATCATCTTGCCTCTTTCTCTTCTTGGCAGGTGAAGTATAGAAAGTGGATATGAACTAAGACAAGTGCACATGCCTGTAGCAGGGCTGGAGTTTTGTTACTTGCATGCCACCTACCACAAATGCATGTGGACAACTAGGAAAAAAGTCATCTTTATTTTGTATTCCCCCTAACACACAATTTGTGTGAGCCTAATAAGAATTGATGAGCTGGTTAAAAAAAGGAAGATACAATGACAGAGAGCTCATCTAAGAGAAGAAAGGATAAGCTGCTCTGTAGAAGAAAAGAAAAAGAAAAAACCCATAAATATTGTCACACAAGCCCCTTGCTCTTACTAGTCACATTTGTTCTGGATCTTCATCAGAGAAAGGGTATACATTAAAGCAGTACAACAGTACAAATCAGGTTATGCCCAGCTGGATCCCAGGGTAACCGTGCTAGTGATAATTAATTACATATGTTGTGTACAATGTTTTTCTCTTTGACAAGACGGCAGCGGTACTCTTTGTACCTTGCAGAGGGGAAATTAAGACCAGGCAAGAGCTCACCCTTGAACTACCTCTCAAATGTGTCATGTGCATGTGGTTCATTTTGCATTGTGAATGATAACTAGTGTTTCTTATCTGCAAGGGAGAAAGAAAAGAAGAGAATAAACACACAGAGATAACCCCAGCCAAAACAGTAAATCAACAGATGTCTCTCTCCTGTTGCCATGAAAGGGTGATAGAATAAATAATGAGGTGTTTTAATCCAGTGGTAAGGTCAAGCAGTCTCAGGAGTCAATAGAGTCTAGACTTCCCAGAAGCACAAAGCACTCTGCTAAAAGACACAATTACATGCAAAAAGTTAATTGAAATCACTGGAGCTATATGCAAGGTAAGGTTCTGTCACCAAGAGTTAACAGAATTTGGTTTTAAGAAGGATTATGGTATTTAGAGCCCAATTCCATTCTCATTTATGTTGGTTTCGATCATAAGTAAATCTGCTTCCCCACAAGTGACTTATACTTGACAAAAGTGGGACACCTACTTTCTGAAAATCAGGTACCTTTATAGCATCTCAAATTTGATATTCAAAAATGAAGGCAATTTGTTGTAAAATGACCAGTTGGTAACAGGTGGCAACCATTAGCGAACCTATTCTAACTGGATATTTAAATTACTTTGACATAGTTCCTCCCACATGGCCTTGCAAAACCTCTCAAAACTTGGAACAAAACCTTAACAATGAAATATGCTTTTTCCTCCCAGGCATCTCTGGTAGATATAACTTTCCCCATGGTCCTCCACATTTTAGCACTGGAGACAGTTCAGTTCTTGTCCTACCAATTAATCTTGTTGTTATGAGTAAAGAGAGACATTGTATTTATATGTCCCTCTTTTCTTAGTTCCTCTTTCCTGGAATGCCTTAGCTAGCTGAGAAGGAGAGTCCTAATCTCTACAAAATTCTTCCTTGGCCTGGGTTCTTAAGGGCACAGTATTTTTTTTTTCCCTAGATAGAAAAAACTCTTGTCTCCACATCTGTCATTTCTTAGGTACCTGTCTATTTGAATAAAGTTACCTAGGCCCCAACAGTTTTCATTTTGGTCTTAAAGGGGCAGTATACATGGCCATTCACCTCAATGGAGTTCGTCTGGATTTATGGCGGTTGTAAATGACAACACAGTTTAGCCTTTTAATAGATATGATTTCCTGAAACTGTTTATTTTGAGGAACAACTCAGATGGTCTTTGCAGACCTTGGTCCATGAAGTACCAAATATTAACTCTTATTTTTCTTTTTCTATTATTGTTTGAATGAACAGAAAAGCCTTACAATCCAGGTCAAAGAAAAGCACAATCCTCATGTTTAATTTAGAGCATGACAGCCTTAACATCGATGTAAATATGAGCAAAGTTAACTGCAGTTGGGTTTTGTTCACTGAAAAAGACTTATTGTTGTAATAAGCCAGCTTTTCCCATAGTCTTTAGGCATCCCCATCTTTCATTACTATTATTGTTGCTATTGTTGCTGTATTATTGTTGATTTTTAAATAAAATGCAAACATTGGAAACACATATATGTGAACTTTATATGTCAACCTGAATTATGTACATGTCTGTCACAAACAATGAATAATAAAGGGGAAGAAGAAAAAAAGGAGGAAGTAAAGAGGGACGAAAGAAGAAAAGAGAAGTGTACAAGGTCTAGTAATGTAGTTACAAAAATATTCTAAGAATGCTTCCCAAAATGCACCAAGCTTTTCAAAGCAGTTAAGCCTGCTATACATGGAGAGAGCTCCATAGATGCCAACTCTGCCATCTCATTATACCAGATTTCACCCTTTGAAGATTCTGCTTTTCCAATACAATACAGTAATATAGTACAGTATGTCACTAATAAGGCCCACTGGGAAGGAATTAGTTGGGCATGTCTGGATTTGACAGGGAGGACTACAGGAGTCATTTGTTCATTGATAGAATCAGGGAGTGGTTTATTTTGAGCTTGTAGGTGTACTTCTGATTCCTTTGTGTCACAAATTATTGTGTGCCTGCACCAAAGGAAATCACTCAAGAATGTCAGCAGCATTGATCCTGCATCTCCCAGCCAGATGTTCTTCTTGTCCATCTGCTCATACTTACTTTGCACAATATGAAAAACAACTGGAGGTTCTGAGGTGACATGGCAATTAACCTTGTAAATGATTTTCCTCTTGCAAATGAAACCAGCAATTGGTTCCATAACTTAGTCAATTAAGAACAATAAATCTTAGTCATTTTGCGTAATCCTCCATTTAATATTTGATCATTGATTTAATGTTTAATATTGTGGAGTCATTGTTCTGTGTCCCTCATTTCTTGAACGTCCTTGATTTCAAGAATACTCAGCAAGATATAAGCCTGATTCTGCAAATCTTTACTCATGTAAGCACTCTAATTTTGTTGAGTGTGATTATTTGTGTGAGTAAAAGTTCTCATTGGTGAAATCTTATATTTCATAAATGTCGTGTCTGTTTTCAAATACTCTTCGTTCTTTCTTTTTGCTTTTGGGATGATGTTTATGATTCAGTCTGTGTTTATGTAGGTGGCTTCTTTATTTTCAAATCTCAGTTTTTACTTAATGTGGTTTTAAATCTTGTTCTTCATTTAAATCTGCTCTAATCCGTAATTATAATTATGGAATGCTTAATCTGCCCATGGACACCATTTTCTGATTACTTCTTTTCTTAACACCTTGGGTGTCTGTATCCAATAGGCACTAACATGAAGGATTTAAAATGGTAGCTACAGCAGCCAGGTTCTATGCAAATCTCCAGATATTAGTACATCTTAGTCATAAATACCATTTCTAGGCCTTTGAAACTTTCACAGAGTCTATCAATGTATTGTAGATGTGTGATGCAGATAACTGTTCACTGAGGAATAGGTCATATGGGGCTTATTTTAATATGCATCTTAGATGGCTGGTTCAGGAGTTGCAAAGCCCACTCAAAGGTGAAAGCCCATTCGATTAAATGATTATACCAGATAGTTTTGCCAGTATCTCATTTCTAGTGCCCAATGCATTTTCTACTTTGTTTAAAACCACAAGGTTACTATAATAAGTGCAGTATTATGTGAAAATTGGCATCTTGGCTATGACTCGGGTTTGAACATAGCCCCCTTGAGAAAAAAGAATAGCCTCAATAGTCTGAGCTACCAGACCCATTCTGACAAAGTTTTGGACCAGGAAGGAATTTATTCATTCTCCTGTTGCTACACATTTCAGGGGTTGGGTTTCTGTTGTTGTTTGGTTTGTTCATTTTTCACCTTCCTTGGAAGCGCTTGGTGTTGTTCTCAGCCAAGGCTGGGGATTTTGACTGGGATGTGCCAATACTACTGCTGGGACTAAAATCCAGAGGTTCCTCCCTAGGAGGTCTTATGCTTCTACTCAGGGTCAAACTTATCACCACATATTGGGTAAGGAAGGAATTTTACCCCAGGGTCCAGTTGGCTACAGAACTAAGGAGGTTCTTCCTCTGTACTGGGGGATGTAGTTATCTTCCTTGGATCTCGAGTGTATTTTTAACAATCTTGCAGTAGCAGGACACTAACTGCCACTGTCCCCCTAATTTAGCTGTGGCAAGTTAAGGTGCTATGCCTTACAGTTTTGTGATAGCATTGACTGTATAGTTTTAGTACTAGGTAAGATGAGGATTTGTAGGGGATGGTTTGGAAAGGAATGATCTTGCCTCAGATAGGAGGCTGGACTAGATGACTTATAGAGCAGAGGTTCTCAAACTTTATTGTACCAAGACCTTTTTGTAAACATCAATGGCCAGTCCTAATCCAGTAAATAGTGTAAGTAGAAAAAAGAGAAGTATTTGGCCCCAAAATTCTTATTACACACTACAAGTTAAAGCAGCCCAACAGGTGGGAGCAGTAGTGGTGGTAGTGGCTTGGCCATGGCTACAAGGTAGAGGCATGGCCTGAGGGAAGCAGCTCGCAATGGGAGGAGGTGAGGGCAGCACAGCACCACCCCCATCTGTTATTCCTTGCACTGCTGGTGATGTGAGGGTCTTGGCAGCAGTGGCATCAGCAATGAGTCTCAACAACCCGCTCTGCCCTTCCATGCTGGGTCCCACTTCCTGGGCTGCAAAGGTGGTTCCTGCCCATGTCAGTTCACCCAGGCTGCAGTCCCACACCCACTATGGGTGCATGAATCTGGGGGGATACATGTGCTTCCCCACCCCCTTGTTGTTTCATTTATGCTCCCCACCCCATAGACTTACCTGTGGGCATCTGCAGGAGCTGCTTTCTATGCTGCCTGGCTGCCATGTGCATGTATGTGTGTGAACACGCACATGACACCTCCAGCCTAATTGTCTTCTTCCTGTTCCCCCAAGACCAAAGCAGCCCCTTGCAGGTGGGTACTCTACTAGCCTGCAGGGGGAAACCTGCAATTTCCCATGTTTTCTTCCTTTAAAGGAGAAAATCTATGATTGTCCACATTTTTCTGTATTTTTTCATGACCCTTTCATATATTCTTGCAACCCACTTTTGGGTTGCAACCTATGGGTTGAGACTGCTCTAGAGGTTCCTTCCAGGCCTACTCTCCTATGATTCTATGAAAGTTAAGTCCTTTATATAGAAGGTACCACACACAGCACAACTGGTTACGAGCCTCTACAAGCCTGAGTAATGACTACAGTTCCAATGTGCTAAAAGGCTGCTAGTTTCCGCCTCAAAGACTTTACAGTCTAATTTGAGATAAGATCCAGTAAGTAAGAACAGCAATCAAAAGAGAAAAGTGGGAAGGGAAGCTGAGGATAACAAAAATTAAAATCATATGGCTATTATCCTATTGCAGATTTATAGATTCCTTATGATTTTATAACCTTGTTTTTTAAAAATAAAATCCCATAAATATTAGCTATCCCAGATTGCGTTGCTGATTTTGAAGAACCTATTTTATTTTCTATACCTAAAGATATTTCCATAATGAATGAGTAATATTTTATGCCTGAAATACTGATTTCAGAAAAGTTACTAGAACCAAATTCATTTTTTATTATAGTAAACCCATTAAATCCATTAGATTACTACAAATCTGAAAAAAATATGACCTTTGACCTCTATTTTAAACCTATTAGGTGGATTTCATAGATTTCATAGACATTAGGGATGGAAGGGACCTCAGGAGGTCATCAACTCCAGCCCCCTTTCCCAGGGGCAGGAAGTCAGCTAGGGTCAAACATTCCCAGCAAAATAAATGTCCAAATGTCTCTTAAAGGAGTCCAGAGTAGGTGCTTGCACCACCTCTTGCAGCAGTCTGTTCCAGGCCTTGGGGGCTCGGACAGTAAAGATGTTCTTCCTTATGTCAAGCCTGAAATGGTCTTGGAGGAGTTTGTGACCACTTGACCTCATCATTCCTTGGGGCACTCTGGTGAACGGGTGTTCCCCCAGATCCTGATGTACACCCCTTAAATACTTACAGGCAGCCACCAGGTCCCCTCTGAGTCTGCACTTTTCCAGGCTGAAGAGACCCATGGCTTTCAGCCTCTCATCATAAGGCCTGTTCTCCTTCCCTCTGATCATATGCGTGTCTCTTCTCTGGACTCTCTCAAGCTTCTCCACATCCAGAATTGGATGCTGTACTCCAGCTGCAGCCTCATCAAAGCCATGTACAGCGGGATGATGACATCCTGGAATTTGCTTGAGAAACATCTATGGACACAAGACAGAGTTTTGCTCACTTTACCAGCTGCAACATCACATTGGTGGTCATATTCATCTCGTGGTCAATCATGACCCCCAAGTCCCTTTTGGCAGTGGTGCTAGCAAGTGTAGCACTGCCAATCCTATAAACATGCTACAGGTTTTCCTTCTCAAGGTGGAGTACCTTGCATTTTTTTGTTGTTGAACACGATCAGGTTTTTATCCACCCATTTTCTGAGCCTGTCAAGGTCAGCCTGGATCACCATGCTATCCTTGGTTTCTTAGTTGCAAACCATTTGAATAGCTGAAATGGGATGTTGGACGGATGATACTTGAGTTCCTGTCCATCCTTATGATTTTAGGATTTTTCCCTGACAGTGTATGAAAGGCTCTTTTTTTGGTTGTCTTTTAAACTAGGTTCTGATGTCTGGTTTGTTGCTCTTGAATTGTCAGCATTTGGTTCCTATGCTGTACTGTATCCTATGATGTTCTCTGGGTTTTTGAAGGTTCTGGTCATTCACAGATGGTTGGGGATGGACAGGAAAAGACACAATTCAAAAATGTTCTAATTATGCCCCTTTCCTCATAGATGGTGGCAGTCTCTTAGTGCCTAAAGGTGAAAACACAAATAGTAATGATCTGGTTATTTTCAAGAGTATTTGTCTACAACATGTATTTTTTTAACACTTAAGTGAATTCTAGGTGGGAGCATGGTGGGGCTTAACTATTCTCTGATAGCTTCTTTGACCATAGGAAGTTGTTTCAAGAAGAAGGATTGCTATGAAGGTATGGGATCCACCTGACAAAGAAAGGGAAAAGCATCTTTGCAGACAGGTTCACTAACCTAGTAGGGAACGCTTTAAACTACGTTCACCAGGAGATGGAGTGGGGAAGTGGGTAACCTGGAGAAAACACAAGCAGGAGATGGCAACAGGGAAGGTCTTCTCATTCTTCCTGAGAAAGTATGGTAAAAAGCTGGTTACCTCAAATGTCTGTACATGGATGCATGGAGCCTGTGAAAAAAGTAGGAAGACTTGGAAGTCCTTGCAGTCATGGAACTGTAATACGATTGGAATAACAAAGACTTAGTGGGAGTGGATATGGGGCTTTTGGCTTACCACTGGGTCCACCCACACCTTGTGCCCCCCCGACTCAGGAAGTACCAGTCACCCTTGCTTTCTGATGTAAGTGTTGGAGAGGCCAACTAAGATGCATTCTCTTCTTGATCTGCTATTCACAAACAGGGAATGATTGGTTGGAAACATAGAAGTGGATGGCAACTTGGGTAGCAGTAACCATGAGATGATTGAGTTCCGAATCTTGAGGAAAGGAAAGAAGGAGAGCAAGGACCCTGGACTTCAGAAGAGCAGACTTCAACTTACTCAGGAAAATGATGGGCAGGACCCCTGAGAGGCCTGAAGGGGAAAGAAAATATAGTTTTACTTTAAAGAACCCTTACTGAGGGTGTAGGAATGGACCTTCCTAATGTGCTGGAAGACTAGCAAGTATGGCAGAAGACCAGCTTGGTTTAGCAGTGAACTATTCAATGAGCTAAAACACAAAACGGAAGCTTACAAGAAGTGAAAACTTGGACAAACGACTAGGGAGGAGTATAAGGGAATTACTCGGGCATGCAGAGATGAAATAAGGAAGGCCAAAGTGCAATTGCAGTTGAATCTAGCAAGGGATATGAAGGGTAACAACAAGGGTTTCTACAGGTATGTCAGCAAAACAAGGAACATGAGGGAAAATGTGAATACCTTTATGAATAGGGGAGGCAACCTAGAAACACATGATGCATAAAAGGCTGAAGTACTCAATGCCTTTTTTACCTCAGTTTTCACAATCAAGGTCAGCTCCTAGACTACTGCACAGTCTGGGGAGGAGGTGAACAGCTGACAGGGTTGAAAGAACAGATTATTTAGAAAAGCTAGATATGTACAAGTCCATGAGGCCAGACATGATGCACCTTAGCATATGCAGAGAGTTGGTCAATATTACTAAAGAGTCACTGGCCATTATCTTGGAAAACACGTGGCAATCAGGAGAGGTCCCAGACAATTTAAAAATGGCAAATAGTGCCCTTATTTAAGAAAGGGAGGAAGGAAGATCTGGGGAACTACAGAGCAATCAGTCTCATCTCAGTCCCCAGAAAAAGCATGGAGCAAGTCCTCAAGAAATCCATTTCTAATCACTTGGAGGAGAAGAAGGTGATTAGGAACAGCCATCATGGATTCACTAAGGGAAAGTCATGCCCTATGAACCTGACTGCCTTCTACGCCTTCTAGGACAATGATTGGCTCTGTAGATGTGGGGAGAGCAGTGGATGTGATGTACCTTGACTGTAGCAAGGTTTTTGATATGATCTCCCAAAACATTGTTGCAAAGAAGCTAAGGAAGTACGGTTGGATGAATGGGATATAAGGTGGATAGATAGCTGGCTGGATCATTGGGCTTAAAGGGTAGCAATCAATGGCTCAATTAGCTGGCATCTAATACCAAGTATACCCCAGGGGTTGGTCCTGGGACTGGTTGTCTTCAATATCTTTAGCAAGAATCTAGAAGATGGAATGCAATGCACCCTCAGCAAGCATGTGGATGGCACAAACCTGGGGAGAGTAGTAGATACACTGGGGGATAGGGCAAGAATTCAGTGGGACTTAGAGATATTGGAGGATTGGACCAAAAGAAATTTCTTGAGGTTCAATAAGGAGAGGTATAAAGTCCTGCACTTTGGGCAGAACAAACCCATGGTACAGGCTGGGGACCGAGTCACCAAGCAGCAACTCTGCAGAAAAGGACTTGGGGGTTACAATGGATAATAAGCTGAATATGGGCCAATAGTGTGTCCGTGTTGCAAAGAAAGCTAACAGCATACTGGGTTGCATTAATAGGAGTGTTTCCAGTAGATCAAGGGAAGTGATTATTCCCTGCTATTCAGCACTGGTGAAACCCCATCTGGAATACTGTGATCAGTTATGGGCTTTGACTAAAAAAATGACGTAGATAAATTGGAGAGAATCCAGTGGAGGGCAGTGGAAATGGTTAGGGGGCTGGGTCACATGACTTTTGAGGGAAGGCTGAGGGAACTGGGTTTATTTAGTCTGCAGAAGACAAGGCTGAAGGAGGATTTGATAGCATCCTTCAACTACCTGAAGGGTCTTGCGGCAGGGGGGATGGATGATCTACTTGGTGATAGTCTTGCTTTGAGCGGGGGGTTAGACTAGATAACCTCCTGAGGTCCCTTCCAACCCTAATTTTCTACGATTTGATGGTTCTATGATCTGGGGCCTAAAACGAGGGCCTAAGGGCCTTTAGGCTTGAAGTGCACAGTAAAAAATGGCACAATATGCCCCAATTACACTTGTTGCTAGTCTCTCCAAAGCAAACTCTCCAGGTGCAGCTCTGCAAAGAGAATGTGGAAAAACAAAAAGTGTTTTCTCTATTCAACAGACTTCCATGACTTCCCATCCCTCTAAACTTTGTGACCCTCTATGATGCTGCAGTCATACTAGCTAAAATAGAAAGAATACATAAGAGCTCCCAAATCTGTAAACCTGCTATGAAGGCTTGTGATTCTTTTTTAAACCTTTGTTTCTATCTTTGTAATTTTCCCTTTAGTTAAATATTGAGACCTTTTATAAGCTTTTCTTGGTAAAATATCAAATAGTGAATAACAATGATAGTCTATCATAGCTGATTCTTCCTGGTAGCTATTCCATGAACTCATCATTCTACTGAACCCTTGAGTAGACACTGCCTTTAAAATCCTTTTTATATCATTTGGATCAGATTAGCAAGAATAATGGCTTTAATAATGCTGGGGCGATATTATTAATTTTGAAATAGGTAAGAAGCAGGGTGCTTTCTCTAACCAAGGAGTTTAGAAAGGAAAAAGATTTCAGTGCTGCACTAGATAACATTAGGCCTAAAGTACATGAGGGAATGATTGGAAGATTAAGCTGTCATGTTATTCATGCTGAAACCTCATACTTTGTACTAAACCAGAAGACTTAAGAGAACTAAGACTGAAGATTAAAAGGCTCCCCTTCCAGTATCAGCCAAGGTGTTTTAATTTTATTCATATGTATCCAGAAGAGTCTAGACAAAAGGCAATAAAGCTAGTGTTACATGCAACATTATAGCAATATTCCAATGTGATTAGAATGACACAATGAGCTATGTGTACATGGTGCATAAAAGGTACAGATTTGCTGATCTCTACAATTACTAGACGTTTATACCACTAACTTTTTTTTTTTTTTTTTTTTTTTTTTTTTTTTTTATACCACTAACAGAACTGTGTCCAGCAGTTGTCATCAATTAATTTTAAGCAATGATAAAGCATAAAGCCCACTGCCCAACTGCAGTTAATTTGTACCTTTGAAAAGCAGGCTGCATGGTGACTAGAGTTTGGGGATAAGAATGCCAGCAGCCATTAGCAGCTCTTCTACAAAGTGGCTTCCCCTGTGTGATAAGAGATCCAAAACACTGTTGGTGAAATGTTTTGATTGAGCAAAGAGAAATTGCAAAGGACTTTCCCCTGAAGTTGCTAAAATGTATATAATCTTAGTTAGTGCAGGTCGAATTCATCTGGCCAAGTACAGATGGCAGGGTAAGAATGCACCACATACATTATACTAGGTGAGCAAAGAAAACTTGCAAACCCACCTCATTCTTGGATCACTTTTACTTTGAGCCAAACTCAGTTGAGCTCCTATTCAGCTATGGAGACAGGAACATAACCTGCAGCCGCTGCCTATCAGCAAGCCCTTGCAATGCTTCTCTAAAGTATAAGCCTTTATGCTGCAAGAACACACAGATTAATATTTGCTTGTCCCCTATCTCCCCCAGGCATCAAGCCACAAAAAAGAAAGGGGTATGAAGACTAGAAGGGTATGGCCCCTTTCCCTCTACACATGACCTGTAGAGCAGAACTGACACATCAGAGGGAGCATTCTTCTCTGTTCTCCTGCATGGGACAGGTGGCAAATCACCTGTGCAAAAGATGAAGACCTGGGAGAGATTGTGCCTGCCTGAGGCACAATCTGCCTCATGCTACTAGTGGGATTGTGCAGATCTTTAGCAAACACAGTACATCCATCCTACTGAATAGATTTTATTCCTGGAAACAGATTAATAGATTCTTCAGGTCAGAAGGGACCTTAATGATCATCTGCTTTAACCTACTGCATAATGCAGGTCATGAAATATCATCCTATGATTCCTGCATCAAGCTAGAAACTTGTGATTGAGCTAGAGCCATAATCAAGAACTACTTTAAAGACTTTAGATGATAGAGGTTTCACAAAATCAAATAAATAGTTAAGTGCCCTTGCTGTTAAAGACTTGCACTTCATTTCCAATTTAAGCTACACTAACTTTAACTTTTAACCATTGGAACCACTCAAACTCATCTTGTGTTAAAAGAGTTTTAACTCAAGATTATCACAGACTTAAATTTACATGCCAGATTGATGAGCAGAGTTGCTTGGAGAAATTTCAGCTGACTCATATCCTATAAATCTATGTGGTTCTCCTAAAAAAAACGGATTTCACAAAATACAGTTCATTTCACTGAAATGTCATGCAGTATAAATGAGGGGGCGAGGCGAAGGGAGAAAGAGGGGGGAATAATGCTGAAACTCCCCTTTTGATGTTTTCTAAGTAAAACATTTTTGTTTTTCATTTGGAAACGACTCTTTATCATGATATTTTAAGATTCTGCTTACTTTATATTATATTGCGGCATATTTCATTAGTTTGGTTTTTTTGTACTTTATATTATCACATAATCCAAAATGAACGCAAAACCCATGGATATTGGTAAAATGACATAAAATGAAATTTAAGGAATTTGACCTAAAGCAAACGTTTTTAAAAAGGGAAAACACCCTTTGAGCAAATATGGCAGATTTCTGGTTTTGCTCTGTTTCAGAGTGAACCCAAATTTTAAAATTTCAAACATATTTATAAAATGTAATTCTAAACTTTGTACAACTATACTGGTGACTGGGCCATGATAAACAACTCTTACTACATCTGAGGAAATAAAATTGTCATATGTTCAAGTTAGAGTTAACCCTGAGAAGTTAACGCACTGGACAAGTCCCTGCACATCCATTACCAGGTACCTACTACCTCCATTTAACTTGCCAATTCCAGCAGGAGGCAGATTCACTTCTCCATCTTCTCCATCACTTCTGCACTACTCCTCCCTCTCCCTTTTAGACACCAAGTGTATGAAGAAAATTTGGAAAGAGAACAACCCCTGCTTTCTACTGAATACAAGGACTGCAGTTCTCCTAACTCTTATACAGGTACACAAAAGGAGCAGAGGTGGAGAGGCATCCCTTATACCACCATTGCACATCAGTAAAAGAGCTAGTCAAATCCTGGCCAGAGGTCTGAATTACTTAATTTTTAAGTACACCCTGTTACTGAAGTTTCAGTATCCCCAGTGGGGATGTTCTGTGGCCATTTGTAGTCATTTAAAATAATTAGCGATTTTAATAACATTGTTAGTATTTTTAGTAACATTTCTGTCCTTTTGATTTGTTTGAATAAATAAGGATGTAGATCAGGTATTAATGGATCTAATCTTCAATTTTATGTTTAGAAACAGGTTGCCACCTAGACTTTATCCAGTGAAATAGTCTTGGATTCCTTCCCTATGCCCTGCTCATTTTGATAAAGCAGTAGTTTATATTTCCTGCTTTTATTCTTTCTTTTTTTAAGTACATTTTAACATTTTACCCTAAATAAGCAAACTGTTATGCTGTAGGGCTGGTACAGCTCAGTATACAGGAGTGAGATGTCTTATCAAAGATTTAATTGCAATTCTTTATTAATGGTAAAATTAGTTTGTGCAAATTAGGGGGAAAAATTAGATTTTCAGCTCCTAGTCTGTGTTTGTACTAGCAATTGGGGGGGGAACATGTTTTTTATTTGCAAATGAAATACATATTTCAGCAAAGACAAAGGGTGAAGAGACACAACAAACAAAAATGAAACAACTTTCTGATACTGTTTTTTCAAAGTAACTTTTTTCATTGCAGAGCCACACTTCAAAATGCTCACAGAACATGCTATTTTTAGCAGAAATCACTACACTGTCACCAGATGTCTCATCTCTGCACCTGTCATAATGTTTTAAACTGGCACTATAGCATAAAAATGCTTCCCATTTTAATTAGGTTGTCCAAACAAGCCCCTCTGACTTCATGGGGGTTATCCCTCTACCCTCTCATTTCACAAACCCAGGGAACATATTTCTGTGCCTTTTACTAGATGTCCAGAACTTTGGTCAGTTGTAAGTGCTATTCCACCCTCATTTACTATTCAGTACACTGCTAAAATAATTAGTTCTACTATGATGATTTGATTTGAATTTTATAAATGAAGCCTATTCCAAGCTGTAGGTTGTCAGCTTAAAATACGGTTGAAGCACCTTGTTTTGAGTTCTAACAAGCACACTGGTCTTTAGAGTTTGCAGACCTACCTCAGAGCACCTGATAGTTTCATTCTTGGTTGTAAGCATCTAGTGCTTGCTAGACTCTTGAGCCAGGTCAAGCCTATGCTATGTGATTATGGTCAAAAACATGTCTGTGAGCCATTAGAAAATTCAAACTGCTCCATGCAGAAGAACCATGAGGAGATGCTAATGTGGGAGGTGATTTTATGAAACTTGCCAAGGTGTTATTATATTCTCAGCATTTTAGAGCTGGTGAGGACAGCTCAAAGCTACAGGGATCCACTTTGAATTATTGTTCTATCTAAACCAGGCAGATTGGGCTATTGTATTCTCTTTGTATAAATGCATAATTATATCTGAACAGTGAATGGCTATGGGAGCTATACCTAGAGCTTCAAATCCAGTGAGTAGCAACCCAGAAGACTTTTTCTCTAAGATCTTAATTTTACTATGTATTCTTTTAAAATATCAGTGGAATTGAGAGAGAGAAGCAAGACAGAGTTTTATTTGGATTCTCAGCAGATGGGGGTGTCAGGTAGATTCAAATTCCACTTCCAGGTGTGCTAAAATACCCACCTGGCCTGAGAAAATGGTAGGAGGCAGCATCATTCCCTCTAGTGGGAAGGAGTGTTCTCCCTCCAGCCTACAGGACCAGTCATCCACAGGAAGAGACACTTGAGGGTAACATTCCTGAGACTTCAGCTGCTAACTTTCAATACCAGTCAAAGGATTGCCATGTGATGAGGCTGCAGAAAGGTGCAGGGAAAAAATAGAGACAAGAATCTAAGCAACTACTAATGGACTATTTTCCATTTTAACAGAAATGGTAAGATCAGTGCTTCCTAAAGCATTGCAATTTGAAAACCTGGATGCATTATAGAAAGCAAGAAAATTTGAAGGCTGAATTACAAGCATAAAGCTTAAGCTTAACCATTTCATTTTTTATCAGCTCAAATATTAGTAGTATTATAACAATATAAAGCAAAACCCAATGTGTAGATATCGCACCTATGCTTTAAATGAATATTAAATCAGTCAGGTCTCTGTTTGCCTACAAACCAGCAGTTAATGCATTGCCAAGCAGTAGATCACCCTGAGGATTTCTAATTCTCCTTAGTACCAATCCACTGTTTGCTCATTTTGTTTTATTTGTGACCATTTGAGGATAATGGATCAACTTTCTTATATATCATGCAGCCTTCTGCTGTGTGTTCGAGGCTCATCAAGATATGATTTTATCAAGGGCAGATTGTAATTGTTTTGCCTTAAAAAAAACTTCAAATCCATCAGCTTTTAATGAGCAAGCTGGCATTTTAAAATATGGATGGAAAATAGAGGCTGAGCTCAGTAAACTGAAAAAAAGAAGATAAAATTAAATCAGTGTCTTTCTGGGACTTGAGAAGACAGTTAAAAATAATAGTCTTAATACTCATTCCCTGGGGATATATGCTTTGCAGATAGTTACTGAGGCCCACTGTGGTGACTCAAACTGGATTAGAAAAGAAAACTACTGTTATCAGGGGCTCACTGAGCTTAATCCTGAGGGCCTTGCTTAGGCAAGCTAACACTGGCCAAAGGGGAGAGGTATATAAATGTTCTACCAGTGGTAGAGTATTGAATCTATCACTTCTCTAGTGTGAGAGTGTTCCCAGAACTATGCTCCAGATTGCTTTGCCGACTTAATTCAAGTTGCCTTCCCTTGGGTGCTTAGGACACCATAGGTCTTTATATATGCTTCCTAAAACCATATTGCTTAAGCAATCTCCTTACAAAACCATTTTTAATCTGCTCTCCTGACTACTATGCAGGTTTCTCTGCTATTCAACCTCAGTTTTCTTCTCTCTCTCTTTTCCCTTTCTTTCCACTTTCCAGTCTCAGCATTTTCTCTCAAGGCTAGTCTGAATGCAAAGGACTATGTGGACTTAAGTTCAGCTTTCAGCAAACTAGCAGAAGCACAATTGGTTTGCTGATTGGTTCCCCGACATACTGTTACCATATCTCCTGTCATTGTTGTTTGAAGAAGCTATACACACTTAATTATTTTAACCTTTCCTCAAGAACTAGTTACTTCATAATTTTTCTACTCTTCGAGATACCTTCAGTTCTTGCACACCATTGTGACGAGCCCCTCAGAATCATATGCTACGTAGATATGATCTTACAAATAATATAGAAAGAGGGCCTTCTCTTTATATCACTATGTCTATGTGCATGTTGGATAATCTGATCCACTGTTAGATCCTCCCCTTGTGAATCCACATTTAATTTGCTATCTATAGTCATCACCACTGATCACTAAAGTCGTTATAACTTGTCACACACTGAATATCTGTATTTTAGATCAGTTTTCTCCTCCTGTTTTTTCATGAGAACTCTTTTAATCAATGTTTGGCAAATAAAACAGTACAGTTTTTGGAGTGAATACTTTCTAATACAGTCAAATTTGGACAAATAGCTCTAAACTGACTAACATTTACAGCTATTCAGGAGATTTATTAAGCAGATCAAGCAAAATGATAATCAGGTTCAAAGTCTGGCTTTATCTACTGGACTGTGAGATATCTGAGGTGGCAGACTTGTCAGCTCTAAATCCCATATCAATTTACATTCAAAGATTTATATTCACAGTTTTACCATAATCAGGCTCAGCGTAGGAAAGGAAAAAGGAAACAATCCTGGTACTGGTCTTAAATCTAAGACAGAATAGCCTAAAGGCTGCTCTAATTTACAATGATTTTAATAGCTTCTCATGAATCATACATGTTAGCATGTGCGGGTCCATCTACATCTGCAAATAGTCTGGGAGCAGTTTACTCTCAAGGAAACTACTTGAGATTAAACTCTCCCAGGCATGTGTCCACATATGCAGGGATGTTGGAACAGATTTGCTGCTTCTAGCAGCAGACTACTCCTGCTCCCTGTGGCCCTGAACCTGTTTCCTGAAGCAGCCAGAGGGAGCTCTAGGTTCCCCCTGGGTGATAGCCCAGGAGCCAGGAGACATTACTCGCCTCCCCCACAGGAGCTGCCTGCTCCTGGGGCACATGCTGCCACCAGAGCCCAGGAAGGAACAATGTCTCCCTGCCCCAGCGCTAGCTTTGTAGTCACAGGACCCTGGCTTGGGAGATCTTAATTTCCCATCCTTGGCCTCGTGATCACAGACTGGGGCCTGGGAGCTCCCTGCTGCCAGGGCAGCAGAACATTGTCCTTGTCCAGGTGCTAGTGGTGGAGCCCACCCAAATAGCAGAAAGCACCCCAGGGCAGGGAGCAATCTCCCTACCCCTGCTGCCTGGCTGACGGGGAGCACATTTGCCACCAGTCAGGTGTCTACACATGCGCTACTATGTAGTTACTAATCACAAGTAAATTTGCTACTTCCACTTGCAGGTAGCAAAGTTATTCATGATTAGAGCAAATTACTGTGCAGTAAGTGTCTACACATGTAGACATGGATGCTTACTACACAGTAATAAGCTCTACTGTGCAGTAAAGCTTCTTGTGTAGCTATGCCCCATGTGTACCAATTTTAACCTCCTTCCAACTTTTCCTCATCCCTGGAGGCAAAGAGAGGCAAGTGAAGTCCTGGCCAAAGGTTTTTATTGTTCAGTTTTGTACAAAATAGGGTTAGACTTGCCCTTGATATGAATTGTTAAGTCACTGTATAGATATTTTTGAAACTGTAATTATGATATATACTATAGTAAAAATATTATTTTTCCTCATAACAATATGGCTATGTTATTTGCTCTTTTAAATATATAAAATTACAGTTTTAGGGGGGCAAACTAAAATTAGTTACTAACACTCTGGTTATCAGTTGCAGAGGTAAAATACATATTATATCAGTCAGTGTAATGTGTTGAGATTTGGAACCAGGATCTATTGGTCTATTACTATTTAATCCATCAATTCCCTTTCATTCCTCTATGATTTGTTAATATTACAGTATATTATATATGTAATATTCCAACATACCTATGTTTCAATCAAAGAACAATCCTTATTGTTAAAATAAAAATAATTATACAATTAAATAAGTACTATCTAGTGCCCAGAAAACACTGCTTCTCTCAATATATCCTGTCAAATATGAATGACGTACTTCATAAGGCAGTTGTGCTTTTAAGGCAAAATGTTTAAAGGGTGTACAGGATAGAGCTGATAGAGGATGACAGTTCTTTTTTTGCAGCAAATTTTGAGGTTTCCAAAATTTGTTTTTATTTGTCACTGGAATGATTACAGAACATTTCATGAAAACAGGATTGGGTTCAACTTTGGGCTTTTCAGTTCAAGAAGTATGAAGGTATATATGCAGGAAATTGGTTCAGCATATGGGTAGCCCAAGTTCAAGTCTCTCCACTTCTTGATTCACACAGGAACTTTTCACTAAGCTATAGATTCTGTTTCTACAGTTAAAATGTAATGGATGGTGATATATACAACCTTCAAATCTAATAAATATGATATGCACAGCCTTCAGCAAAAAAATATTACAGGCAGCACTACAGGGTGATCATCATCTATCCTATTTTCAGTGGGATAGTCCTGTTTCAGATGCTTGCCCCAGGTGTACCATTCATTTACTCAAATGCTTTCATCCCATTTTCATCAGGAATGTGATGGCAGAGTTATCTTCCATCAAGGGGACGTTATATGGAATTTGTGATCCTCCAGTATACTCCAGCACTCTACACCCACTTCACTCTGCAGCATGCTCAACTGAAACTGGAGCTCAGCAAGAGCTGAATATTCTGGAGAGCAAGGGAAGCAGAGTACTGTGGGATGACAGAAAACCTTGGAAAATGACACCGTTGTATAAACTTT
The DNA here is from genome assembly GCF_052110815.1 of Crocodylus siamensis. Lineage (NCBI taxonomy): Eukaryota > Metazoa > Chordata > Crocodylia > Crocodylidae > Crocodylus > Crocodylus siamensis. The sequence continues at coordinate 179,349,711 of NC_143397.1, forward strand.
TACCCTCCCCTCCTCCCCCTCTCCAACACTTTCCAGGTTGTTAGAGATTCAGGAAGTATGATCACTTGACAAGTCTAGAACATTTCATCCATAAATTGCCAGGTTTTATTTTTGAAAAATTAATCATATCATTTAATTATATCTATTCTGACAGACAGTATGGTAAAAAAAAATAGTGCCTAACACAAAAACTGGTCTGATGTATAAGCAGTGAACCAAATATTTTCTTCTTAATAAATGTCCCAGGAATAAATCAGTAACTTTTATTTTTGGCCTAGAAACAAAAAGACAATCTCATCAAGAAAATTTGAAATGTTAAAGTTTGTTTTAATTACAAAACACAATAAATTTGAAAATCCATTATGGGATGGAAATTCTGAAAAAAAAATCAGTTAATAAATGTAGACATTTGGTAAAAATAAAATATTTTCCCAAAGAAAATTGTGATTTTTGTGGACGTTGTATTTTCTAATAGACAATTCTTAACTGGCTCAAATGTCCAATCATACCATAACCATTTATAATTGATATAGGAAGCTTGACAGATGAATAAACACACACACACCTGTGTGTGTGCACACATGCATGCATCTCTGTAAATACACTGTGTAACTTCATAGTTAAACAAGTGACATAAGTCCTTTTACTCCATAGAAGTAATGATGAATTCAGAGTTGTAATTCACTTCAGACAAATCCCCTGGAGCAGTTTGTGAATGCTCATTCGCATGTCTTGAGTCTTCAAAATTAGGAAGGAACTTTTGCAATTATAGTGGTAATAATATTGGAAATACTGCTATTTGAAGATCCCCAAAACTTCTGGTTGTAACTTGAATTCTCAAAAAATTGGACAGCATTTGGGATTTGTGTTATGCACTATAGAACCAAATGAATAGAGCTGATCTGCAAGTGAAAAGTGTGAAATAAATATAAAGACAGGGTGAATAGTTTATATGCAGAAACATACCAAAGCAAAGCATATCTAAAGGAAATAGTTAGAATTTCATTATGGGTCTAGACATAGTTATTCTTTAACTGCAAATTTAAGCAAGACTGAATAGTTTTACTTTAGAAGAATTTGTATCAATAAATTATACTGCGAATTATTTTATCATGTAACAAGTATTGAAATAAGTGAAGAAATGTAATGTGTGTAAGAAATATTAATGAAATTTAAAGAAATTGAAAAAAGTAATAATAGAAGCTAAATGAGATATTTAACTGGAGGCAAATTTATATTAAATAGTGGAGATCAGATAGCCCCCAAAATTTTGTACCAACATAAGTATTTAAATGCTATATAATATTAAGTAAGTTTCTGTGTATAATTGCTGGCAAATTAACTGAGGTATAAATGATCAACAACAGGTAAATATTTCCTAAATGTTTAAAAGTATAAAGAGGATCTATACCTGCAAGACTGTTGTGATAGTTTTAAATAAACATTTGACATTATTAATATTATTATTGTTTATTTTTGTAATATTTTAGAAGTACATGGCATTCAGCAGATGTACAGAAGAGATATTCCCTGACTTGAAGTTTTATTATCTAAAGTGACAATAGACAAAGTGGAAAAGGTATAATGATAGGGAAAATGATAAGCTTCTTGGTAAATATGAGCCTATTGGCCCAAGTCACAGTGGCTAAAAAGAACCGTTACTGGGAGTAAGAAGAGAAAAAAAATCCTTTTCCTACTGCCAGTCAAATCATCCCATTGCTGATATGATTTTGGGGATTTCCCCATATTATCACTATGTTGAGCATCAGCCTAGTAGATGACTAATTACCCAGTGGGTCAAAAGAGATCATTTAGCCACAAGATCCAATTTTCTTCTTCTTTGAATAGTATCACCCCAAGGAATTAAAAAATTATGTTAGTCAGGCCAGCAAAATTATTAGATTTTTAAAACAATATATATTGAGCTCTTGGATTTGATGAAGGATTGAGTGTTTTGTTGTTGTTGCTCTAGGTTAGTTTGGCTCTTCTGTCCAACCACAACAGCTAGAACCTTACTGTTTTACACAAAAACTGAGCCTGTTATGCAATCTTATTTTTCCAATATGTAGGGTTTTAAGAAAAACACAAATACCGCGAAACTCATAATAAAATCATGAGAGCTGGCAGCACTTCCATCTGCTCTCTGAAATGGAGGCATCAAGAGCTAAATAATTTGGAGTGCAGGGCTTCTTTTCCTCCTGTCTGATAATCAAGCACACGTAGGATTTCTCACATCCTCAAAAACAGGATTGTGTGCCTGATGGGCTAGATAGTATCGTATACTCAACTTTATAAAGGCTGTCTGTATAATAGTACTAACCTCTTGTCATGAAAGTGAACTAGCCTCAGACCTTCCAAAGCCTACGCACCAGGGGAGCTCTCTTATTCTAGACTATGTCCTTAGGATCTATTGTATGCTACATATTTTTAAGGCCAGCTTCTTATCTTTGATAGTTGTGCTGTAATGTAAAAACTGGGCAGACAGGAAGAGATTTCCTCATGCACATGATACATTTGGCTATTTTGTATTTCCTTGGTTGAAACAAACACATCTGAAATAGCATATGCTTCTTAAAGAAGACCAGAAAGGAGATAACTACCGTTACACACAGCTCTGTGGATGTAAGTAGGGTTGTTTTTAAAATGTAGTATTTTTAGACACATCTTTCATGCAAATATAAATAAGTCTATGAGACCTATTATCTTTAAATGTATTAATATAATAGGTGTGGAATAGCATTGCACGTGTTTGAAATGCTAATGAGGTTTTTCTGTCCTTGTTTCAAAACTGGCATTTGTCATTGTTTTGTTCTAGCCTGTTTTGCAGTAATTGATTTTGTGTTCACTTGTTAATTGGCTTAGTCATTACTTTATTGAAATTCATGGATTTGCTGATGTCCTCAGGAGGGTGTGTTTTCACTGTTAGTCACTAATTGCATAGTGTTAAACATTCATAAGCCTACAACTTCTTCATATAGCAATCAACACATTTTATTAGCTTTCCAAGTCTCTGCTCTGCTCTATGAATTATTGCAATTGTGATCTTGAATTGAACTGAGCATAAGTGCCACATTTATGTAATAAGGAACTCTGAAGCATATTTTGCTTCTTAAAAGAGTAATTTCTTAAAGACAATTCACTATTATTATTTAGTTTTATTACAGAAGTGTTGAGAGCATCAGAATTTGAATTATATTGTGCTAGAAATGAATCAATAACAGGATGAAGGACATTCAAAATCCCAAAGAGGTTGCAGTCCTAAGAGGTAAATAGTTCCTACCTTTATCAGCTTCACCAGGGTAATAGTAAGAGAAATTCATAACCCTCTCTCTCTCTCTCTTTACACACACACACACACACACACACACACACACCCCCTAAGGCAGCTTGTAATTTTAATCCTTTGACAGGCTGCACAGCTACTATCCAGTCTTATAAGTAAGAAGGTAAAAAGGGGAGGCACATAGGCAGAGATGTAAGACCACTTGCTTCATATAGCACCCAATATACCTAACCAGATACAGGGGCAGAAGTATTCTGAACCCTTTGGGAAAATGAAATAAATCACACCGATGCATGACAGGTCCCATTGCACAGTTTGACGGAGCAGGTGTTTCTGAGAGTCGCTTCAGAGGTTGAGCAAAAAGGAACTTGCTCTCATGAACTAAAAAAGGGGAGAGGGATCATGCCAGATCTTCCAGTGCAGACAGTGAGCTTTTGTAATTTCTATAGCTTTCACAAGCTTTAGCTCAGGAGAGAGAATACACTCCCACCAGTCAGTCAAATACATTCGCTTTGATTTTTTTTTCCCTGCTTTTGTCATTTTTTTCATATTTTTCAACTCATATATTTGGGCTTTTCCCCATGAAACCACATTGACTGCTCTGTATATTCTCCTTTATAAGAAGAAGTTCAGGTTTTGATGCCTTAATAATGCTGGAAGTATTTCCAAACCTTTTTCCAGTTGTTGATTTTAATATTGCTTCCCATTGTTCTCTCAGTTTAACAAAATAAGTCTTTAAAATGCATGTTATACTCTCTGATCTTAACCCTCACTATGGTAAATTCAATTATCTTAAAATCAAACATGTTTTATTACTCTCAGATTCTCAGTCACTCCCTACATAGAGGTAATTACTAGAATCAGGACAAAGCTCACCTTGCTTATCTTCAAGTTAAACATCCTCACTCTTACCCAAATATTGGTCATTTTTACTGCTCTGACCATGTCACTCCCCTTATACCTCCCCTTATAACTCCTCACTATCTTTTTCTCTCTCTTTTTGTCTTATATTTGATTTCCTACATTTCATTGTTCATTGTTTCTTTTGCTGCTTGTGTAACTATCAAAACTGCCATCTTTGCCACATTCTTAGTTTTCATATATTTATGCAAGTTATGAATGTATATATACATGAAAAATGTACTTCAGAAGGCACATCCAAAATTGTATTTAAAGATACATGTTGATACAAGCTGACCTAGGTGTACATCCTTTCAAACTTACAAAAAATGAAACCTATTTTACTGGGACCTTGCTGCTGGAAATCCAGTACAGTTGAGCTTAGGTTTGTCAGAAAGGTAGCTTTTAGCTATCCAGAATAATTCTTTGTTCTCTTGTTTGGATGAAGACTTTTGTCCTCCTCTTGCTTTAAATATTGATGTACACATTAACATAACTTCTTGATTAATAACCTCATGGGTATATAGTCCCATCAGAATAGCAAATTTATATTGTGAATGTACAGCAAATACATAATAGGGGTGTGCAAAGTTTCAGTCCATGATTCAATTTGGAGAAGATTCAGCCAAATTCAGAGGCTGAAATGTTGAGAGCATTGAATTGGGAGAAGAAAAAGAACCTCTGAATCAATTTGGAGCCTCCAAATCAATTTGGAAAAGATTTGGGGATTTGGAAAACAGTCTCTCGGGGAACAGAAACTGAGAAGAGGGAGGGGGAACAGGTGGGGAAAGACTGACATCTGTAGCTGGCCAGTAACTGTGATCTGTCCCTGAGTCCCCTTCCTATCACAGTGCTCTGGGGGAGGGACATTGAAATAGCATATAAGCCTCTGTCTGCAGGCTTTCTGTGCCTTTTGTGAGCTGTTTCTGCCTGAGCAACAGCATTTGAAAGGTACTGGACTGACTTGGCTTCCTACCTAGTAAGTCTCCTGCTACTTTTTGTTCTTGGAAAGGATTGGATATAGCTTACTAACTAGAATCCCTCTACTTATCCCTGTCCAATCCATTTCTTTCCATTTATATTTGTTTTTTTTTTCCTCACACACTTTAAAAAAAGAAAGCTGTGTTTTCCCCAGCAGTAAAACTCCTGCACCTATCTCTTTGAAACTTGGCAGGTCTCATGCCCTCAGAAGGAGTACCATCCCTGCTGTTTTCATCAAAATTTGCCTTAACACGTCCACGTGATACGAGTTTAGCTTTCAGCAGTTTGAGGTGCAGTTCCCCAGAAATCCCTGCACCTATATTCTTCATGCCCTCAGAAAGGGATACCATCCCTGCAATTTTTATCCAAATCAGCCACAAAATGACAAAGTTATAAGTATTTCAGTGATTCCCTGTTATTGGTCTATGACTGAATCTCGAAATCTCTCCAAATCAGTGTTGAATCTTCCAAAGCCAGTTTGGCCGAATCAATTCAGGAAGGTGATCTGAATCTCCAGACTGAATCACTGTCCTCCGAATCAGCCAAATCTGAATCCAATTCACATACTTCCCTATTTGCACAGGCCTAATACATAACCTTGCACTGTAATGCCAACAGATTGTCACAAACTGAACAGTAAGTTTCTGTAGGAACAGAAGTGGGAACTTCTGTAAAGGGCAGTCCTCAAACTGAGCCACATCTTAAGAAATGGCATAGTATTAGAAATAAAAATTGGCATTAGGTCTAAAATGCTGCCAGAAGTATTGTCTTTTGGATGGCACAGCAACAGAGATTCTGGCCACTTGTGCCCATTAAGTATCACATGGTAATAGTGAAAAAGGTAGTCAAAGTCAAAATTAATTTAATCTGCAGTTTCAATTGCATATGGAAGTTTCTCTTTTTTAGGTAATGTTGCTATACATTGAAAAACAGGTCATGTCATCCAACCTGAATGAACCTACATGCATGAAATGATCCCTTCATATTACTTACTTTCCTCACAAAGTTAATGTGAAGTTTAATGTGTGTGTATGTACATAGACACATATATACAGTACTCATGGTTTCTTAGAAACTATTCTTTATCATAAATTCACAGCATTATTAAGGCCTTCAAAAAGAATTAATTAGTACATACTAAGCAATGTTGGCTCTGTATATTATAATGCTCATTAGGCTATGTAAAATAGCACAATATAAAGAGTGAGGTTAGAAGCTGAATACTAAACTGAACTTCACCTTATAGTTTATGGTCTAAATCTGTCTGATCTTTCTCTTAATTAGACAAATATACAACAAATTGCACAAAAGCATCTATTTATCCTTCTACTATTTTACTGCAAGCTTTGATGAGTGTTTATGAGCATTCAGTATGATTAATTTTAGCTCAGGCATACACAAAACTGAAATGATCCTTACTGTAATAGCCACAATGAAATGTTAGCCACGCCTCTTGATAGAATGGATTTATTTTGAGTAAAATAATGAATGACCAAAAATGTATAGTATCAGCTAGCTGTAGCTCAGGGGCAGTGTAAAATAATAAATGGGAGGATAGGAAAAATGAAAAGCAAATATACTTTTTTTTTGTGAAAAGGATTAATAGATTCAAGGTTAAAATGGAAAGCCATCTACTAATTAGGAAAGACAAGGATACCTTACTGTTAAATTAAAAAGTGACATAATTTTCTAATTCTCATCTCCTCAGTCTCTTTCCTTATAGACCCTGCATTCCTATTTCTTTCTTTCTTTGTTTTACAGTGTGGATGATATCTTAACTGAGAGACTGGCTTTTGGAAGACTATCTTCTCTCATATTCATGGTTGTATAAGACACCCATGACAACTATAGCCATCGTTTACATAGAAAATGATCATGCTATTTTACCTATGGAAACAAAGATAAGAACCATGTGATTGTCCTTGGAGCACTGACATGTGCCTTGCAAACCATCAAGAGCCACTGAAACAGTTTGGCAACCAGTGTAAGGGTCTTGTTATATGGTAATTTTGAGTGGCTCCTGGAACTCTCAACACCTGGAATGTCCACACATCAATACTTGAAAGTGGTTGTAAGTACTCATTATTGGCACCTATACATACACCTGATGCCTGTTCTGATCCATGCCAATTAGCATGCCTTGGAGCAGACTCAGTTAATTGAGCAGGGTCTAGCAGCATCAGCATCACATGTATTCAGCATCCCTGTGCATCAGAATGGTAGTGCATCTGCTTTAACTAAAGCTCATTGAACAAGCTTTAGTTAAAATGCCTCCTGCTCCCGTTTTGAAGCATGGGCCTCTGAATACATGAGGCGCTATGGGTGCTTTAATTAGAGCGGCAGCTCCCAAGAGCAACTCTAGTTAAAGCACCTCTCTCCTCACCCCAGACCACATGTAAAGACACTCTGTGTGGCTCAAAGTGACACTACTCCAGGGCAGAATTATTTCGGATCCATGTTGCTCATTTTGTGTTATGCTAAGGTGCAGCCAGTCTAGACTACACCTTAGTTTAAACAACTCACCTGCCCCCACTGCCCCTGCTGGCTCATATCAGGCCCATTTGCCCCCCGCCCCCACTCCAGTACCCAACATTTAAACTCACTGCCCACCCATTCCCTGGCTACCCACACTTTCTGTCCCTGAGAAGCAGGCTGGGAAGTGTTAACCTGCCTGTCTGGCTCTGCTTCTGCTGCTGCTGCTGCTGTCTCACTGGGCTCAGCCCTGAGAAGAGCAGCTGCCCAGCAGTGGTGGCTGGGTGAGCAAGTTAACCATTCCCTGCCTGCTCCCCTGGGACAGAGAGCAAGGCAGCTACAAGTAAGTGGGGGTGGTGGGGTAGGGGGGAGATCTGGGAGATCTGGGAATGCCTTAGGGAACAGGTGGAAAGCCCAGAATGGTAAAGGAAGGTTTCTTACCTTTCAGTACTCCAGGTCTCTGCTGGCCTGAATGTGCAACTCCTCCAAATTTGAGCTAGCACTAACACCAATCAATAGGGGTGTGCAAAGCAGGGTGTGTTGGATTTGGATTTGGCCTGATTAGAGGCACAGTGATTTGATTCACTGATTCAGATTGCTGTCCCAATTCGATTTGGCCAATTCTGAAGATTTGATTCTGATTCAGAGAAACAGTGATTCAGCTATAGACACAGCTGTATATGTTTTTTTCTACATACCTCAAGGTACCAGATATGGCTCGTGAATGCTGAGGTGGTGGGGCAGATGGAGTGTCTCGCAGGAGCGTGGGGAGTCCCCTCCCCCCGCATGGTTGGCAATGGATCTGGAGACCCAGTAATAGACTGGAAGTACTTCTGGTCCACTGCCAGGTCCGCCACCGAGCACGCAGGGGACCCCCCCATGCTCCTGTAGGATGCTTCATCTGCCCCACCATCTCAGTGTTCATGAGCCATGCCTGGTACCTTGAAGTATGTAGAAAAAAACATATAAAGCTCTATGAAAGTATCTATGGCCGAATCATCGAATCTCTCTGAATTGATTTGGAGGCTTCCTTTTTGATTTGGAGAGATTTAATGGGTCTCCTGATTCAATTCAGATTCGGCCACTGAATCAGGCCAAATCTCCTCTGAATTGAATCAGTGGCCAAAGCTTTGCCCTACCAATCAATGCTTGTGCAGCTCGCAACGTAAGGTGTAAAAGGCCCTAAGATGTATGGAATCCAAAGGCCACTGAAATCAACAGAGAGATTTTCTTTGACCTCATTGGACTTTGGATGAAACCTCATATAAAGGAATAACGGTTCATTTGGGATGAATAAACAGGTTCAAATGTGCCATGATTATAATCCTTACTTGATGGTGAGCAAGTAAAATCTCCTTCTATTAGCAACCTCATACTATATCTATGATTATATCTAGATCCCTTTCTTACAATAGGGCATGGAAACACGTGGGAAGAAATGTCTTAGCAAGATTTAGTTTTTAATTTCTATTTAAATCATTTCACAGCCCCACTAATTCCCCCCTGATAACTAAAACCAATGAGCCAGGGTCTCCACAGCTCATTGACAAATGCCCATCATTCTTCAGAACTTTGGAATGAGCAGAGTGATTAATCCATTTAAATTTACTGCACAGGAAATATCGGAGGTGACAGATGCTTTCCCCAATTGTGATTTACATTGGGAAGAAAATTAAAATTCTAGCTGTAACAATTAACTGACTGCACCACTAAATCCAGTGCTATCTCTTGCTTTTTCCACTGAGTGTGACTATAAATGCTTCTAACTTGCATGACATATAGAGGTTAGGTGTCCCCCCATCACACACACACTTTCCTTTGTTTCTTTATTTTTAAATTATTGATGACATTCATTCTCCTGTTTTGGGTTATGAATTTTAGGGTGTGGAATCCTTGCCGGATTACTGCTTTGGAAACTGATTAATCTGCAGTCATTAAAACACTTCACAGACATTGCAGCAAAACTGTCAGTATCTCTTCATTAGCTCTGAGATAGGAAGCTTTATATAAGTACATCTAAACCTCAGCTGTAACACCCTCCTCAGGGTATATTAACTGCAGGATTTTACAACATTTCAGGACTAATTTTCTCTTTATTCAGATACTTTTTCAACACAGGGAATTTACACAGCTACAGACATCTGTCTTAATAACGCTCAGCACGTTAATATGGGTCTTGAGGACATTTGGTGATTGAAAGTGTAGCTAGTCAATTCTCCCTATCATTTTAAAATGATTGAAAGAGAATCTTTCATGGCTTTGGAAGATTTACAGGGTTGATTCATTTTTGTTCTGTAAATTATACTCATTTTTTTCTTAAAATTATAGGCTGTACATAAGACTTGTAAGCAGTGCAGTGACAGCTCAAGGAGGAAGTTCTATTACATGAAATGATATAACTTCTCTGTACTGAGCCCTCTGAACTCTGTGTTTCCCTTTATCACTGTGTAGATTCCATGAAAGCAGAGATCGATGACACTAATTAGCAAATTATCAGAGTGGGAAGCAGACAGGTAGAATCGCATTCTCCCCACACTCATTTCAGCTCTTCAGATTTAGTGCAGGATTTGGAAACAATGCTGGGACTTAAATGACACTCTTTGCCCCCGACCCCACTTCAGTCCCTTACCCGTTCCCTGCAAAAATTCTAACACGCATTTGTAATAATTGTGCGTGGCCTATGGTATTTCTTCATATGAGGCAATTTTTCCCTGTTCAAAGTACATGAATCATCCCTTCTCACAGACCCATACATGCCAAGTTTTGTGCATCTTCATGAACAACACTTTATGAAAATCATTTAATAAGTTCATTTGTATCTAGTCACCAATTTTCACATATGGTAAAAAATCCCTTACCTTACCTTCTGGAAAGGTGGAAGGAAGGGGTAGATCATATTGCTACACAAAGTATGGCAAATCAAGCTGCAATAGATAAGTGCTATTCAACAATGTAGAATCATAGAAAAGTAAGGCTGGAAAGGGCCTCAGAAATCCAACAGGTCCAACCCCCAGCTCAGGAAAGGATTATCATCTGTCTAAACCATACTATAGAGGTGTATGTCTAACTCAAACATGCTCTTAAAACTGTACAAAAAACCATTTCATGCAACTCCAGGCACAATGCCTGAGAGTGTCAAAACACCTTAACTTGCCACAGATAAACAAGGGGATAAGGCCACTGTCAGCACCCTAACAATGTAAGGCCAAGTAGTCCAAGAACCGCTGGAGTCAAGCTACATTGTATGAGAGAGCTGATACCTGAGGCTCAAATAACAGACTGGGAACTTAATGGAGGAGTTCACTGAGCAATTAGGCTTTTGGTTTGGTGCTTTTTCAAACATTTAGAATATTCTTCGCAAATAAACCAATTAAAAGGAAAAGATGCAGGCATCATCATATCTGCTAACTCTCACAGATCACTATCCAGCACTCTGCAGAACAGCAAGAACTGCTGCATTCGGAGAAATAATATTGCAAAGTGACATGTGTATAAAGTTGTCTGTAACAATACTGTTGCAATATTGCTGGTCTGGTACTTATTGGAGTATTAGCTGTGCATTTGATAGAACTCTAATGCAATTTAAAAGCCAACGAGTACATAGAAAAGTAGTTAGCAGTGTCAGTCTGAAGTCAAGCAGAAGGCAGGGTAGAGATGCACCTTATAAAATAACTGATTCAGAGATGCATAAGCTTTCAGACTCTAAAGGGAGTTCTTGCTCACAAACGTTTATGCCTCTTGGATTCAGTTAGTGTATAAGGTGCATCTTTACCCTGCCTTGAACACTAAAGCATAACTAAAACAAAAAAATATATACATAGCACACCTTAGCTTCAAAGCCAGCTTTTGTTTTCAGTTTAAAACAGTTTGGTATCTTCTTGAATGGGTATCAATTTATATAATACTCATATTGTGAACAGACCATGTTGTGATGAATCTACTAAACAGAATAGTATCCCACCAAGCACTTCCCAAGTGAGATAAGAGCTTCCACTTAAACCCCTGGCTGTGATCAAGAAATTAGTCTGAACATTATTTACATCTCACGAAGGACCCAATGTTATAGGCACACTGAAAGACACTTAGCATAACCCAGGAGCATTAACTTTCACATAGGACACAATGGGAAGAGGACAGGATTTCATTCACGCTCTGTTTTAATCATTCCTGTGGATTATTGCTAGGTATGTAGTGTTTCTGGATCTCTCTTCCTTTGTGTACTGTATGGAAGCCTTGACATCTAACTCTGGGTTTAAGTTTCCATTATGGAGTCCTGGTATCAGAACTTTAGGTGAAGCCATGCCTAAATTGCAGGGCATGACTTTTCTTAAATGGGAAGGCAGATGCAGAGGAGAGAATGTTTTGCTGCCTGGATGATAAGTACAGCTTGGAAGTTTAGTCACAAGTAGGCAAGAAGCCAATGACAAAGGCAGCAGAAACTGAAAAGCCACATGAAGAGCAGGATGTTGGTACCAGACAATGGAGCAGGATACATGTCATCATAAAAGCAGAGAGGCTGATCAGAGGCCATGCAGTCTGAGGAACTAAGCAAAAAGGGGCCCTAAAGTGTCTTTCCAGGTATGCAGAATCAGCTGTTAAATGGAAAGGAGTCTGTGCAGATTACAGCAGATGTGAGAACCTAGAAGCATTAAAACTTCCAAGGCAATCAATACGTATAAATGCTATGGATGCTATAGATACAGAGTACAGTATAAGTACTAAAAGATGGCGCAATACCAACCTGTACTGCACCATGTGTGCCACAGACAGTTAATTTTGGGCACTATGTTGCCACAGTGACGTGCTATAATGCAGGAAGGTGTCGCTACAGCAAAGTAGCTGTGGCATCAAGGTTTTTGCCCCTGACTACTGCGTCACTATAGCACATTGCTACGCCAATCTAGCATCACAGGTAGACATGCCCACTGAGAAATAAATGGTGCATATCCCCAAAGAGGTAAACCAGCCTAGGGAAAGCCTCATTGCATAAATTGGGAAAATTGCATTAACTGGTTTGTCCTGGTTGAAAAGTCCTAACCAATAAAAAAGGTGAAAGATTTACAGAGACAACCCTAAACTTGGACCAGAGATAGTATCTGAAACAAAGAGATAGAACTTATCTCTGTACCCTGCAGGACCCCATGCAGTTGATGGGTAATATATGATAAGTGTACCATGTGTGCAAGCTGTTTGTCAATTATTTTCTCTGTAGTGCTTTTACCTTAAAAGAAATAGAAATATGCTCTGTGGAAGCTGACTGATTCAGTCTCTCCCTGCCAGAGAACAAAACTGCAGCTGCTATACTAAAATTAGACTTGCTTGAGATAATTACATGAATCACAAAGGGGCCTCAGCCTTAAAACCCTGGGCTCAAGGGAGAGGAATGCAACCCTTCACCTGAGAAAGGGGAAGGGGGCATGGTTTTATCAAGGGTGCAGTAAAATCTTAAACTGTTGCAACCAAAGGCCCCTTGTACATGTTACATCTATTGCACAATTACCTTGTTAATTGCCCCTCACTCCCAAGCCTCATATATATCTATATCTATATAGATACAGATAGATAGATACCACATATATATATAGTGGCATTTCATTTTAATCACAGAAAAACATGGATGGGGAGACGTTAAAATTTTCAGAAAATTTTGATTTTACATAACTTTATAGTTCTTTTTTAACCAGCTTTAATTTGCGTGTGTAGGCAGTCTGCAGGGAGAAGGCAACTACTGCAATCTCCTGGGTGCTAGAGAACACACTGTACCCCCTGGAACTTGGGAGATCTCAGCCAATGTGGTCTCCCAGCTGTAGGGATGTTGGGGGTGCACCCCTCTGGCTGGGCCACATGGGCAACTAGGACTGGATGGAGCTCTCAGTCCTGTCTGTGTCATATGGGCAAAGAGGGCTCCTACAGCCATGGGAGCCTGCTTCTTGCTCATGCGGGGGGAGCCCAAGATCAGGTTCCCCCTACATCAGTAGTAAGGCACAATTGGATCTAATGCACAATCCCACAATCACACCTCCTGCCATGCATGTGTAGCATGGCAGGAGGTATGATTGTGTAGACCATGCATTAAGTCCAATTGCACCTTTAACCTGCATGTGTAGAAGGGGGCAAAGTGCCCTAGATATAGGCTTAGTTAAGAAAATGATCAGTTTGTTCTCACCAGATGTTGAATCCAAGAAATGGAGTTGCAGAAGGTGATTATGCAAAACCAGGGTTTATGAGGTTCTTGCACTCTGATGACAAAGCAGGTAGATTGACCCTCTAGCAACAGCTATGTAGGAAATGCTACTATGGCACCAGAGGATAATTCAGGAAACCCCCAATGAGACCCTCAATGAGCTGATCCTGTCCAAAAGTCTGTAGGTTACTTCATTGCCTTTAATAAAAGAATTAGCTGCAAAAGGTTCTCCAGGCAGCAGAACTGAGAACATGGTGTCTTTTCACTTGTGAAATCTTTGTGGACTCCAAATGTCTTTGCCAATCCCCTAAACCATACCTTTCCCTATTTCTAAAATTACTCAAGAGCCCACCTCTACTTATATGTTCAAATTATGATTAGCCTCTGAACAAAAGGGAGAAAAAAAGACTTGTAACTGCAAAAAAGTCAGTAGAGAAGAGGAGTCAGAGTGGGAGGGGTTCTCCAGCTCTCACGGAGCACAGAACAAATTAGCTGATTGATTAAAAAGAGTGAACTAACCTATGTTTCCACAAGAACAAGAGAAGAGATGGGAGATATTCTAATTCTCCAAGTCACCATTTATTTGGTCTATTAGTACAATGCAGCTGTGCTTTTCTCTTTACTCAGGGCAGATGGTAAAGTTACAGTTTCGCCTGGAGTGTTTTCTCATTGAAAAGTATGATGATTCTTTTTATTTCCATTGGATTTTCCTGACACTTAGGCCTTGGTTTTATCTGTTTATGACTGCAGTGCTGCAGTAGTCTCAGGAAGGTCTTCAAACAGATAAGTCCAATGTATGCGTGAATATGTTATCCAGTTGCACTATATTTATAGCATATTTGGATTTTATATTAACATTCAATTTGGTTTATATTCTGTTTGTAACTGCTTTCTTTTTTATGTATATCATTATCTGAAGGTCTTTGGGATGGCTTTATTATGAAAGGATTAATTTTCTAAATAAAAGCTGATTGCTGTACATAAAAAACAGCTGGAAATTTCAGTGGTTCTGGGCTGTACCATAAGAATTGTTTCAAATCATGTACAAGCCATTGGGAAAGAATTAGATCTTGAAACAACATTAGATTAATGTTAAGTAATTGCCTTAAACCAAAGTAAGCAATGACATTGGCAGTTATTTATATGAATGTAGCCTGCAAAGTCCCAAGCAGGATTGGGTTCTCATTGTCTATAGTGCTGTACAGATGCATTGGAAATCACAATGCCCACCTTGAAGAGGTTTCAGTTTAATTAAGACAATATGCAATGAGATAAAATTACAGCAAGGACTGTGATGATTGAGGCCAGCAAAAATAGAGTATGCACTTTAAAGTGTTGCCTGCTCTATCTTGATAGCCTGGTGGCTCTAAAACTTTTCAAACTATAAAAATGTGTGTCAGCAGTCCTCACAGGCCCCTCCCTCTCTATTAGCATTTGATCATTTTTTAGGAATGCATGGAGAAAATATAAAAATAACCATGAATTTAATGTTTTTGTAGCCTCGATCAAGGAGGTTTTTCTGCATAAAAAGTGTAAAGATTCTTGTGGCAGAAGCCAAGTGAGTAGCTATTGAGTCTACTGTAGGTGGAGTGGAGGTGGAAGAAAACAAAACGATAAACAGACAGGGAGAGGGGTGCAGAGCTGTGAAAGACCTTAAAGTAAGAAGAAGGTTCAACTTGATGTAGCATAAAAATGGACTGTGAACAGATATAGAAGAGTGTGATATAGTGAATACATGAGGAAAATGTTCTAGAACATAAAAACTTCAAATTAAGATTATGTAAGTAATATTAATTCTGATAGTTACTAATTTTAGAGTGTTTGATTTTTCATTCTTTATTTTAAGGGTCTATGTGTGTGTGTTTGGATGTGTGTGCACATCCCTATTATCACATTCAGCATATAGTTAGAGTCTTGATTGTGCACTGTTTTTCCAAGGGACTGAACAAACTGTGGGCATTTTTTCCTGTGTATGCCGCGGGTGGAAGACACTGCTTGTATAAGCACTGAAAAGATTAGAACTTGATTTAATAAATTAATCTTTTGAGAAAGAAAGCTTCATTCTTAAATGTGTAAGCAATTCCCCAGTAAGCAATTTTACTAGTAGGTGCGTTAAGGGTATTCTTAACGAAACAACAGACATTGGCATAGATAGATTTTTGGTTTTTTTAGGATGAGGCAACATCTTGAAGAGCCCTCTGTCTTTGAGGGCTGTCTGCGATGGGACCACACTGCAGCAAGGGTATGCTTTGTGTGTTGGAGGGGTGCTTGGTGGTTCCAGTAAAAAGCTATAGCCCAGAGCAATTGTGCTTCTGTCCTGGTTCCTGTTCACACCCCTCTCCCTAATCCTGGTTTAAGAGTCTCTTTTGGTAGTCACAACATGTTAACCCATCTGAGCTCAGTAGGAAATAAAAGTGCCGTTTTTTGTTCAGCATATGTTTTGCTACATAATATTTTGTTGAGTTTCAATCCCAGCCACTACATCATAAACTCACCACCATGCTTCACATTAATCAGTTGAGCTAGCAGCATACCAAACAGACAGTGAAGAGGGAAGAGTTCATATTAGATGAGGTCACCCTCAGATCAGGGTTGAGGTATGCTGGCAGGCCAGTGCTATTGGGAAACACACAGAGAAAATAATTCACTGGGGCTGTCAAAATAATGCCCTTCACTGCCACAATATCCATGCATGATTTTGAAGCAGAAGAGTATGTTTACAGTTATTTGCAAGTAGGCGAAAATTCTCATTAAGCAATTTACATCAAATGCCACACATGGAGCCACACAAAACTTAAAATCTATGGTTAAGGTTCTTTGCAATAATAGAAATGAATGGACAATGATCAGGAATCTTTTGTCTCCCAGCGGAATTAAATAGACAGTGTTTTAATGGCCCAAACACTGTACCTTTTCTTTCCAGTAACAATTTAATTACTGGTCCTGCCTTATTTCCAATTTCAGAGATTCTTCTTTGAATATTATGATCTCACTGTAGGTGTATGTACATCCCACAGGTGGAAGCTTAGAACCATGAGCTTTGTGTGTCCTTGAGTTCTTAGGTGAAGGTATAAAGGGTAAAGCAACCATAACTATTCAATATTTCCCTTTTTCCACCCATGACACTGATATGAAATTTTGGTTGTTTCACCTATTTTATCATTTTTCTCTGAATCACCTGAACCCGCATCTCCTGCTTCCCAGCAAAGTGTTCTAGCCACCAGGCCACAGGCTAGGTATTCCCCAGAGGACTTCCCAGCTCTTTTCTTGAAGCCAGAGCCCCTCTTCAGCAGTGGTTCCCAACCTGTCAGTGGTATGTGGCAGTATGAAAAGATTCCTGGTGGTACTTAAGGTTGTATTGTTTTAATTGGTGGTATTTGTGAGAGTTTTGGAACTGCTGCTCTATAGCATCCATTTCTCTGAGCTACCTTCCCTCTGACTTGTTCTTTGTCTTTTGGTCTTCCTTTCCTGGTTGCCTGGTGCGCCAGCTTTAAGCAGAGGAATAAAGAGTGCTCTGAGCAACACCAGTCCCATGGCCTGTGGCCAGGTGGTTAAAGCACTTTTCTGAGTAATAGATATTTGTTCCAATCCCCGGTTGGGATGGAGTGGGGGGAGCAAAGCCTATCTCTTTCTCCTGCTCCCTAATCACAAAACTACAAAATCCAACCTGCCAGTTATGGTTTTTCTGTAACTAAAGCTTCAGGATTTATGCAGCATTACGCACATCCTGAGCAATTCAATTCTGGCTGGATATCCATGCCACCGGAGTACAGTCCACTGTGCATCTGCAGAAGGGAAGCACAGAGGAATGGTGGCTACAAAGAATCCCAAATGGTGCACAGGTGCCCAAAACTTTATGCAACTACTTCAGTACCACTTGGGTGCATGAAAGTGAAATAGGCTTTTAGCTCTAAGTGGGCAAATAAGAGTGTTATATTGTGTTACAACCTAGTAGATAACTTCTCTACTGTCCATGAAAGCTCATTCTATTAGATCTCAATCAACACTCTTGACCTGTTTCTAAAGTGTTCCAATATTTGAAATCTACAAGGCTGCTATCTGCTTTTCTAATTCAGTCAGTTTAAAGGCCAAGGGAGCTGTATTGTACATAATAAAACATACCAGTTCTTTCAGAGCCATTGCATTGACTGCTGTAAACATATATAAGGAACATTAGGCTTTATGCAATATAGTAAAAATCCTTATTAAAAGTTGAGGGAAATTACCAAAAAGGGATTGACACACATTACAAACTAACTACTTCACATTTCATTTTTTAAATTAAATCTGCCTTTGAATTATATGCTTATAAAAACACTTTAAAAACTGAAAATATGGTAAGGTTTTAATTTTTGTTTCATCTAAAATGTTTGAAGTTTTCTAAATTACAGGCCTTACTTGCTTCAGGAATATATAGTCACATATGAGCATTCCCTTTGTCTTCAAGTGCTAGTTAACATTGTTTTAAGGAGCAAAGAGGGAATGTATATTTCATAGCTTGATTTTGTTGACAGTCCATGACCAGATGTAAAAGTAGATAGTGTTGAAGTATCTTGGCTTTCTTACAAGATTACACCTCAATACCTTTAAAAAATATGGACACACCTGATTTGTTACTCCGGCCCAACTTCTCTTTGATTTGCCTAATGTGTATCAAGTAACTTTCTCCCAACCTCTGTGTGAAGAAGTTGATCTCGATATCCTCTTTATTTGGTAGACTTTTGTATTAAGTTTCATTGATAGATTTTTCATTGATTTTTAAAGCAAGAAAAGACCATTAGATAATTTAATCTGATTTTCTTTATAATATAGAGCATACAACCTTATCCAGTTACTCCTATATTGTACTCAGTAACTTGTGACAGACTAAAAATATTTTCCAGAAAGGTATCCAGTCCTGATCTGAGGATATGAAGAGATGAAGAATCTTTTTAAAGTGATTCCTGTTCCTGACCTGCCAATATTTGAACTTCAGTAACAATCCTAATGAAAGGTAGCCAAACCAAAAGTCAATTGGCTATAAATAAAAGTAAACATTAATGGAATAATTGATAAAATAGAGAGACAAAGATAAAATAATGGCTGTTCTACAAAAAGGCATCTTACATTTATATGCTACACAAATTGGTAGGTAGGAACCATCTTTTATTTGGAGAATGTGAATTATGGGATGTCTTGCAAAACTGTAGAACAAGAAACTATCCACAGATTGGATTGTGCTAGGTATGGTCTATATCAGGACTACAGATTCTTATCTCACTACCCAGATTAGCTTTTGTGACCTCTTTGTCCCTATGAGTTTAGTGCTTGTTTGCCTTTCCCAGGACTATTGCCCAGATCTTCTGGGGTCTTTATCAGGAGATCAAATGAACTGTGGCTTTCAGACAGAAATTAAGACACTGATTTATGTTAGCCTTAGAATTAGAGAAAGTGTGTCATCTCCCTCTTGTTGTTTGGTGTTGTCTGGACTTAGCCAGTGATGTTTGCTGCTGATATGTATCTTGTAAATACATCAATAAATGACCAATAGAACTGCTAAATAATTATATCTTATAAAGAGTAAATCACCTTTTTCTATATGGCCAAGCTTTGAATACTCTCCATGAGTACCTCCCACAAGCCTTGTAGAATGTATTGGCAGTATAACAACTTGGGCAAGAACTTCATATTGGAAGCTGACTCCAACAGAGAAATTAACACTATCAGCATTAAGAACCAGTCTGTGAATCTTTAATAGCAATGTTTTGAACATAATCCTGGATACACTGTAATCATGGAGGAGAAATACTCTTTCCAAATGAAGTTAAACAGTTTTCACAGCATCTGATGAATTGAGCTCAGGCTCATGGAAGCTTGTGCTATACATCTCTAATTTAGTTGTGTATAACCCCTGACACACATTACATTTAAGATGTTATTAACTGGTTAATCACATCTTAAGTAATGGTCTGGCCACACAGGATACCTGTATCCAATATTCAGAGAAAAAACATTGATTAGACAGAATAAAGCTATACACACGCACCAAGAAAGAAGATGGTGAAATCTGAGAACACCCAAAAACAGGCTCCCTGAACAAACCCTATTTTGTTAGCTTCAGGACAACAGAAAGAGCTGCTGCCTCTGAAAGACCCTTTGCAGCGCATTAAGGACTGAAATATAATAATCATATATGTTAACTTGGACATATTAAAGAAGTTGATCCAGGGCAGGTTTAATTAGCAAAAAATGATATTTGCCTTATATACATGACAGTGCAAGCAGTAGACTGGATTACGTTGGGTGCTGGTCCTTTAGGGATAAAGGGAAGGAGATCAGACCCAATCTATCTAAGTAGTCTCAAAATCCTGGGGATTTTAGGAAGGGGTACTGTCTGAGCGAAAAATATAACTTATTCTTATACTCTGTCCAAAGCCCTTGGAGCTAGGTTGGACCAAGGCTCCCATCTTTCCTAAATCAAACTTTGGGCCAATCAAGGCAAACATCTGAAGGAACCTCTCCTGGGGGTTTGTGGTTCTGGCTGGTCTGTTTCCCAAAATCCTGGCAGTTAAAATGCTAATGCAGGGAGCCCTTCCCAAGCTATCCCAATGGTCCCTCTGTATGTTACATGTATTATGCAAGTACCTGGTTAAATGCACAATTAGTTTAGACTGGTTACATGTGCAGATTAACTATTGTGTCTTACAGTGGTCCAGCCAAGTATACAGCTAGAGCTGGAAACTGTGTATTAATTTTATAGTTGGCTTCTATCTAGTGTTAATTTTCACGTGGCAGGGTCTATTCCCCACAGTCCTGAAACCAATGGGCCCTCAGCCACATCCCATTGTTGTGGCTGGGAGTCCTATCAGCTGATAAGACTCCCAGCCAAGGGAACACCCCCTGTGTGACATGGCAGGAGGCATGACTGTGTGGATTGTTCATCAGATCCTATCGCGCCTTTACCTGAAGGTGTAGAGGGGTTCCAAAATCGACAGAGAAACACTCCCTAAGAGAACATTGTTGAAGGATGGATTGCTATCAAGACTCTGCATTTCATATCATTTTAATTGACTTTTTTGTGATGAGCACAATAGAGGTAGAACTTACAAATGTAAAAGTCTGTGTGCACAAGCATGGGAACCTGGCAACAATTAGCAAAACCTTTCTCTAGACAAAAAAGTGAAAATACTTTTTGCATTCCCTGAGTTCACCATGGGTTGATTCTCTTTCTTTCCCCATCCTCAGACTATAGAACATACATTGACAAGAAGCTTTTGTGTCTTTAAATATCAGCTTCTACATCTTCACTACAGGGCTCTGTCAAAATGTTAATTGCATAGTTTATCTCATAGCAAACAAGCAAAATTTCAAAAGTATAAATCAATTATTTTGTCCTTTTTAGAGTTGACTACAAACAACTTGAACAGTTGTATTCATTAGCATGTATACCTCTTTATAAGCATGCAAAGTATATAAAAGCATAATTGTTGAGCAATGAATAGTAAAATAATTCACACACATTCAGATACTCTATCCTGTCAAATACAGGTAATATGTCATTAATAAAATAAAATATTATTAAAATTCTACTTAAGGATACACAAGTTTAAACTTTGTGCCCATTACTGTTTTCCTGGGGTCTACAATTTCAGGTTGTACTGAACTTTGCACCTTCATCATGTGAAGGATGTTGCAACATTCACAAGTGATAAGACTGTTCACTTTTGCTTACTAACAGTGAAAAGAAGAATTATGATAAAACTGAAGTCTGACTCATCTGTTTTTCACCACCAGCCAAGGCTGAACAGCATGATTTACCATAGATTTTTTCTTTAGAAACAGCAAGCTGGAGAACTAAAGAAAAATGTTTCAGACTTTGAATTCATTTGGAGCTCACACAAACAGTACCTCTTATGTGGAAACTGAAAAAGATTATTAAAATCAGCCAGTTAAAACTGAACTATTCTGTGCCCAAGAAATATAATGATCAAACTTGTAAAATAATTATATATTTTTAATATGTCCATGTTTATATAGTTTTTTAAGCATACCATTATTTCCCCAGAATCTATATTCAATAACTGAATAATAATATTCAGTAATTTCTTTTACATTTTAAATATTATTTGATATTGGTTATATTTATTGACATCTCTCTTCCCCTCCCCCAAAACAAAAGCAAAAAAAAAAATTCAATCATTTTTCTCGTCCCATCCTGCTGTGCCTAAATCCATCCATTCTTAACTACTCTCACAATTTTTAAAAGGTTCAGTTTATCTTGATAGGTACTGAGGCAGGGGTGGACAAAATGCAGCCCGTGGGCCGGATGTGGCCCACCAAGCTATTCTATCCAGCCCATGGGGCCCCTAAAAATGTAGAAAATTAATATTTATCTGTCTCTGGCTGCCTGTTATGTGGCCTTCAATGACTTGCCAAAACTCAGTAAGTGGCCCTCCATCTAAAATAATTACCCACTCCTGTACTATTGTGGAACTAAGTATTATAAACTGAAAATAAAACTGTACATGTATTAACACCTATGAAGTGAACCTAAGAGATTTGTGATAAATTTAGTTATCAGTCACCTTCCATGGCATGACCTATTTTGCTCACTAGTCTATGAGACACTGTCTAGCTCAGCCTTTTGCATGGATTCAAGTAGCTGCCATATTTTTAAAAAAGATGCACAGCCTGCCAGAGAGAGATTGTATCCTTCTTTGAAATGCATAATTTATTTTCCCCAAATCCTCTCTGCATCCAGTCCAACAGAGACAGGACTCAGTCTTCACACTGCAGTGGTTTTTCTATACCTAAAAGAAGTTTCTGTGTTTTTAACACCAATGTCCCAATGCCCTGCTGTGCTAGGGAAGGAAAATTTATGTTACTGGGAAATGGAGATTCAAGGAAACTGCTCTTACCTCTTGAGGGCCCAAGATGCTGGACTTCAGAACTGTGACATTTATGTGAAAAAGTGATTGTAGGTCTCCTTCTGAGCTAGTTAGCTCTGTATAGTTGGACTCATAGTTCCTAAAGTACCTGGCTTTACAATAAAGGGATATAAAAATGGTTTCAATTAAAATTTATAAAACTCCCTCTAGAATTTCTAAACTAGTTTTTCTGAAACACAGGTGGCATATATAGCTACGTAATAGTGTATAATGTGGTAGAAAGGCTCTCTTGCACTTGTTTGAAATGACCTGCATGACTAATTTGTAGATTTCTTTCTCTAGAATAATGTAATAATCTCAAACTATCATTTATTTTATGATGTATACATTATGGCCATGTCCGGATGAGTGCAGCTGTGCAGTATTATTCATACATTATGGTGAGATCCAGACATGTGCACATTCAGGTGTTCCCTGCTTACTACCTTGCAGTGCAGGGGGGCAGTTTTGACCCTGGGAGATCTCTCGGGGTCAAAAATCCCATGCCAGAAAAAACAAGGTGGCACACATAGAGGCTGCACGCACTGACCAAAACCAGAGCTTGGCCAGCCAGAGCCACACTGCAGCTGCCGGTCTGGCTCCCAGATGTAGGAGCACCATGACTGCAGCTTCCCCAACCCCCAGAATCCCAGGTAAGCCTGCTGGGGCCAGCACAGTTGCTGGCCTCCCCTACCCCACCCAGGGTAACCTGCCATTTGCCAGGGTGTGCATGGCATGGTGAGCTGTTGCTCTTTGTCCCCAGGGAACCAAATGTCTGTACTCATCTGGACACAGCCTATAACTTTAAATCAAATTCCCACTGAAATGAGTTGGAAATATTTCACTAACTTCAGAAATCTCTGAATTATGCTCTGTATAGCATTATAAACAGAATATAACTGGGTTTTTTCATACATTTTATTATACATTGTGTAACTCTGTAGATTTGTGTGGAGTCATCTCAGCATACAGGTTGCAAAATGGATTGCTGAATCAGATCCATAAACACAATTTCTCAAAGTAAAGCTAGAGAAAATGCTTCTTTATAAATTCACCATTTGCTACATTTAATCCTCATGAATAAGATTCATGGGTCAGTGACTGTATCAAATTTCAAAACAAAGACTATAAAGAACATGATTTCAGTTCATGAATTTGTCCCTTTTGTATTTTATCTTCAGCCCACAACAAACTCTTACAGCCATGATATAAATTAATGAAAATGGAAGGTAATACAGTGGAAACTCTTAAGCCACAGTGAAGATAGCAAGCGCTGCCATAATAAAAGGTGCAATAACTATAATGCAATGAAGAGTCCTCCTGTTCTTCCCCTACCCCATCATAAAAGAAGTCAGTAATCTGTGGAAAATGCTGTTCAGACTATAAAAATTCCTATGTATTCAACAACCTTATTATGTATTAAGGCTATTTCATCTGAAAACCTAATAAAAACTGCCACTACAGGTTAGTCAGGGTGTTGAAAGTGACTTGTTTTATGTTTGATGACATTAAAGGAAAAGCTAATAGAAGCTTAGAATGTGACACTGTATAATCATTAACTATAGACCTAATTTGGCTGGTAATTAACCCTGGAATATTATGCTGTGGGCAGTCTAGAAAAAAAATGAGCAAAATGACTGAAAAATGGAGGCAGAGGCACAGCTTATAAAAATTTAGGTGCAGAACAATCAAGACACAGTTGACCAGTTTGTATTCCTACTTAAAAACCTTCACTTCCGCTGACTTACCCAACGCATGTTGAAAGAGCAAGCTGCTAAAGTCTGCTGCAGAGCCATTATCATCTGTTCATTTTATTTCTATTGCCAATTATCCTTAATTATTGGAAACTTTTTTCAGTGTATAATGGTTGCTGAAATGTTAGTATGCTCATTAAATTGAAGCTTTAGCTCAAGAAATAGATTTTGATAAGCTCTGTTATGTTATAGACCAGAATTTGTAAGTGTTCCTTCCCCTGTTAAATTCCAGATTTCTTATTTAGTTAGTTTTTTAAAGGGAAGAAGACTAGAAGGCCAAATTTTGTTATTGAAATCTGACATAATTAGTATAATATACAGACATGATCTGAATGGCTATCAGCTAAGGAATACAATGGCACTAAGAAAGTTAAGTCTCATTATATAAGCATGCAAACAAATGACCATGAAGGCAAGCTACTGTGTGAACTTGCAGGTCAGATACTCTACAGCAATTGCCTGTGTGCATGCTCTTACCTTATGTAAATGTGAGATAACTTACCCCACTTTAATTTCTGGGAAATTATGATTGCCCTGCTATGCATGGAATCTTCTTCCTAAACTTATGTACCATGCGGTTTTTTTCATTGATCCCTCAGAAGGCTACATTATGTAATTTATGCAATGGCCATAGCAAAGGGTGGGATGAAGTGTCATAGCACGCATCGAGGAAGCCCCTCTTTGGGAAGAGGCAAAATGGCTGTTACCTGACCTTCTTGTAGAACACATATTACTGCCCACTGTATAGTTAATCAGCAGAGCCCTGATGAGTAGGAAGGAAAGAGCCTTGTCTTCCTCCCACCCTGCTTTTTCCTTTAAGGGGAGTATGAGCTGAGTTGAGCTGACACTTCATATGATGTGGCCTGTGTAAAACTATGTGAAGTGTGGGTAAATCCTCCCTGATCCTTCATCTACATTCAGGTATGAAGATGTATGAAAAAAAAAGTAAGGAATTAGTGGATACTTTCATTGAAGCCCAGAAGTGTAATGAGGAGTCTTACGTACACCAGGAACTCAAAAATAGTCCCCAGCTGCTGGTCCTGTTGCTGCTACCACTGCCCAATCACAACTTCAGCATCGTCTGCCATCCCATCTGTTGCCCTTACATGCATCTGGCTGCTGCTGCGAGAGTAACATGGCAGAGATGGGAGGAGGGAGCTGCTTTTGATGCCAAGGCACAGACTATGGGAATGGGGCAATTCTGCTGTCCCTACTAAGATGGCGCGTAGGGCTGGTGCCCTGTTCACCAACCCCTAGTTATGCTGCTGCCAAAAACCATACACTGTGTACACAAGCCATTGAAAACAGTCAGGAAGGACATCAGAACCAAAATCAGCTTACCCTTCTTATACGAGTAGTACTACAGGTATGTTGGAAAATATTAATTTTCTGTTATTCCCTCATCTTCATCTTCCTCCTGGCATCACCTTCCTAAACTTATACAGCATGTATCCTTTCAGAATCTCCTCAGACCCTTATTTTTCTTTTAGTTAACCTCCTATTACTGGATTCCACTCCTGACAATACCCCAGGTTTGCTTCACCCACCCTCCCCAAGATTATAGTGTAATGCTATATTAAAATACAATTAAAACTAAATAAGGAGCTGACAAGATGCCTATGTAAGATATGCATATCAATGCCTCTGAGTATGTAGCTGTTGTCTTTCCCATATGCCATCAATTTCCTGTTTGTCAACCCTTTCTCTTTTATAACTGCAAGATCTTAGAGTGAGAGAAGAACTGTCTTTGTCGAAAAACTTGTGTATACAGCCCCCAAACACCTCTAGCATTATAAAAGCAAACATGCTAAGGTGACAATTCCCATTTTATTTAGATGCAGCACTTCTGTTCCTAAGTCAGCTCTTCTTTGTTTGACATCACAATATCCATGACAGCTATCACCAGGATAAAGTAGAATCTGATCTTTAAGACTGACTGTCTAAGTTGTCCTCCCTCAAATATTTCTGTCATTCAACCCAATGGGATGTAAAACAACAAGTAGCACATTGTATGAAGGAGGCTAAGTACAGACATTCAAAAAGCCCAAAGTAGAATCAATCACACCTATGCAAATTTCTGTAGGTGGTATAGGTTAGTTCAGGAGTGAACAGAACATATATTCACTCTTTACTGGTGGGGGCCAACAGGCTGCCTGCACTGGTTGAGTCCAGCAGGTTGGGGGCACTCCCACACACCTCCCAGCATGCCCTGTGGGCTCCTTGGGTTGGAGGTTTCCAAGCAGAGCCAGTCTGCCCCTGATTGGCTGCTGGGCACAGGCAAGCATTAGGGCTGTGTGAAATTTTGCTGTCTGTTTTGTTTTGATGTTGTTTCAACTTGTTTTGAGCTCAAAACAGTGAAATTGAAATGAAATGAAGGGCTTCAAAACAGCCTCAAAACAAAACAAGGGCAGTCAAAACATTTCAAAAGTTTTGAAACATTTGGAAAGTTTTGAAACATTTTAAATTTCAAAGCTGAAGCTGGGTTTGCCTGCAGGGAAACAGAAAGTAAGGGGAGAGAGAGGGAAGAGTGGAGAAGGACTGCTTTTACATTGACTGGGTAGCTGGCCAGTGACTGTGATCCTTCCCTGAGGTCCCTTCCAATCCCAGTGCTCTGGAGGAGGGATGGAAAACACACAGACAGTCACACATGTCACAGGTTTTGCGTGTCAGCAGCCTGAGGTGCAGTTTCCCAGAAACCCCTGCACCTATCTCCTTGAAACCTCGCAGGCTTCATGGCCTCAGCAGGGGCTACCATGCCTGCTGCTTTAACCCCACTGTGCCTTAATACACCCATGTGACACAAGCTTTGCTTTCAAGACTTTGAGGTGCAGTTTCCCAGAAACCCCTGTACTCCTTGAAACTTGGCAGGCTTCATGTTTCATCCAAATCAGGTAAGAAATGACAAAGTTATAGGCAGTTTTTGCTTCCCCTTATAGCCTATGGGCAAAACGTCAAAACAGTGTTGAAACAGAAACAGTTTCAACAAAATGAAATGGAACAGTGGTTTTGAAATGAAATGAAACTCAAAATGAAACATCTCCTGTTGAAACACTAAAACAGAAGTTGAAACGAAACGGTGCTGTTTTGCCCAGCCCTAGTGAGCATGCCTCCTTCTGCTGTTGGCATCTGTCTACTGAAGGCAGGCAGTGGAGGTAACTGTGCTCACCTGTCTTTGCATCCTCCACTCTATGAGAGCCTAGAGGTTGGGCCATCCAGGCACTCGGCTGAAGAAGCCAAGCATGGGCTGAGACTAGCATGCCTCCCTGTAAAACAGGGGGAGTAGGGGGCCATAAAGGCACCTGGAATGCTGGTGGACAGTGATTTGATAGGGGATGTAGTACAGAAGTTCAATGCACCAAACTAACTTAATTCAAATAAATTTGAGTGTTCATCAATCCAGGATTATCTTCCACTGGGTTTCACCATTTTTAGACCAGACTATGTGCCCCAAACTTCTGTATGGTCACAGGCTTGGTTTGATTTCTGTTCTCATCTTCTGGATTATGTGTAATGTCTGTACCTTGCCAGAGAGACAGCAGTTCTCTTTGTTAATGCATTGCCGCGGGGGGACCCCAGGGACCTCTCACCCCAGGCCCAGGAGGCACCAGTCACCGAGCTGGTGGGGAGGGCATGCACTCCCCAGAGGACCCAGAAGTGGACTAGAAGTTCCTCTAGTTCACTTCCAGGTCTGCTGCTCAACTCGCTGGGGAGCCCCCTATGCTTCTCTGGGACACTCCGTGCACCCCAGCATCTCAGCACTCATTAGTCCCGGCTACTTAGAGGTATATAGAAAAAACATTTAAAGCTATGTCTATATCCAAATCACCAAATCTTTCCGAATTGATTCAGAGAGTTCCAATTCAGTTCAGACAGATTAAAGGGTCCTCTGATTTGATTTGGATTGGGAGATTTGGCCACTAAATTGGGCCGAATATCTGCCGAATTGAATCAGGACTGAAGCTTTGCACAGCCCTGCTTTGCACTACCATGCGATCACTCCCTACAGCTATTTTGTGCAAGTTAGATTCCTCCAGTATCCCAAATTGCAGTAACCCCTCCTGACTCAGGATGAACAGGGACACTGGGTCACAGGGAGGCCTGACACAGTGCTTTGCCCTCTGGAGATGTCAGGCAGAGCAAGTGCCACATCCCTGGAGTGCCAGGTGGACATGGTGCCTCCTGCCACTCCCATCTGTGGCACCACACAACACATATACTCTCCACACTGCAACATTGTAGCATGGGCCAGGAGAGGGGAGGTTGGCCTTGGGAGATCCTGGGGCAAAAAAATCCCACACCAAAAAAAAAGTTGAGTGGTACATGTGGCACCAGTACACACCTCCCAAAACCAGAGCCTAGCCAGCCAGAACCACACTCCAGCTACCAGCCAGACTTCATGCCATGGCTAAAGCTCCTGGAGACCCCCAGGACTCTAGGTAAGACTGCTGGTGACATCACAGTTGCTGGCCCCAGCCTTCCCTATCCCACCTGGGGTAACATGGCAAGAGCAGTCCCTGGGGTCAAGTAGCAGCAGCACAAGATCTGCCAGTGCTTCTTATCCCTGGGGGAACAAATGTTCCCACTCATCTGGATGCACTCAAATGACCTATTCTGAGAGCAAGGAATATTCTCCATTCGAGACAAAGACACTGAGAAGATGTCCTACTGTGTGCCCAGGTGTGGTGGAACCAGCTGTACACATCATGACCGGGGCTGCAGCCAACACCTAGGCTGGGTGGGGCTGAAGGACCTGCCATAGGCCAGATAAAATCCCTTGGCAAACCAGATCTGGCCCTTGGGCTGTATTCTGCCCACCCCTGTGATAGAGAGTAAAATGGAAAAAAACCCTCTATCAATAAGTTTAAAAAAAACCAAAACAAAGTTTTCCTTAACATCTTGCTTTTTAGTTGATGGGAAGCAAACACCCCCCCATCCCCTGTCCTCCCCTTCCACCACTATTTAGTATAAATTTTGGGATTTAAATAACTTGAAAAGGACCTCAGGAGCCAAAGTCTGAAGCTTATAGTAGTCGGTCATAGGAGACAGATTTGCATATTCACAATATAGTAATTAAGAAATAACTACACAGGGATTATGCAAATCACTGTACTCTGATTGGCTTATAATGGCTCTCAGCCAGTCAAAGAACAGGGATTTTCACTTTGTATTGTTATTGAGAAATAATTGGATCCTGATAATGTAAATCAGGCAGCTGCAGCCAATAAGAGGTCAGGGAATTGTATACTTTGGAGAAAATATAAATTTAGGAAACAGAAATTGAATTGCATCCCTGCATTGACTGTCTTAGACAATTCAAATTTATCATAACTATAAATCCTATTTTGAAAGGTTATAAGAACTGAAACAGCTATTTTCTGCTACTTAATTTTCATACACATTAGCTATAAATTAATCAGCTGATTTTAGAGCACAAAACTTTATAAAGGGAAAGGTGGATTTGAATGCACAATCCCATAGTCAATCTGACTACTTCTGACCGTAGCTGGGGTATAGGTCCTAGTTTTCTAACCCATTCTGGAGCAGGTAGTTGGTGTTTACCTGTACGTTGTTTTGGAAACTTTATCATTTATTTTGTGTCCTTACACTGTTGTGCATTACTACTATATGCTCATTAAAGGAGGCTGCATTTCTGTACTGAGTCAAGGGATCCTCATAATAGGAGTATCAGCAAATGCCAGTTAGTGTTTCATAACCCTTTTCTCCTCTAAACCGTGTTTTCCATCACTCAGAACCTTTTGAATCTTTCACCTTTTGGACCATGATTTTCCATGATGAATTTTACCAGAAGATGAATATCCTTCAAATGCATGAGAAAAAAACAAGTCTACCTTTTTCATGCATAAATGAGTGAAGGAAATATACTTCACCCATTATCTTCAAGAATAAAACATCTTGTAACCTTTTCCTGAACAGCTCTATTAACAAAATGACCAGAGGCTGAAAGGTGAATTTTGTGATGAAGATGATTTTCATTGACGACCACTGCCTTTCCTTGTTCCCTAGGAAATTGGTTTGGAAGATTATAAATCTTTGAAACTAGCACAGTGTATACACATGGTAGATTTTTTGGCTAAGCCATAAAGTGTGTATTGAAGGAATGATTCACTGTGTTTGCATGCATGGCTTACTTAGCTAATGAACATTCTAGTCCAATTTACTGCTACAAATCTATAAACATGCCTTTGGCTGGATTAAGGGCTACTCCGGGCTTTTATAAGGTGTAATGAGTGGATAAAAGAGGGTAAGAGGATGTAAACGGACAGCGCACCTCAAAATTAGCACAGGAATCATGAAGAAGCAGTGACTTTATTGGTGTGCAGAATAGGGTTCCAGGATAGGGAATACTGTATTATGGAAGCACTGCTTGCAGTTCCATGGGGAAGGCTGAGTAGTAATAAAAGGTAAATGAAAGGTGTTATATAAATGTTTTACTGCTATTATTTTTAGAGACATTTATTTCCAACATTTTATTGTGGAACTGGGGAAAAAACATGGCATTGTAACAAATACCTTACATTTACTTAGTGATTCAAACCAACATGGAACAGGGAAATTTAAAAATGAATAAACTGGGTTTCCAACTTAGTTTGACCAAAACTGCTTCTTTCCCAGATTTGATAACGGACTCTTGAAGCCTAAAAGTTTGTTTCCTATCTCACCCAGTTGTACAAGTTGGTCTAATAACAGATAGTACCTTACCTTATAAATCTTGTTTCTCTCATATTTCATCATATGTCCAACTTAAAGCAGTCATTAATACAAAGTCCAGTTGGCAAACATGCTTTCTTAAATGTAGGATTTTCAAGAAAATGCGCAGGATCACATTTGCCACACTGACTTGGGAGGTAAGATACGACACTGAGTAAAGATGAAAGAATACGGGCCCACAGTGAAGATGAAATGTAATATGCCATATGTTCTCCATTTTAAAATCATTTGGTTGCTTTTCTGGATTGTGGATAGAATACGGCAAGACAGTGTTTTTGCCACGTGATACTGCATGAGATGACTTTACTGATCCTGTAAGGCATAGTGATGATGTAGGCAAACATGGGTGGGTCCAGGATTTACTATACTAAAAGGGGGTATGGCCCACCACCCATAAGGGGATAGGGGCAAGGCATGGTTGGAGCTTCCAGGTTGACTGAGGACACTGGGGAGCTGGGGAGGGAGCAGACATATATGGGTGCCTATACACATGCCCCAGAGCCAGAAGGGGATGTGGACAGGGAAGGAGGAAACTGCACATGGCCACTGCTGTCTCTCACTGAGCCCAGCACCCCATGCAGCCACCCCCATGACCCCTGGCTGGAATAGGGCAGGAGCAGCTCTGAACCTTCCATCACCCACAGGTCAGCTGGAGAGACTAGCATCTGTATAAGTGAGGGATAGGTCCCCCCCCGCTTCATGCCCTCTCCACCATTTTGAAATGCAGGATGCTGAACACATGAGATTTTGCAGCACAGGGGAGCATTCAGATTAGAACGCTCCAGCAGTCTCCATTAATCATGTCCGAGCACATGTATAGGCACTCTATGGTCTGTGAGACACTGGTAAGCAGTTTACAGCTAGACTGGGATTTCACCAGGCCCCATGCTCAAAGCCAATCAGTGAAATGGCTCAAATGTCCTCCCAACCACTTCCACCACTGTTATCACCTCTCCCCCTGCTGCAGTGTAGTTCTGTAGCCGCTTCTCTGCCATGCAATGGGATGCATCCCCCAGCATGTGATAAGCAACTGCTAAACAGAGAAGGTCAAGAGGAAGAAGATCCAGTCTCATTCATTCTATCTTCTTCACAACTGCTATTTTCAGTGTAAAAACCTGTTAAAAACATGCACCTTCAAAGTGCTCAGAATGTGTGGATCCCTCTCATTGTACTGAATTGGTCTCATAAAACACCCAATACAACCCCAAACTTTCCTCACTAATTTCATTCCTTGATCATAGAGTTTGTCTCTTTGCACTGAGAGTCACTGCTCTGTCAGTCTGTGTTTCTTTATCTATTAGGCATGCTGCAAAACCTATTTTCCTATGCTTTTTCTGAGAAGCAGTTGAGTGTGTATGTAGAGCACTGAGGAGCTACTGTCTAAATTGGCTTGAGGAGTTGGATATAGTTTAAAGTTATTGGTCAATGTGATATTTTTAAAAGAATAAGATATATCAAAATAAATCAAATATGTCCTTAGTACAGAAGTGGAAAACATCATATAAAGGATGTAAAAGGAAGTTGGCCCTGTTTAAAAAGCTAAGAGCAAAAACTTCTGGATTTTGGGCTAACTGGGGCAGGGGGCTGGACTTGATGATCTTTGAGGTCCCTTCCAGCCCTAGAGTCTATGAATCTATGACTGTGACTTTGGATAAATCACCTTTCTGTGCCTAAGGGTGCTATATATATTTGATGTATTTTATATTTATATATGTATGTATAAGAACGGTACTCCCAGCTAAACAGATTTTCTACCATATTTCAACAGAGAAAAACACCACTAATGCTACACCAACTATCACAAGCTTTGGGCTTTTGAAATGTGTATTATAAGATGGGAATTTATGATACAGAGATCATTTAAAAAAGGTTTGTCTGGGTATCTCCTGACTTAATCACATTCAACCAATACATGGCCAGTTACAAAATGATTCAGAGTACAAATGCATGAGCCCTGGAGGAGCCCAGCTGAAAGGCAACCTAGGCAGCGGGAAAACTGTTTCAAAGAAATAGGGTGGCATAATGAGAATCAGGCGGTCTTCTCTTCCATCCTGCCAGTGAGCGGACGCGGCAGACGTCACGAGATGTGCATTGCGGAGACCAACTGGAGGCTACAGGAATGGTGCTTCGAGGCGGGCTTTGGCTTCCTCAGCCATGACCGGCACATCGTGATGAGAGACATGCTGGGATGGGATGGGCTCCACCTTTCCCCTAAAGGTAAGCGTGTGTTCTCTTCCAGGTTGGTGAACCTCCTTCGGCGGGCTTTAAACTAGGCTCGTTGGGGGAGGGGGAAGATGAGGGCGGAGGAGACGATGAGATACCAGGCCCAGCAACAGCCAGCGAGCCCAGACCAATGGTCAAAACGGAGAAACAGGTAAGCGATGGGGGACGGGGCATTGCTGAGACTAGGGGGTCAGTGGGCACAACCGCTGAAGGCCTCAAATGCCTCTACACGAATGCTCGAAGTATGGGGAAGAAGCAGGAGGAACTCGCCCTCCTCCTAGCTGTCACCAGCCCTGACATAGTAGGGATCACAGAAACGTGGTGGGACTCATCGCATGACTGGGCGGTGAGTGTCAAGGGCTATAGGCTATACAGGAAGGACAGGATAGGAAGGAAAGGTGGAGGAGTAGCACTCTACATCAAGGAGGAATATACTTCCTCGTTAATTAGCATGGGGGTAGAGGGGGGGCACTCTGAGGTGCTCTGGGTTAGAGTAAAAGGCAGTCCAGGGGAGAGAGACTTAACGGTGGGAGTCTACTATAGACCTCCCAACCAGGGAGAAGAGCTCGACCTGGAATTCTTAGGTCAGCTCACAGAGGCAGTGAGGGCTAAGGATGTGGTCATCATGGGGGACCTGAACTTCCCAGACATCTGCTGGGAGGAGCAGTCAGCCAAGTCTGATCGCTCACGTCGGTTCTTAGCCAGACTGCAGGACCTCCATCTAACCCAGGAGGTGCACAGTCCCACCAGGGGAGACGCCTTGTTGGACCTAGTGCTGGCCACGGGTGATGACCTGGTGAGGGGGCTGCGGGTGATGGGCCACCTGGGAGACAGTGATCATCGCTTGCTGGAATTCACCATCCAGCGTAAGGTGGCAAAGGGCTGCAGCAAGGCAACAGCCCTAGACTTTAGGAGGGCTGACTTCAACAAGCTAAGGAGGATCGTTGGGGAAGCGCTGAGGACCCAGAGGGGAAGGGAATCAGATGTCGAAGGTGAGTGGTTGCTCCTTAAGGAGACGATCCTCCATGCCCAAAGGGAGGTAATCCCAACAAGGGTCAAAGGGAGCAGGAGGGCACATAAACCCCCATGGCTCACTAAGAGCATCCGGGAATGTCTCCTTGCTAAAAGGGAGGCATATACCCAATGGAGAGATGGGGTCATCGCCAAGAAGGACTATGTTATAGTCGCCCGAGGATGTAGGGGGGCAGTCAGGAGGGCCAAGGCAGAGTTGGAGATAGGACTAGCTTCCCGGATTAAGGACAATAAGAAGTCCTTCTTCAAATACATAGGGGGTAAAAAGAGGGTCCCGGGTAATGTGGGGCCCCTGCAGGACACGATGGGCAACTTAGTCATCACGCCAGATGACAAAGCTAACATATTTAACGATTTCTTTGCCTCTGTCTTCCTAAGTAGGGACCAGTTCAGCCACCTCCCTGCTGGGCCCCCCTCGGGCCCCGAGAGAGACACGCCTGGGCCAAGGGTTAGCGAGGAGTTAGTTAGGGTACTTCTGGAGAAGCTGGACGTGTTCAAGTCCGCTGGTCCGGACGATCTTCACCCTAGGGTTCTACAGGAACTGGCTGAGGTCATTGCGGGACCCCTGGCACGGCTCTATGAGCACTCGTGGTGCTCTGGCGAGGTGCCAGAGGACTGGAAGAGGGCCAATGTGGTCCCTATCTTCAAAAAGGGAAAAAAAGAGGACCCGGGAAATTACAGGCCAGTTAGTCTGACCTCAATCCCGGGTAAGCTCTTTGAAAAAATTATCCTGGCACACATCCAGGAGGGCCTTGCGGGGGAATGCATGCTCAGGGGCAACCAACATGGGTTTATCAGTGGCAGGTCTTGTCAGACCAACCTGGTGGCCTTTTACGATCAGGTCACCAAATCATTAGACGCAGGGGTTGCTGTGGATGTAGTCTTTTTGGACTTCCGGAAGGCTTTCGACACTGTCTCTCACCCTGTCCTCATCAAAAAGCTGAGAGACTGTGGTGTCGATGCCCACACGGTCAAATGGGTCGCCAACTGGTTGGAGGGCCGCACCCAGAGGGTGGTAGTGGATGGGTTCTTCTCGACCTGGAAGGATGTGGGCAGTGGGGTTCCGCAGGGCTCGGTCCTCGGGCCTGCACTGTTCAACATCTTCATCAGTGACTTGGATGAGGGGGTAGAAAGCACCCTGTTCAAGTTTGCTGATGACACTAAGATGTGGGGGGATGTGGGTGCACTAGAAGGGTGCAATAGGCTACAAGCTGACCTTGACAGGTTGCAACGGTGGGCGGATGAGAATAGGATGGGGTTTAACACTGATAAGTGCAAGGTGTTGCACATGGGGAGGAAGAACCGGCACCACACTTACAGGTTGGGGAACTCTCCTCTTGCCAGCACGGAGACGGAAAAGGATCTTGGAGTCGTCATTGACTCCACGATGAACATGGGCCGGCAGTGTGGGGAGGCAGTCAAGAAGGCCAATCGTACCCTATCATGCATCCACAGATGCATCTCGAGCAGGTCCAGGGAGGTGATCCTCCCCCTCTATGCGGCACTGGTCAGGCCGCAGCTGGAGTACTGCGTCCAGTTCTGGGCGCCACTCTTCAAGAGGGACGTGGACAATATGGAAAGAGTTCAGAGGAGGGCCACTCGTATGATCAGGGGTCAGCAGGGCAGGCCTTATGAGGATAGGCTACGGGACCTGAACCTGTTTAGCCTCCACAAGAGAAGGCTAAGGGGGGACCTTGTGGCCTGCTACAAACTGGTCAGGGGGGATCAGCAGGTATTGGGGGAGTCCCTGTTCCCCCGTGCGCTGCCAGGAGTGACCAGGAATAACGGTCACAAACTGGCGGAGGGTAAGTTTAGATTAGATATTAGGAGGCGCTACTTCACAGTCAGGGTGGCTAGGGCCTGGAACCAGCTTCCAGGGGAAGTGGTGCAGGCTCCTAGCCTGGGGATTTTTAAAAGGAAGTTAGATGAGCACCTTGCCGGGGTCATCTGACCCCGGTGCTCTTTCCTGCTAAGGCAGGGGGTCGGACTAGATGATCTACCTAGGTCCCTTCCGACTCTAGCTACTATGAAACTATGAAACTATCCATTTTCAGTGCACCTGTATGCAATAAGGAAATCAATGATGGCGCTATTGTATCCAACGTTGTTCAGATCCATCCCCTAATTCCTCTTGAAGAACAAGACCACATAACAATCAGAGTAGGAAAACAATGCTTCTCTTTTGTCCCTGGCTGAGATCTCTTCCGTGACTCGTGTTACTTTGTATGTTAGCTGGGCACGTTAGTGAAATTTCCTGCAAATATTTAAGAACTGAGCAAAACCAAAACACATAAACAGAATGCATCTTTACTCCCTGTTTGTCACATCACCTAAAACCTTTCTTCTCATGCATTAAGTCAAGCCGCATTAATCACATCACAGGGCTTTGACATTATCTGATGTGACAATTCACCAGTCCAACTCGACACATCTCAATTAAACTATGAAAGCTACATTCAGCTATTATGTTTGATCTTTTCCTCAAGCCAAGCAAAGTATAACAGTGAACAGTGTTGCATGTTAAGTATAAAACCCACAACATGCTCTATCAACATGGTTATATCTAAGTATGGCAATGATTTCTAAAAGTGAATCTAGAAGTACAATATTATAGATATTGCAGCATGCATTACAGAGCCCTAAACAACAGGATACATTGAGAAAAACATTTCAACCCTAGTTTTCAATCTGCTTGATTCCTTCTAATTTGTTTTTATACACGAATATGGCATCCATTTTAGGAAGGAAGTAAGGGGATGAATAACAAGAGATTGAAAACATCTTTCTTTAGCATTGAAAAAAACCAGCCTTTTCTTTTGCCCACAGCAGTGAATAAATTTATAGTTTGTTCTATTTTGTGTGAGATCTATTTCGATAAAATATGCAGAACACTACATTGAATAATTAGATTTAACAGCTGAGAATGTTACAGATCATTTATAATATGTACAATTTTTTCCCCTTAAATGTGCTATTTTATATAATTGAAATATTCTGGGTACAGCAATAGCAAATATAATCCCATAGCTAAGGTAAATCCCATTTCTCCTGCTTTCATGGGACAATGAACCATTTGCTATTTTTTAAAACTATTTTGAATATATGCAAAATAGATTTATTTTCATGCTATATAAATACATATCAACTTGTGTATATGTTGTTGTATATATGGTATTTTATTATATTAGTGTATGTTATTCTTATTAAACAAATATAATTCACAGTGTACTTCTATTCCCTATCAGGTATTCTATTCATAAAGGGGCTTAAAGAGTTACTTGGTGATTTTACTGCGTTATAAAACCAGCATAGCCAATTCTATACAACCTGTCCCTGGTCCGTATATGAGATTTCTAAAACTATGTTGGTATATGATCCTGGGCTGAAGGAGAGCTGTTTCTAACAGATTCCCTGCTCTGCTCTCCCACTCTGCCTCCCCGCCCAAAAATAGAAAGTTACTTACTCCTTCTTTAATATACACACAAACACTTTTCTCCAGAGTGCTAATCCTAGCCAAAGCACACCTGAGAATCTGTGGCTGTAAGTTTTACATATGTGTGTGTAAAGGTCCTTCATGGAAATATATTGAAAATGAAGACGGAGAATTTCTCCTGAGTAAGGGTGAGACAGAAGCCCTTATCCAATTTAGTATTAGTCGAAATATCAGAAGAGAAAGAAAGTTTTACAATAAATTCACTTCTGATCTGACTTAAAAAAAAAAACCCAACCAGGAACACACTTGAGAAACTACAGAGAATAAGATTGATTTTATTACATTTAGGATTAGTAGGGTAGAAGATACTGCAGTGAAGAATAGGGAGGAAAAACGTAAATCAACAATTGATCCTGCTCAGATGACAGCAGGAGAAATGGAAAATATATAAGAGGTAAATGGGGCATTGATTAAGACAATTTCTTTGTTGTACAGAACAGTGGAGACTTGGAAAATAGAATCAAGGGAAGTTATCTGAGAATATTTTGGCTCCCTCTTGACATAAAGGATCAAAGACCTGAAAGGGATGCAATTTTACTTTTCTTTTTTTCCTTTTCTTCTGAATTTGGAGAGTTTGATTCCATTGATGCCTGTTTGAAAAACACCATAGCTGATGTTACAAAGCCCAAAAAAAGTATAAGTTAAATGATGATTCTTATGAATGGCTGCTGGAACTTTCACTGAAAGTTTCACTTGAGAACTTTAGATTAGTAAAGTATCAACTAGGGTGTAAAAATATGAGTATACATAATTGGAAGAAGAGAATCATTTGGCTGAATGACTGTTAACATATACTACTATTAGAGTACATGGATAACATTGAAGTGCTTATTCCTTTTGTAAACCTCCCATAATTATATAGGAATAACGTGACAACATATTTTCTCTTTAGTTACTTATTCTGAGCTACTATTATGTGAAATTTCTCCCATAACATCCATCATCGACATGGCAAGCTGGTCTTAAACAATATGATTTATAAGACTAATGTGAATAGAATATACATATTCATTTTGTTAAGCTGGTATTGCAATTAAAGAGTATTACATTATTTAATTGTAATTTTGAATACAACAATAGAAAGGCTGTTTTTGAAAAGAGGGTGCTGAAGTAATCATTAACAAAGATTGGGCTTTGATGCAGCGGATGTTTCAACAGATGGTGATTTGCTTTACACCTCTTTCTAGCAGATTTTTTTTAAAGAATGTGATGAGAAACCACTATATATTTTTGACATTTGATTTCCATTAGAGAACTATTTCTCACCTGATGCTGTTTGTCTCTTGAGAAGTATTTGATGTACAGGACAGATTGCAGCTTTTGTTTGTTATTTTTCCTTATTTTGGAAATAATAATAACTCTGTTTTAGTCTAAAATTTCATGTGGATGTGTTTTTAACTCCTTTCTCTCCACTTCAACTGATGTTACAAAAATGCTGACAGCAACTCAGAAGGAAGAGTTATGTTGAGCTTATTGTGTTATACTTGCACAGTACCACTGGTATCCTGATATCAGGGTAAAGACTGAATGTACTTAGGTTGCTAGGTCCCATATGAACTGCCCTGGTGGGCCCTGTAACCACTCACATACAGACCCACCGGTACTGAGAACAAGCTCAAAACAAACTTACTGGTAAACTCTACGGGTCTAGAACATGCCTGTGACCTCAGATGGGTGGGACATTCTCAACACTCTTCTTGCTACACTATAGAGAAGTCTTATGACTGGCAGTGAAAATATGTTAGGGTGTCTATTTTGCACTTAGACTATCTCTTTATTTAATATAATGACTTCTCCAAGAAGAGTGCTCTATAATATTATATTGGTGAATATTTACTATCTTTTCCATTTCTCTTGAGAATCTAAGTTTTGGGGGATCCACATATCGTAAAATCTACTGGCATCACAGACTCCACATATTGATATAATTTGTACAATTTTTATGATTAAACACAAAAAGTTTTTGCCTAATTTGACACAACGTAATTAATCTCTGCAAAGAAAAGCCAATGGTAGCCCGATGAAACATCCATTTCCAGTCTATAATGCTGCACGGCCATCACTCATCAGTCTCCATCACTCATCAGTTACCCTCTTCACATATATATTTACTACTACTAAGTGAGAAGGTAGGGAGTTAGGCTATAATAGATCTATGAGGAAAATAGCTGGAGGGGGAAGAGATGGATGGGATCAAAGTATAGAAGCTAGGTTTTGAAAAGGCTGATGGGTAAGTAGGTCCATTGTGAGTTAAACATTAGTAGTAGAGCACTGATACAGGGACTAAGGAGTTTGTTGAGAACTTGGATACTGAATGATTGTGGGAGAACTGAACGAGCAACAGGAGTATGTGTGGCAGTGAGTATGGGTGGTAGAAGGGATGTGGACAAGGAAAGTGAAACCAAGGACAAGAAGGCAGGGGAGCATGAACCCTTTTCTGCTTTTGTCACCCAAGGGACCTAATACAATTTGCAGAAGTCCCTTTCTTATAGCCAAAGTGACTTCCTCTGCATGTCTCAGTAGGGGTTAAAAGTCTCAGAACTGCCAAGAATTAGCGTTTGTAGCTGATTGAATAAACGATAGAGCTGGTTCAACTAAGTAATAAACATCTCAGAGCCAATCATAGGGTATATAGTGGGTGTGTCTACATATGCACATGCTGCAGGATGGGTTTACTCTAGAGTAAATAACTCTGGAGTAAACTCACCCTGAGCAGGCATCTACATTTTCAGGGACACAGGAGCAAGTTTGTTGCTCATGGCAGCACTCTGCTGTCACCCCGGCTGGCTCTGTACCAGCCCCCTGCTGCCTCCAGGGGGAGCTTGAGGTTCTTGCTGCAGCTGCCAGTGGCCATGTTTAAAAGGCAGCCCCATGTTTTGCTCCTGGACCACCTGCTTCCCTAGTCTGAGGCAGTGTGCAGAGCATGGTGGCAACACATAGCAGCTCTGTCACTGCAGCCTCTGCCCACCATGCCATGGCTACTCCAGCCCCTGGCCTTGGGAATGATGTCCTCCACCCTGGGCTCCTACTCAAGACGTTGCTCACTCTGCTGGCCCACCATGAGGACTGCCACCTGGCCCAGGTCAGTCTGGTTGCCAGGTGGCCATCAGTCAAGTCCCCTGTCCCTACCCATTCTACAGGAACTGGTGGGCTTCTGGGTGCAGGCCACAGGTAGCCTGACTCCTCTGCCCCTATTTCCAGGCTGAGACCGACCTGGCTCCTGAGCCACTCCCACCTCACTTCTTCTCGTGCAGGTCAGCATGTCTCCCTTGCTGCCGCCAAGCCCACATTGCCCAGGCACAAGGGGAGGGTCTCCTAGCTAACTGGGATGTGGAGCTGCTGGTGCCTGCTCCAAGAGGCCTTTCTTGGGAGGTGTCCTGAATTCAGCTCCCCTCCACCCTGCACCAGTTATACACCCTGAGCATACCCCTACTGCAGGTATCCCAGGCGTGTCATCAG
The DNA here is from genome assembly GCF_052110815.1 of Crocodylus siamensis. Classification (NCBI taxonomy): domain Eukaryota; kingdom Metazoa; phylum Chordata; order Crocodylia; family Crocodylidae; genus Crocodylus; species Crocodylus siamensis. The sequence continues at coordinate 179,391,127 of NC_143397.1, forward strand.
GAGCTGTTTACATGGACTGAGAAGTGTCCAACCCATTACACCCTGCTGCTGCTGATCACCATGGTGCCCTGGGAACACCTGCAAACCTGGCAAAGGATCCTGAACTTCGATGATGTGAAAGGAAATCCTGCCTGGCCCTGAAACTTCTTCCACTACATGGAGAGCTACTTGTGGTTGTGTTACACATCCTTGCCCCCAGCAGCTGAGAAGAACATTTCCACCAGCATAAATGCATTCCTCAGTGTGTAAGAGGCCTATGCCAATCTAGGTTTTGAGGCACAGGTTTCTCAATAAAATGTCTTCCACCTCCCAGTATGATGTGGGAGAGGGCTCCAGGAGCCTGTAGGCAGGCAGGTGGTGGGGTTGGAGGCAAGGACCAGGGGAGGGGCAGGGAAAGGGGGGTCCTCCCCCCCTCAGTGCAGGGCTCACTAGGTGGGCATGGCAGGTTTGCATGGAGGCCCAAGTCAGTCCCCACCAGTGGTGAGGATGTGCAGCCCCTGTGTGGCATCTGGCTGCCAAGGCAAGGGCCCCCTCCAGGAAGGAGCTGCAACTGTGGTAGTCCGTGGTGCCATGGCCAGCCTGGCCTCCTGGGGGTGCTGATCATGCAGACCTGGTGAAGCAGGTGCTGGCCTGGGTTCCCGGAGCTGCTGGAGGAGGCCAGGAATGAGGAGCTTGTTACCTGTCAGCTCTGTGTTCTTTGGGAACCCTGGCACAGTGCACAGTCTGTCTGACTCACAAAGGACTCAGCCCATCCTCCCCCCACCCAAACAAGAACTGATTAGAGGAAGGACTTAGAAAAGACAATGAAGATGCAGTGGGAGACAGACCTAAACCCCTCCAGACAATGGTGATAGGAGTGAAGCAAATCCCCTGGTCTCATTTACATCAGAGATGGAACTGGATGTCAACCCATTTTCATGGGAGATGGGACAGGAAAGCACTTTCATTAGCATTCAGAATGGAGAATAGAGATTCCAAGGCAAGGACAGCACTGAATTCTGGGACCAAAGAATCAGGGTAGCACTGCATGATGGGGAATCTCTGCTCCAAATACTAATCAACCCATGGCTGCAGACACCCAGCTCAGTATTTATCAAACCAATTCTAGTAATGACTTCTTTATTGGTACCCACCAAACTGAATCTCCCTGTTTGTATTCGCTGAGTGGTCAGACGCCCAACACTCTCTCTATCTTTCTCTCTCTCTCTGACTCCAGGAACCTGACTTTTGCTTTCTTACTCCAGGGATAGCTTTCTAAACCAGACTTTTGCTGATCACTCTCTCTCTCTTTCTCTCTAACTCCAGGTACAGCTTTCTAAACTGAATGACTGCTGATCACCTTCTCTCTCTCCGACTCCAGAAACCTGACTTTTACTCTCTTACTTCAGGCACAGCTTTTGAAACCTGACTTTTGCTGATCAAACTTGAGCTAGACTTCCCTAAATACCTAATTAAAACTACGTAATATTGTAACTGTGTTATTTGTCTCTCTTGTATGGTTATTACTACTGGTATAATCATAAGTTCATATACCTGGCAGTAAATAACTTTTATGGTCAAGCTTGTCTCTATATTCTGTCTCTGAACCTCATTTACTCTTCCTTCCCTTTGACCTCCCCATTTGCTCTGCAGCAGTGTTTTTTTTACCTAATCCAAAGACCCCTGTAGTGTCCAAAACTATGGTGGGGTCTGCTCATCAAGGGAATTACTACTAGGACCATTGTGACAAGAGATTGGGATGTGTTGAATTTTGAGGCACATGAGGGTATCAGCTGAAAGCACTGATCAGACTCAGACTATTCTGTTAACATGTATGCATGTGTATCTAATTGCATTTATTATTGTCCTGCTGAACTAAGGGATGAACTGAGTTCAAGGCACATGTGCGTGTCAGCCTGTCAGTGCTGAATAACCCAGCCTGACTCAGATGTGCTCTGTTAATCTGTGTGCTTGTGTCTGACTGCATTTTACTGTTGCCCTGATGAACTGAGCTCAAGGCATATGAGGGTCTTAGATTGTCAATCCTGAATAACCTGGCCCAGCTCAGGCATGGTGGGAGGGGGTTAACCCCTTAGTGAGTGGGAGGAGGCAGCTGAGTGGAAGCAGGCCAGGTCTCACCCTGCCCAGGCCCCTATTTGGCCCAGCCCCCCAGGGAGGGAGAGAGGTAGGGGAGGTACTCACCAGTCCACCTCCAGTAGGGCAGGGTCCCCCCTTGCCCAAGAGCAGCTTCCCCAACGGTGGGCCCACTGCGTATGCACGTAGTTTAAAAGGGCCCACCAACATCCCTAGTAGTAATTCCTCCAGTGGGCTTTAAACTAGGCTTGTTGTGAGAAGGGGAAGACGAGGGAGGAAGAAGCCTTAGACCGCTAAAAAAGAAGCACTCACAAGTACAGCCCAGCCTAGACCGACAAGCGGAACATATACACAGATAAGCAACAGGGGCCAGGGCAATGCTGTGATTAGGGGGACAGTGCACACATCCTCAGGAGGCCTCAAATGCCTCTACACAAATGCTCGTAGCATGGGAAACAAGCAGGAAGAACTTACCGTCCTGCTAGCTGACACCAACCCAGACATAGTGGGGCTCACCAAAATGTGGTGAGACCCAACGCATGACTGGGCGGTGAATATCAAGGGCTATAAGCTGTACAGGAGTGACAGGACAGGGAGGAAAGGTTGGGGTGTGGCACTCTACATTAAGGAGGAATACACCTCCTCATCAGGTAGCACAGAGTCAGAGGAGGGGCACACTGAAGTGCTCTGAGTTAGAATACAAGGCAGTCAAGGGGAAAGAGACTTAATGGTGGGGGTCTACTACAGACCACCCAACCAAGGGGAAGAGCTAGACCAGGAATTCTTAGGTCAGCTCACGGAGATAGTTAGGTCAAAGGACGTGGTCATCATGGGTGACCTGAACTTTCCAGACATCTGCTGGGAAGAGCAGTCAGCCAGGTCTTACTGCTCACATAGGTTCCCAGCCCAAATGCAGGAACTCCATTTAACCCAGGAGGTGCACAGCCCCACCAGGGGAGACGCCTTGTTGGACCTGGTGTGGCCACGGGTGACGACCTGGTGAGGAGCCTGCGGGTGCTCAGCCACCTGGGCAACAGTGATCATTGCCTGCTGGAATTCACCATCCAGTGCAGGGTGGCAAAGGCCTGCAGCAAGGCAGCAGCCTAGATTTCAGGAGGGTGGACTTCAATGGACTAAGGAGAATAGTCGGGGAAGCACTGGGGTCCCAAAGGGGAGGGAAGGGAAGGGGAGGGGAACCAGGTGTCCAAGAAGAGTGGTTTCTCCTTAAGGAGACGATCCTCCAAGCCCAAAGGGAGGTAATCCCAACACAGATCAAAGGGAGCAGGAGGGCACACAAGCCCTCATGGCTCACTGAAAGCATCCGGGAATGTCTCCTAGCTAAAAGGGAGGCGTACACCCAGTAGAAGGGAGGGGCCATCACCAGAGAGGATTATAATGCGGTTGCTCGAGGATGCTGGGGGGCAGTCAGGAAGACCAAGGTGGAGATGGGACTGGGACTAACTTCCCAGATCAAGGACAACAAGAAGTCCTTTTTTAAATACATAGGGGACAAAAAGAAGGTACCTGGTAATATGGGGCCCCTGCAAGACATGCTAGGAAATTTGGTTGTCACACCAGACAACAAAGCTAACCTATTTAACAACTTCTTTGCCTCCATTTTCCTGAGCAGGGACCAAACCAGCCCCCCGCACTGGACCCTCCTCAGACCCCAGGGGAGGCGAACCTAGGCCATGGGTGAGGGACGATCTAGTCAGGGAACTTCTGGAGGGACTGAATATATTTAAATCAGCTGATTCAGATGATCTCCACCCCAGAGTGCTGAGGAAATTAGCTGAGGTCATTGCGGGACCCCTGGCACAGCTGTACGAGCACTCAAGCTTTTTGAGAGAATTATTCTGGCACGTGTCCATAAGGGGCCAGCAGGGGAGATTGTGCTTATGGGCAACCAACACAGGTTCATTAGAGGCAGGTCCTGTCAGACCAACCTGGTGGCCTTCTATGACCACATCACCAAATCCTTAGATGTAGGGGTAACAGTGGACATAGTCTTTCTGGATGTTCGGAAGGCCTTCGACACTGTCTCTCACCCTGTTTTCATTAAGAAACTGGGGGACTGTGGTGCACACAGACAGTGGTGGTGGATGGGTCATTTTTGACCTGGAGGGATGTGGACAGTGGGGTTCCACAGGGCTCGGTCCTCGGGCCCGCACTGTTCAACATCTTCATCAGTGACTTGGAAGAGGGGGTAAAAAGCCCCCTGTTCAAATTTACTGATGACACTACAATATGGGGGGATATGGGCACGTTAGAAGGAAGGAATAGGCTAAAATCAGACCTAGACAGGTTACAGGGATGGGCAGACAAGAATAGGATGAGATTCAACATGGACAAGTGCAAGGTGATGCACCTGGGGAGGAAGAACCAGCACCATACCTACAGGCTGGGGAACTCCCTTCTCATCAGTGCAGAGGCAGAAAAAGATCTTGGAGTCATCATTGATGCCAAGATGAACATGGGCCGGCAGTGTGGGGATGCAGTCAGCAAGGCCAACTATATCTTGTCATGCATCCACAATGCCTCTGGAACAGGTTAAAGGAGGTGATACTCCCCCTCTAGGCAGCAATGGTCAGATCACAGCTGGAGTACTGTGTCCAGTTCTGGGCTCCGCACTTCAAGAGGGATGTGGATAACATGGAGAGGGTCCAGAGGAGGGCCACTTGCATGATCATGGGGCAGCAGGGCAGGCCCTACAAAGATAGGCAATGGGACCTGAACCTGTTCAGCCTCCACAGGAGAAGGCTGAGGAGGGATATAGTGGCCTGTTACAAAGTAGTCAGAGGGGACCAGCAGGCACTGGGGAGCCCCTGTTCCCCCGAGCACAACCAGGAGTGACTAGAAATAATGGTCACAAGCTGGCAGAGAGTCCAGCGAAGAGCCACACGCATGATCAGAGGTCAGGAAAACAGACCTTACAACATCAGGCTGAGAGCCATGGGACTCTTTAGCTTGGAAAAGCGCAGGCTCAGAGGTGATCTGGTGGCCACTTATAAGTTTATCAGGGTGACCACCAGTATCTGGGGGAACGTTTCTTCACGAGAGCGTCCCAAGGGATGAAGAGGTCGAATGGTCATAAACCCCTGCAAGACCATTTCAGGCTGGACATAAGGAAGAATTTCTTTACTGTCTGAGCCCCCAAGATCTGGAACAGCCTGCCATCAGAGGTGGTTCATGCACCTACATTGAACACCTTCAAGAGTAAATTGGATGCTTATCTTGCTGGGATCCTATGACCCTAGCTGACTTCCTGCCCTTTGGGTGGGGGGGCTGGACACGATGATCTTCCGAGGTCCCTTCCAGCCCTAATGTCTATGAAATCTATGAAATCTATTAATCTGTGTGTATGTATGATTCAGTAGTTGGAGGAACCCACTCAGCCCCATTGAAAGTTTGTCCTGCAAGATAGCTTTATTGGGGGTGAGGACTTGCAGAAGGGAGAGATACAGCTCCATATAGAAACACAAGCAACACAAAGAGCACATTCATAGAATTACAGAGACCCCAGAAACACAGATTAGATCAGTGTCTTGGGATGTGAAGATGTCTGCATAAAGGCATGGACTTGTGGGCAGCTTCCGACAACTGGTTGTGGTTGTGACAGTGAACCTTTATGCAGCACTGGTATGCCAAACGTTTGTGCCTGCTTTTGTAGTTGTGCCTGCACATATGACCTGACAGGCTCTTGTAGATGTGCACGTTGGAGCACCTACTCCAGTTAAATTGACCGAGGACCTCAGCCTTTCTCCACAGTGTGACAAGTTTTTCCATCTCCTCCTGGAATCAGTTGGGACTCTAGGAGGCAGCCCACATGGCTGCCTTGATAGCTCATTGGGCCTCTGGGTGGCAAGCCTGGTGCTGGCAGGCCTCAGCAGGTGCTTCCAGCACCTGGCACAGGGCCACGGCATGGGCCTGGCAGCCGCACAGTGATGTGGTGTTAGGGAGCAGCCTCAGGGTGCAGGCAGGCTGCTGCAGCTGACCTGGGGCCTCTATGGGGACACAGAGTGGCCAGAGGTTAGCTGCATGTGGCCCAGGACCCCAGCATCCCCACAGGCTTTTAAAGGCTTGGGGATGGGGCAAGCAAAGAGCTGCCCCAGCCCTGGTGCTGGAGAAGCTCCCAGCTCTGGGGTCCCAGAACTGGGCTGCAGATAGCAGCCAAATTTGCTCCCAGTTAACATCTAAATAATCACTAGTAAATTTGCTACCTGGATTTACAGGTAGGAAATTACTCATGATTAGATCAAATTACTGCTCAGAAAGCTTGTGCACATGTAGAAAGTGACCCTTATTGCATAGTAATTTGTGTTAATCTTAAGTAAAATACCTCATGTAGATGTGTACCTGATTTTGATCTTAATTCTACTGATCTTATACTGGCATAATTGCCTATTTACATGAATGATCAAAATTATGACCAAATCATTAAATTATCTCCAATTGTTTATCTAATGAGACAGATCAATCAGCCTCTACACATGCCACAGAAATTGAACCATTCTTTGTTCTGTGGCTAAGTGTGTCTTTCAGATGCAAAATACTAAATTGGATTATTAAAAATAATTATTTAAAAATCCACATTGCTTTGAACGTATTTTACAAGGATAAACACACACACACTTTACACACACACACACACACACACATATAGTAAAGTGTGAACATATATATATGTATATATATACGTTCACACTTTATGTGTGTGTGTGTATGTGTGTGTGCAGTAAAAGCTTTGTTACCTGGCATGAGTGGGGTAAAGGAGTGCCAGTTATCTAAAAATTCTGGTGTGCATACATGTGTATAGATAGATAGATAGATAGATACACACACATGCCCTAAGTCTAACTGAGTAAAATGCATTTATATAAAGCACAAGTTTTTTGAACAAAAGTTCACTTCATCAGATGTGGTGAAAGGACATGAAGAAAGTAGAGTATAAGAAGGATAGAAAAATGAAAAAAAAATAAAAGACAAGAGGTAGGGAAGGAGAGAGAAAATAGGAAATCAGTTTCGCAAATATTCTCAAGGTTTTGACATTTGTTTTTGTTCTCATTCAGAATGAAAATGAAACTTACAATATTTTTGTGAATATATATACAGAGGGTGCAGTATGTATATATATCTATACACATACATGCATGACTTTGTTTTTCTTTCCTTGATGGAAGTTTAGGGACATTTTTTTTTACAAAATTTTCCAAACCATACAAAATTACAGTGTTGTGAAGAAAAGGCAGTGATCACCATTGCAGTGTATAGTCATTGCTCAGTACAATGTGACAGGGATTTATGTTACTCCACAGAATATTTGAAAAATATAAAAATATAAATGTCGATGAGAGTTTTTCAGCTAATCAAAAGCATTGTCTTTTTTTGCAAAGGATGCATGCAGTGACAGTGAAGAATGTCTATGCACGTTCACTGATATATAGTTTTATTTACTTGATAAATGATGGAACTGTTACCATCTATCATCTTAATCTGTATTTAGCTACTTTCATGGAAAAGTTTTAAATTATAGATTGTAATGGTTTGTTGGCATGATACAGTACCTCCTATCAATTCACTTTATGGAGCTGTTGTAAAATAACGTAGATAATATACTTACAATATGACTATTAACATTTTATTTAAAAATAGTATGTCTGATTCTCTACACTCTTCACCAGCTTTATGCTGGTAAAGTCCATTAAAACTGGACAGTGACCAAAACTTGTGCAGTGATTTAGAAGTGGGTGAAGTTATTGTACAATAGGTGGGCTATTTTACAAAATATCACAAGAACATAATGGCCACATCCAGACAAGCACAGCCATGTGGTATGTGGTGCTGCAGACATGATTGCGGCATCACATACTGTACATTTAGCTGTTCTCCACACCATAACAGAGCAGTGCAAGGGGCAGGGGGTTTGATCCCTGGATATCCAGGGGTCAAAAAATCCTGCACAAATGAAAAGGTGGAGCAGCGCACACAGGGGCAGCACGTACTGCCCAAAACCGGAGCCTGGCTGTCTGGAGCCACACTCCGGCTGCTGGCCAGGCTCTAAGTGACAGGACCACCACTGCTGCAGCCCCAGGAGGCCCCCAGAATCCCAGGTAAGGCTTCTGGAGCCAGCCCCGTGCTGGTCCCAGCCTTCCCTACCCAACCCAAGGTAACCTGTCACATGGCAGAGGAGGTATGGCACAGGTGTTCCCTGGGGACAAGTAGCAGCAGCATAAGGTGAGCCACTGCTAGTTGTCCCTGGGAAACCAAACATCCAATCTCGTATGGACACGGCCAATTTGTACCGTATTATAGTGATCATGATGGTGATGACAGTGATGATAATTCTCATATTCTCGCTTTCTTTACTGCATGTAGAAATGCAGTTTTTTCTGAGGTAAATGTTCACAGATTCCAAGTATCTGCATTTGAAATTTAGATTTGAGATTCTAAGTATCTTTGCCCCTATGCACTCCCAAAGCACTATATTACAATCTTTTTTGTAATTCTTAAAATCTCAGTCCTTCACTGTCAGGAGACAGATTTCCAAATATGGAGCTCAGTTAATTGCAATGGAATTCAACTGTCAATCAACAGTCAATCAGCATACAAATCCTGGATTTACAGTGCATCAGAGCAGCCTCCCTGCAGGTGTATAAGAGCCTGATGACATTGCATTACCATCTTTTTCCTTCTCCAGTGTAGAAATTGTTCTAGTCACTAGTTGTTATTCAGTAGTATTTTAGAACAAAGAAAATATAAATAACATGTTTCTGATTTTGATTATGTATGTCCTTCACCTTTCTGATCAATGGCCTCTTTTAGAACCTGTAAGTGGTGAAAAATACATAAAATAATGGCCTTGACACAGAAAGCATAATCTCATGATTTAAACTCTTAGAAATTTCAAATCTGGTTAACTTGTTAAATAATAGCATTCACTAAATCATCATGATTTTTATGAAACTGTTAGAGACAAAGTATATTTAATACAGCTAGTTGGGATTTTTAAAATTTTATTGAGAAGAAAAATAATCATTCACTGCAATTAACATTTGTACAGAAATGTCTCACTCATAATTATTTCACTGTAAATCATCTCATATCCACAATCATATTTTTGGTTACAGAAAGACACTTACCATCCTCAAATAACCCAGTAGTTATGTAACCCATGTGGGAAATGTGTTTTCTTGCACTGTCTAATTTAAGTAAGGACTTTTCACTCTGGGTTTCCCACCTCCTGAGATGTTCACCTTCACTAGCTATTCTACATTTGTGCTTTACTGCAGAGTAAACTATTTAGCTCTGCAGTAAAGTGTCACCATCTACACATGCACCAGTATAAGGGCACAGGAAACTGATTAATTCTGCTGTAAGATAGTATTGTTGGGGCAGTACTATCTTATGGTGGGCTCATTTACTGTGCTGAAATGCATATGTAGATGGTGACTGGGTAGAGTCCTGCCTGTTACTTAGTCACATGACTCCACAGGGTCAGCACCTTCATGCCCCAGGCAGCCCCGGTGCCACCCGACACTGCCATTTGAAGCCTGGGGCTTACCCCCTGTGCCTCCTGCCAGCCCATCTGTGATATGACTCAGCTTGGATTGCCGCTGCCTTGGGTGCCTGTGTAGATGCTACACGCAGGAGCAGTTTACTCCTGCCCATAAGGATCTGGAGTTCATAGCACCACCTTAATTTAATGTTTAGCTGCAGCCCATGTATATATATTCACAAAAATATTATAGGTCTCATTTTTATTCTGAATAAGAACAAAAAAATGTCAAAACCTTGAGGATGTTCACAAAAGTGATTTCCTATTTTCTCTGTCCTTCCCCACCCCTTGTCTTTTATTTTTTAAATATCTCTATCCTTCTTGTACTCTGCTTTCTGCATGTCCTTTCACAGAGTCTGATGAAGTAAACTTTTGTTTAAAAAACAAGTGCTTTATATAAATATATTTTACTTACACTTAGTTACACTTAGGGCATGTGGAGACATTACAATTAAACTAGTCTAAGTGAATATAGATCAATCAAAACCTGTAACTGTATGGAAGTTTGGCATACATAGACAGGTATAAAAATGGCACAAATGATCTAAGATAGACCCAGTGCAACATACACTCAATTCAGATCAATTTAAATTAAACCAGTGCATCGAAGTTCTGTACTGGTCCCCTATCAATTCAAGGAGGAGATCCCAAACAATTAGAAAATATAGTGCCCATCTTTAAGAAAGGGAAGAAGGAGGATCCAGGGAATTAAAGACTAGTCAACCTCACCTCATTCCCTGGAAAAATCATGGAGCAGATCCTCAAGGAATCAATTTCTAAGCACTTGGACAAGAAGAAGGTGATTAGGAATAGTCAGCATGGATTCACCAAGAGCAAATCATGCATGACCAACCTGATTGACTTCTATGATGAGATAACAGGTTCTGCGGATGTGGGAAAAGCAGCAAACATAATATACCTTGACTTTAGCAAGCCACATCCCATGGAAACCAGCTCCTGCGTCATGTCCAGATGGTTGTACCTGACATCCTGCAGCCTCCTTTGAGAGTCCTTTGACAAGCAGAACAAATGCACTCCTGGATTTCCATGCTTGAGCTAGTGAGATGGGGAACCATGGTGGGATGCAGGCAAGCCAGGATATAAAGGCATGTGCAATTCACAAGGAAAAGTGAGGCAGCAGGGGGTTGGAGGCATGGTTGCCTGTGCCTGGCAGCCCATCGGGGTGGGCTGGTCACTTGGCTGTACTCAGCAGTCTCCAGCAGCCCAAGAAGCCTACAGGGCATGATGAGAGGCTTGCATGAGTACACCCCATATGCAGGTGTTGGCCAGTGCAGGCTGCCAGTGTGCTCCCCCAGCCCATAAAGGGTGAACATGTATACTGTTCACTCCTGATCTAAACTAAGTCACTTATAAAAAAAGTACGTAACTTAGAACAATTCCACCCCGGTTTTTTGAACATCTGTACATGGCCTAATATTTCATATCTACCCTGTCTTCCTTGCCTTGTTTTCTTGCCAATCTGAATATTCACTGCTCCAGTATTTCCAAGATAACCCAATTATTAAAAAATCTTGCAATGGGTCCCCATTTGTATATTTATCATATTTGTTTATTTAAAAAATATTTAGGATTCTCTTTATTTTTATACCTCGCTTTTTAAGCCTTTTGTGGTCACATTTTCAAGCATTTTGTCCACAACTCTTCAAGTTAGAATTTTTCACCTCTGGCTGTCAGAGCTGCTTTAATTTAAATGCCCCCTCCCGCTCCCATCCCTGTAGCATGTGTATAAATGTCTGAAGTGAGTAACTTCAAATAAGCCAATCCCTGGGCATATCTACACAGGAACTATAATGCACAGCGATGGCAAAAAAGAATAGTCATGGAAAAAACCGTGCTAATGTGTTAATGGACACATTGAGTCACAAAAAAAGAGTTTACCTTTACCACTGTGCATTAGCACAGCTACGTATTAGAGATACTAAACTTAATGCGCAGTAGCAAAAGCACATCAATGAATGGGTAGACTGCACCCCCTGATATTTACAAGAAGTAGAAATAGCAGTTTCTCTGAGGGTTTGCTCCTAGTCTTCTGTGATCCACAGACTGGCTGTTAATACAAAGGGTTGTTGGGAAAATGAAACAAAGGGCTCAGAAGGAATAAAACTATGAGCTTCTTTCTCTAGGGAATTGCTGACCTTCTGCTTTAGACTGAGAGGGCATGTAGTGATAAAAAGTATAGACTGATGGAGCTGGGAATTATGAGATGGTCCCTTAAGGTCCCTTATGAGTCAGTTTGTTAAAGCCAGACAAAGAGATCAGCAGGGAAGCTTGACTCTTGCTCCACAAATACAATATATTGTACAGTGCTTCTCATTTTTGTATGCATGTATTTATTGAACTCTTAGCCACTAAAGGTCAAAGGAGCAGCTGGAAACCATGATAGTTGCTACCTATTTTTGGTAGCAAGTAATATCCCAAAACAAGCATTAGCTAACACACAGAAAAGGTAGCCTGGGCCCTGTCATGGAGAGTTTACAGTCTAGGAAATGTTGAAAGAGGTTCTATAAGTCTTCCCAGGAATGCCAGTGCTCCCAGAAAAATCTCATTAAAGTTATGGTATTCACACACTACTATGGGATATTCCCTATAGACGCATGGAGATTTTACTGAAGTTTCAAATGTGCATGTTGAGGCAAATCCTAGTATATTGCTAACAGTCTCTTGAAGTTTTCCGTGAGTGTTATATAGTGCTATTATTGGTACTGGGAGCAGGCTGGATTCCTTATGTAGCGTATTTATTGCTGGGGAGTGACTGGGGCAGCAGCCTTGAGCACCAAAGTGGTAGAAGAGTACAAAAAAAGTAGTCTCTGTGAGATGCTGGTCCAGCTGCTGCCAGAACCACTCACCAATGTCTCTAGGTTCTGGTTATACTGTATGTCAACATTAATAGCCGTACTAGTATAGATGATTATTGTGCAAATATGCAAACTAGCAGCGAAGGCAGGCAATAAAGAACTAGTTCTAGTAATGTTTAAATCTAGATCTTAGCTTATTTTTTCAGGTGAGACCAAGACAAAAAAAATCATCTTTGAATAATAATAAGTTTAGATTTCAACATACTCTTCATAAAATCCATGGAGATTTAGAATCGGAATACTAGCCCACTGCATTAGAACTAGATTTAGTGAAAAAAATCGGGACCAGGCTGAGTGCAATGTTTGTAAATTCTGTCAAATTATAGCTGAACATATCAGGTGGATAATTGTCCACAAATGAGAAGGCAAAGTCATTGCATTTAAGAGTTAAGCACATTTGAATCTAGGTCTTCAGAGATCCCAGTCAACTTTGCTACTATAACAAAACATTGACATTTGATAAGGTCATATTATTTAGTAGCATAACTTTCCATGTGATTGACAATATAGGAAGATCTGATTGCTGCTTTTATATTTTAGTAGTTTTTTTCTGTACCGAGAAATATTCAGAGAAGGAATAGCTGGAACCTGGAAGACTACCAGTGCTCATTAACTTAATATTGTCACTATTCCTGTATGTCAAGGACTTTGGGGTGGGGGAAGTTAAATTTATTAATTCTGACTGCATCTCCTTGGGTCCTCCTTCTATTCCTATCTTTTCTGTTGTTGGCCATTTGTCATTCCAGTTAATGTTAATGCAGCATTTTAACACTAACATCCCAGGGGTGGTCCATCTTTCCACCCCTGACTGGCATTTATATGGTATATATAGTGCAGATTGTTTGGCATGTATTTTGAAAATCAGTGTCAAAAGTACTGCCATGTTGCCAATGTTGATATGTTCATTATACCTTGTGGCACTTCTGGCTGTCTAGAAAAAATCTAAAACAGCCTGCAAATACTGATGCAACAGTTCTGAAGTTTTATGCAACTTTGATATATATTTCATTCTCGTTTGTTTTATTGACCCAGTCTTGATCATTCCTTTGGTTTGGTTTGAATTGCTCTTTCTTAAATTTAGTGAACATAATGCTCTTGTTCAGTACTGGAAGACAAACAGAATTCTAAATTGGAGTGTTGCATTGCAATATAGGCATAACTGTGGGCAGCGTAATACAGTTGCACTATTTATTCAGTCTTTGGCTTTCTTTATGAGACTACAAACAGGACAATCAGTTATCATCATCTGAAGATGTGAGACATCCACTGTACAACCATTCCACAGCATACAAATGTCTAAAGTCATGCAGCAGCTTCCCCACCAGCACTCAACATCTCAATGCCACGCCCAGGGAGACACAATTACAGATGTGGAACAAGAGGCTGAAAAAATACCTGACAGCAAAAAAAATGGACATTCCAGTAGTCAAGTCCTTACCACCAGGGGCTGATGAACTATGGCATAGGTGGCAATATCTCAACTGCCTATGTACCAGAGTCAGATATGCCAAGGCACTAATGAAGAAGTGGGGCTATACCATTGGTTCAACCCCCAGTAACTGGCACAGAGGCTCAGACTATGCAACAGCTGCTGCAATGCCTGCTGCTTGAAAGCATGTACAGTGAAAGATCTTGCAAAGTGCAATAAATGAGCAAAAGCATGTGTAACAAAATGGTCAAATGTGGTGTAGAGACATGAGAAGAAGATAATTTATTATAGGAGGCTGATTGATAGATACTAATAAATTAATTGAAACTATAATCTAATCAGATTCCTATATAAAATAAGATATCAGTAAATAGAAGTGTCCTCCAAGAGAGAGTAATTTTTACTTGACCAGGTCTTTTGCAAAATCTACCTTTGCTTTTGATTAACATGGGTATGGGTGCCAGAACAACATTTCTATTTCATCTAATCACCAATGAAGACAGGTCAGGAAAAAACCTTGTGTAGAAAAGTACTTCAGTTAATCCGGTAACTGGCAGATAGCAATTTTCATCATCTTCCAAAGATTGACCCAGAGTCATAGGTCAGCAAGAAGGACTGAATTCAAATGATCCATCATCATCAGTTGTTACAAACCATCTGCAATCTGTGTTAGAAGCTAACTGAAAAACAGAAAGTTGATACTCTATGCAGGCTATTGTTGGACCAGGAGTGCCTCTAGCAGCTTTCTTCTCCTCTGCATGTTCCATATTCTGGAAATCAAGCAATGTAGATTCATTGCATCTCTGAGGTTGTATAGAAAGTAAATACAAAGGAACTTGCAGGCTGGATAGAAGAATAAGCTTCACTGTAAGTTTGATGAGAGGGAAGAGGCTGAAGGGAAAAGGAGACCCTTCAGATCAAGGAACAGCAAACAGGCCAGCTACAGAGGAGCTTGCTAGGGAAGGTCTACTCGGAAACAGGCAAGAAGAGGCAACAGCTTAGAAAACCTAGAGACATGGCTGGAGAATGTCACAATCCCAGAGCCACTGCCACTTCCAGCTCTTCCTCTGTTTCCACCTGTGAGGTGTCTGTCCAGGTAGGAGCACACACTTTTGGGGATTCTACCTAGGTTTGGTGCTATGTAGCCTGTGGCTTGCAGATTCCTTCCAGTGTCAAGCAAGTGGGGGAGTACCTGCAATGTGAGTGGTGCCTTCTGGTGGTGTCCCTCAGGAAGAAGGCAAGAGAGCTACAGGAGGAGGAAGCAAGGCTCTGAACCATATTCCTCCATGAGGACTTCATCATTTCCATGCTGGAGGAAACTTCCAGGCCTTGGGGGGGCAATACATCTGCTAGAAGGGAAATACAGTAGTCCATAAGCAATCCAAGAAGATTTTGGAGAGTGTTGGAGACAACTTCCTGGTGCAAGTGTTGGAGAGACAAAACTAGGGGCCATGGTCTTCTTGACCTACTGCTCACAAACAGGGAAGAATTAGTGGGGGATGTAGAAGTGGAATGCAATTTGGGCAGTTGTGACCATGAGATGATCAAGTTCAGGATCCTGACAAAAGGAAGAAAGGAGAACAGCAAAATATGGACCCTAGACCTCAGAAAAGCAGACTTTGACTCCCTCAGGGAACTGATTGGCAGGATCTGCTGGGAGGCCAGTCTGAGAGGGAAAGGAATCCAGGAGACCTGGCTATATTCTAAAGAAACCTTACTGAGGGTGCAGGAACAAGCCATCCTGATGTGTAGAAAGAAGAGCAAATGTGGAAAACAACCAGCTTGAGTTATAAGAGAACTCTTCAATGAGCTTAAACACAAAAAGGAAGCTTATAAGAAGTGGAAACTTGGACAAACAACTTGGGAGGAATATAAGGATATTGCTTAGACATGCAGGGATGAAGCCAGGAAGGTCAAAATGTGGCTGGAATTGCAGCTAGCAAGGGATGTGAAGGGTAACAAGAAGGGTTTCTACAAGTATGTTAGCAACAAAGCGAAGGTCAGGGAAAGTGTGGGTCCCTTACTGAATGGGGGAGGCAACCCAGTGATGGATGATGAGGAAAAGGCTGAACTACTCAATGTAGCCTTTTCACCTCAGTGTTCACAGGCAAAATCAACTCCCAGACTACTGCACTGGGCAGCACAGTTTGGGGAGAAGGTGAGCAGCCCTCATTGGTGAAAGAACAGGTTAGGGACTATGTTGAAAAGCTGAATGTGTACAAGTCTATGGAGCTGGATGCAATGCATCCAAGGGTGCTGAGGGAATTGGCTGATATTATTACAGAGGCACTAGCCATGATCTTTGAAAACTCTTAGTGATTGGGGAAGTTCCTGGACTATTGGAAAAATGCCCACATTTAAGAAAGGGAGGAAGGAGGATTCAGGGAACTACAGACCACTCAGCATCACCTTAGTCCCCATAAAAATCATGGAGCAGGTCTTCAAAGAATCAATTTCTAAGTATTTGGAGGAGAAAAAGGTGATTAGGAACAGTCAGCATGGATTCATCAAGGGCAAATAATGCCTGACCAACCTGATTGGCTTCTATGATGCAATGACTGGCTGTATAGATGCAGAGAAAGCAGTGGATGTAATATACCTTGACTTTAGCAAGGCTTTTGATACGATCTCCCACAACATTCTTATAGGCAAGCTAAGAAAGTACGGGCTGGATGAATGGCCTGTAAGGTGGATAGAAAGCTGGCTGGATTGTTAGGATCAACAGGTAGTGATCAATGCCTCAATGTCTAGCTGGCAGCCGGTATCAAGTGGAGTGCCCCAGGGGTTGATCCTGGTGCTAGTTTTGTTTAACAACTTCACTAACGATCTTGAACGCGGGATGGATTGCACCCTCAGCAAGTTTGAAGATGACACCAACTTGGGGGGTGTAGTAGATACGCTGGAGGGTAGGCCAGGATTTAGAGTGACCTACATTAATTGGAGGGCAGGGCCAAAAGAAATGTCATGAGGTTCAAAAAGGACAAGTGCAAAGTCCTGCACTTAGGATAGCATAATCCCATGTACCACTATAGCCAAGAACTGACTGCCTAAGCAGCAGTTCTGCATAAAAGGACCTAAGGGTTACAGTGGGCAATAAGATGCATATGAGTCAGCAGTGCGCCCTTGTTGCCGAGAAGGCTAATGGCATACTGGTCTACATTAGTAGGAGCATTGCCAGTAGATCGAGGGAAGTAATTATTCTACTTTATTCTGCACTGGTGAGGAGCGCTGTGTTCAGTTTTATCCCCCACCACCACCACCACTATAGAAAGTATGTGGACAAGTCGGAGAGAGTCCTATGGAAGGAAACAAAAATGACTTGGAGGCTCAGGCACAAGACTTAAGAGGAGAGGTTGAGGGAACTGGGTTTATTTAGTCTGTAGAAGAGAAGGTGGAGGGGATTTAATAGCAGCCTTTAACTACCTAAAGGGTGGTTCCAAAGAGGATAGAGTTAGACTGTTCTCCGGTGACAGATGACAGAACAAGGAGCAATGGTCTCAACTTGCAGCAAGGGAGGTTTAGGTTGGATATTAGGAAAAACTTTCTCACTAAGAGGGTGGTGAAGTACTGGAACAGGTTACCCAGAGAGGTGGTGGAATCTCCATCCTTCGAGGTTTTTCAGGCCTGTCTTGACAAAGCCCTGCGTGGAAAGATGTAGTTGGGGATGATCCTGCTTTGAGCAGGGGGTTGGACTAGATGACCTCCTGAGATCCCTTCCAACCCTAATTTTCTATGATTCTATAATTCTATAATGGAGACTAAAACTCTGACCAATGGCATGTATAAGTCAAAAGTCCACCACAATCTATTTGGACAGCACCTATGTCCATTTATTTAGCCAACATTTAGGCCAGGTACACTTCTAATTGGAAATTGGTCTATACCCATAACAGAAAAAAAGTTCAGCATACAAAACTGGTCTATAGCCATAACAGAACAGAAGTTTGGCACATATAGACTGGTTAAAAATTGCAGAATCGGGTATAAGATTTGTCACTCCCCCCCACCCCAACAAAATATGTGTTCTCTTCACTACTTATCTAAACTACACCACTTACACAAAACTGCATAAATTAGTATGATTCCGGCTCAGGCTTTTTGAATGTCTGTATTTACCCTTGGTGCATGCCAAGGCTTGCACAGCTATCTCTAGATATGTAACAAGGCACTGTAACCACTCTACCACCACATACTTCCAGAGGGACTGGTACCAAATTGCACTTCAGGGGGAGATTGGGTCATGTTAAATTATTAAGGCACAACAGTAAAATGTTTCTATCAAAACACTGAAGAAACATATGTTTGTAGATATTTTGTCATTGCTTTTCAGCGAAGAAATCCTCCTAGAAATTTCCTTTCATTTAAGGTTCTCTGTATTTCTTTCCCTCCCTTCTTGTCCTTTTCCCTTGGAAGGGAAAAATTAAAACCAATTTTCAATTTTAAAATAACCAAAATATCAAATGGTTCAATTAAGTTATTTTGTACAAAAAAGTGTAGAAAATACACAGAATTTGTGATCAGTCACAGAAAAGGTAAGTGGTTTACAGTGTCAAGGTGGCACAACAGTCTGCAACATCCCTTGTTATATAGTGCATCTTTCAGTGTTAATTCTTTTGGCACACAACTGCACATTCTTAGTCTTTCCACCTTTTGCAACTTTAAAAACAAATATCATTAGCCATGAAGTAAAGCCACAGCTTCTGAAATCAAATGACTATGTGACAGTGCCATCTCTCTCCCTTTTCTTTAAGGGAAATTCTTGTCTTTGTGATTGCAGAGAAACACCTCAGAAATCTCAAACCACAAATGTTCAAAATGTAATAAATAATTTTTAAGTCATTTTTAAAAGTAATATTTTTTTAATCTAATTTAATAATATGGTCATTTGAATCAGGTTTTTGAACACATGAGACTGGCAATGTTTTGTATTAAAACAAACAATTTAGGTACACCTAAATGAACCTAAACTTTTATGCATTTATCTGGATCCTCCTCCCCCCTCCCCCCCCGTCCCCCAGGTTGAGTTAGAAACCACTGGTAGATCTTTAGAAACGTACCATAACTGTACGACCTAGGTTATTTGTACTATCTCCTTTCTACCAACCAAGCTAAATAACCATTTCCTCTTTCACCATATATTCTTGCAAATCCTGCAGGCATGAGAGATGGTGGCGTGAAACAGCTAAAACACTGACACTGGTTGTCTGAAATCTTATGATACTTGAGACTGGTATTTCCTAGTTTATTTCCAAAAATGATTTGGTGCAAGACTCCAGTAATCTCATAGGGTGCGTCCACACATGCAAGCACATATGCTTATAGAAGCTCAAATAGAAGTGGTACAAATTTGACCCAGAGCTATTTGCCTTAGTGCACATGGTCAGACATGCATTTTGATGAGGAGCAAATTGTGCCACTTGGGGCAAAATAACCGTGCCTGGCTCCTCCAGGATCTGCAGCAAGGGGGAGCTAGAACTCAGGGCTAGCACCTGTGCTGTGCCCAGTAGTATAAAAAGCCACCATGGCAAGTAGCTCAGGGCTAGTCACTCTCAGGAATTTCTGGGGCCTAGCCAGTTGGTACCTGGGGACACTACCCCTTGTGCCAGCTGGACTACTGAAGCAGTCTTGAGAGTTCCCTACACCCTTTAGCCACAGTCTGGCAGTGGGAGCTGCTGCCTGAATGTGACATGCTGCCCACCTGCCAGACCTGGATGGGAACTGCACAGCCAGTAGAGGCATCTTCCCCCTGGGCCAGCTGCCAGTGAGCTATGGCTGCAGAGTTGGCCTCTGTTCTGCACTACTGTCATTTCTGCCCCCTGCCTGGCCATCTGGGCAGCTATCGCCCAGAAGATGTTCCAGGTGTGGTGGCCTACTTTGAACTGTCAAAGCATGTCCTCCTGGCACCATTTGGCCAGGAGGTCAGCCACCTGCAGCTGTGTCCAAGGTGCCAGGTCTGAGCACCCAGAGTCCTGTTGCTGGTCTCCCTAGCAGGAATTCTGGTGTTCCCTATTGGAAAACTGAAAAATCCCCAATAAAAAAAATTCCAAAGTCACTCTGTAAAATACTGCAAAATCCATGTTCCTCCACAATTAAAATAAAAGACCACTAAAAAGAGAGAGAGAAACTATCCAACTGATCTCTGTCTCTATGTTTTATTGATATATCTACAGTGTTAAAGCATGTCTCTTATCATAATAATAAAGTGAATAAAGTTTTGTTTTTTTTTAAACTATGGGGATACTGGGGTGGGGTGGGGCAGGGATTGGGACCCTTGCGGGGGCAGGTGGGGGGAGGGGCTGGGCAGGGAATTGATTGGGGCCTGCGTGGGGGCAGGCGGAGGGTTGGACCAGGCAGGGCAGGGGTTGCAGGGGCTGAGGGAGTGGGTGAGGCCAGCTGGAGTCCCACCATGGTCCCCTCTTCCAGCCTCTCTGACCCCTTATTTACTGGCACTGGAGCCCTGGTGCTTCAGCATGCTGCCTGGCAGGTTGTGCATTTCAGCACCAGGGTGAGGGGCCCAAACACAGAGATGTTCTGGCAGCCAAAGTATCTCCATGGACAACCCCACCTCTGGTTGCCCCAGACTGTGCCCTGCCCTGCTTTTTTAAACTCTGAGGTTTTTTGACCCCTGGATATTCAGGGCTCTAATTTTCTCCCCACACTGGAAGTTTGCACTGTGGGGAACATTTTTTTGTTCCTGCACGTGCCTCTTAAAGGGGTTTGAGATGGGGCAAGAGGCACGTGCATGCTCATCTGGATGCACCCACAGTGTGGAAACTGATGACTGTTTCACATTTGCCTCCAATTTTCTCATTCCAAAAAAAGTGTGCATAACTGAAACTCTTTGGTATAATAACTTACACAATATGCTGCTCACTTTAGCACACCAAAGTGAAATCCCAATAGCCTTATACTGGCAATTTTTTCTATATTAAGGAGATTAGTAGAATACGGATACATCAAATAGCTTGGATTTTCCTCCCATTAATATTAGCATTTCCTCAGAGGATTCCTTTCTTGAACCTAGTGAAGATCTGTCTTCTCCTTTATCAGTTATACCTCTTGATTTATAAGATGCAGTAAAAATTGGTCCCCAAGGATCAAACTCTTTCTATGTAAGCAGATATTAAAATTAAATAAAAATACCACATTCATAATTTTACTATTCTACTATCATTCCCTTTCCACTACTACGATGGGCTGGAATTTTCTTTTTTATTTAAAATATATATAGGAATAAATTTATAATTTACAAGAATGAAATGAATGGCCATGTCTACATGAATAAATTATATAATTTACAAGAATTATTAGCAGTGGCCATGTCTACATGTTACTGTGCAGTCATTTAGTACTTGCATACCCAAGTACTAAATGACTGCACAATAACCGGTGTTATTGCACAGTAGCATCCATGTACAGCTTCATGGTGATGTGTTATGCACAGTAGCGCATTACTAGTATGTCGTAGGATCATGTCATTGTTTGTGCCCCACAATGCTGCTGTGCAGCATCAACAAGCTACTATGCAGTACATATCTGATGTAGACACGGCTAATGCTTAGAAGCTATAAAAGTGGGTGCTGGATCTGTGGTTACTTTTAATTTCCATGTGAAAGGACTATAAGATTTTCAAATTGTCACATACATGGGACAGGAAGTAGGAGATAAGAACCAATCTGTTAAACCAATACTCCTCTCACATCTTTATTATGTTATGACAGGCAAATTTAAAGCTGAATTCTCTTCCCACCTAAAGTAGCTTCACTAGTTAACCCTGATTTACATCACTGTAGATTGCAGGGAAAATACGATTTTAATCTTTGGCAAAATTGTGCAAATGAAACCAATTTAAATTCTCTAGGTTGAAAGAAGTTGGGGTAGGGTAGCACCTTGGAGACTAATTGGTTAAGAGAGACATAAGTTTACATAAATGACAGTCTGCAGGCTGATTTGGCAATTTAGGGAACAGTATTCCTTGATCAGTGCAGTGTGCTTGATGACATCACTATTGAGCAAAGTTAATTGACCACGTAAACGTGATTTCAGTTGCAATATATCCAGATAATGCCTGCTCAAAGTAGTCAGAATAATGAACCTGGAACATGCTACATTGGAGGCAAAGATTATTATGGGTGATATCTTTTATTAGACCAACTGCATAGTTGGGCTAAACTTAGACAAGCTTTCAAATATAATGTGCTCTTCTTTAGGTCTTAGATTCAAATACATTCATTTTATAATATATTTGTGGGAGAGCATGAAGGAAGAACTAGGCAGTTTATTAAATCACACAAAAATTTAAATTAGTTCTGTGAGACAGTAGCGGCTATGTGAAACCACTAAACTAGGTTTTGTAAATATATATGTGATAAGACTAAGATTTGCTGCTGTTGCCATACTTGTTTCCGTTTATAGTATATCTATCCACAGATGGACTAATCTGAAAAAAACCTATTTGTGGCAGAAATGATAGCTTGATTATGGTATTAATGAGTGAAATAGTTTTGCCTCTGCAATGTATACTTGATTCAGCATAACAAGTGACAACTCTTAGCCAAACATTAGCAACAGTGAGAGAACAGAAATCTGCATAATTAAAAATGCATGAAGGTAGATTAAAAATGGCACCAACTAGACATGTTAGCAATTAATGGTGAGGCAATGATGTTGGGCAGAGTATGATATAGGATTACTTTCCAGATGTGTTTGCATCACACCTGAAAAGATTAAGCATGACCTGTTTGGATGGATGGCTGACAAAAAGAGCCTGCACATCTCCAAGCCTAAAAAAAGTCTTAATACTACAGCATGGGTGACTGGTTCCTCCTGAGTCAGGGGGGTTACTTGCTTCCACAGCAGCCAGTCAGAGACCAGGAGGGGTAGGTGTCCCCCCACAGCCAATCATGCTGATGGGGTGGGGTGCCCCCATGGCTGATCGTGCTGACCCGGAAATGTTGCACTGACAAGGAAGTACCAGCGGTGCAGCACTTCTGGATCAGCACGATCTGCCACAGGGGGACCACAGGGATTGCTTCTTCTGGTACTTCCACTTTCTGGCCGGAACTCTCAGGGAGGGCCCCAGCACTCTCTCCTGCCCTCCTTACACATTGCCTAAGTGTGGAATGCTGGCTGGCAGGGGATGTACCAGTGATCTCAGGGGTGCACGTGCACCCCTATTCACTTCCTACATGCCACCACTGTATACTAGAGAAATTAAATTAGAAATTAAATTTAGAAATGCCATGGTGTCATAGACACAGGGCACATCAACATGCTATGCTTTACTCAAGATTAGAGTTAATTACTGCACAGTAAGTGTCACTGTCTACACGTTCACATGCCTACTGCACAGTAATTTGCTTTAATCATGAGTAAATTTTCAACTGAAAATGCAAATACCAAATTTACCAGAGATTACTTACACCACAGTAGTGTACATATAGACCACTGGGAGAGGAGAACCTTCCAGCCTGGGCTTCACAACCATGGGGCTCAGTCTGGGTGACAAGGATTTCCCAGCCCCAATCCCCGTGATTGAGGAGCAGATGCTAGGATTTCCATGCCCCAGGGGCAGAGAACAGTTGTCTCCTGGCCCCTGGGCTAGCACCCAGGGGAAGTCTAGAGCTTCTTTTGGCTGCTACAGGGGCCCAGTGCAGGGCCGCAGGAAGCAGGAGCAATCTGGTGCTAGAAGCAGCAAATCTGCTCCGTTGTTCCCACACATATGGATGCGTGCCTGGGAGAGTTTCCTCTAGATTAGTTTACAGTAAACTACTCCTGGATTATTTACAGTTAGATGTGTCCACAGAGCTAGGTCAGAAATTGTCACCACTATCCATAATGTTCCTCTGAGCTTTCAGAAGTGAAATAAAATAAAATAAAATAAAATAAAACTAATGGTTTCCTATTCTGGAAACAAAGGGGAGATGCTGTTGAAGTTCTAAATTCAAAGATCATTAAAAGGCAAACATCCTCATTTCTTATTTTTGTCTGTTTACAAAAATGACAATAGCAAATATCAGTTCACAGGTGGAGATAAATGAGACAAAGCATTTACGAACTGAAACAAGGAATGTAAGCTTCCTGAAAAATAGCACATCTATACCAGTATAAGCATACAGATCACATAACTTGTGTGAATTTAGCAGCGTATCTATAGCTTTTAAAGCATCTAGTAACTGACCAAACAATCAGAAATATATCATCATTTTAAAATATTTTAAAGTATCTCATTTCTCTGTAGTATATCTTCAACTTTAACTGCCAAGCATACTTTCTGTGGACAGGTAATCTTAACAGTGAAAGTCTTAGCTTTATGATCCTAAGAACAACTGACTAGAGCTTATCACTAAAATTGCTCAGTGATGATTTCAAGTTATATTGTAGGCCTGTCAGTTTTACAATATCTATGATACCAGAAATATTATCAGGAATATTCATTGTTTTCCTATATGAGGGGCAAATTTGCCTATGTAACAGCATAGGGAAAAATCTCACATTTTGGGGTCCATCATTTAGCCAGGTTTGTGGCCCAGACAGCCTTGTGTAATATAGAGAATGTCTGGATTATCAATGCAGATTTTGAATGTTGGTAAATTCCTTCAATAATTTATACCTGTTAAAATTTCATATCTTAAGGACATTTGTTTTTAAATCCATTTATCAGAACTGTGTTTTTCCATTTTTACTTATCCCAAACATTTCAAGTGACATAAAAACTTGTTTACAACATAGCAGTATGATTTCTGAATTAGAATTTCAGATACTATTTTCAGGTTACTTTCATAACTAAATTTAATTCCATACCATTTGGGAATGTCAAGGAAAGAACTGGGAGAAATAATTCATGTTTCTTAAACATGTTTGAAATTCATTTTTTAATTATGAATTATGAATTAATTATTCATAATGTTTTTATGCATTTTTCCAATGGTCATTCATGAAAACAGATTCTACACTTTACATAAATGTTGAGGAATAACTGTTATCGCTGGAGAACCCAGCTTCTGGTTGTTTCAGGGCAGGCTCGGGGCATGCCCCGCACTGCTTTTTTCAGCTTTTTTTTTTTTTTTATCTGGATTTCCATGTATCAACTTTAGAGCCCACCCTGCAAATATGCAGCACAGGGAACATTTTTCCATTCCCAGAATGCTCTTGTGACATCTCAAACGGCTTTGAGGTGCCACAACAGGCATGTGTGCATTCATCTGGATGCACCCAGTGAATCTAAGGCCCCTTATTCACTATCTTTTGTCAAATACCAACAAAAGCCCTTGGGCTTTTCCTACCTTAATTTTGTGATCAACACATCTGACTTCTATAATTATACAATAAACTATCAAAAAAAAATTGCAGTTTTACTCTTAAGTAAATTCTGTTTCCATAACTTCCTTTCTTGATTGAGTTTCAGGTGGAATCTCTAATGATAAGAACTTGGAATTGATATACATGGCTGACCTGCAAAACCTCATCATGAGATTTATAAAATACATAATTCTGAAGGCCATCAGCAGTTGGTCTTCTCTTGGTCTTTCATAACCAGAAAGATATGAAGGTAGCAAAATGGTTTTAGCTTCCTAGATTAATGACATGTTTTGAATGTATCCATATTAAATATCTATGCAGGGTTTCAAGTCTTTGAACAATCTTTTGGCCACCTGTTTTTTGCTTCTGGAAAAGTTAAGAATAGTTATCCCTGCAAATATCCAGTTCAGGGAATATTTTTTGTTCCCAGTGTGCCTCTTGCAGAGTCTCAAACTGCTTTGAGAAGTGGCAAGAGGTGTGTGCAGGCTCATCTTGAGGCAACCATTGGGTGCAAATAAGTATTCGTGGGACCTGGCTTAAGGTTAGGCAGCTTACTTCAAGCCACCTGACCTCAACCAAGAGCTGTGAGTGCACATGTTTGCGGCTGCTGTAAGCACTGTGGGAAGTCTTAGGCAAGTAACCCGAGGTGGGTTGTTACAGGTGAGAGTCATAACAACAGAGCCCCATGGCTGTGGCAAGTGGCTGGGCTTTCCCAGCCCTCTGAGGTGACCTAACTTAGATTGGGTGCACTGTTTTTAGGTAAATTTAAGCTCTGTGAATGCTTGTACACCAGACCATTGAAATGGACCTTGGTAAGGTCAAACTAAATGTTACATTTGTATGTACGCATGGAATGCACCAGTAAATCACCATGTCATAGACTGAGCTCATTTCGATGTCAATCCAGTTCCTAATATTTATCATTATATAATAAATCTCAACAGGTAACTGTTTCACAGGGAAATGAGGAAAATTCAAGCAAGCCTTCAGTAAGAGAAATATGAGAAAACATTTAAAATGATAATTTCTCACAAGAAGGCTGAAATTCTTTAGAAAGTTGGGGATGGAACAGGTTTATTTCGCAAATTCTAGTCAGGCTTATTCCATAGGATTTCTGCTAGAAGAATGTCTGTAAAGAATAGGGCATGCATGTACGTTTTCTTGGAGGGTCCTGAAACAGATCATGCTTCCCCAAAGGTGATGTCCAAAGGTCTAGCTCAGAATAGGAGAGCTACATCTACCAAGGAATATACTGATTCAATTACCTTTTGGGCAGTTTGGGATAATATTGCACTTACAGAGCTGTATCTAGAATGTAACATCAACCTTATTTGTCCAAACTTCCATGGGATGACAGATATGATACTGTTCCTTTTTCATCCCTGGGGTTATGTGCTACCTGCTTTGGGATCATATTAATAAAATATGAAAATCAGGAATTATTTGTGCTATGGAACTACAAATAATGCTGTATTACATTTTGTCTCTGAGTATATAATGTACACATATGAGATACATATAACAAGCAATTACATGGTACAAGATGCAGCTTAGTCAGTGTACACAATATTTATTTTTTTAATTTAAAGTTGTCAGGCTAGATTCTCAACTGAGATCAATCAATGTAGATCCATTGCTATCAATGGAGCTACCCAATTTATAACAGCTGAACATTTAGCTTTGCATTTATACTCTAAATTACTAACATTAAGCAATAGACAGTTAAATTTAATTGTCAAGACCTGGCATTTCTGGTTTGGACAGATTAGCCCCAAAGTGTAAACATTTATATCCTAAAACTATAAGCATTTAAATAGTCTGAACTGGGCTTTCAATTTAAATGTTCTTTTGAGATTAATGAGGGAATGTTATGCTTCCTTTCTTAGTGCAGTCATTCCAAAGTAGCAGAAGTAGCAGGGTTGTCCATTTTCACATGACTGAAAAACCAAGATTTTTGGTGTGACAAAATAAGCATATATTACTTCACATAAAATAAACCAGTATCTGGTGGAAGAAAAAGAACAAACCCTAGCAATGATAAACCACCTTGCCTAATGCATTATGTTGGGCGCTTGCCCATGTTATATCTGTCTTGTTACCATGTTACACTTTTCCTGTGTCCACGTGACAAAAATTGCCATTAAGCTAGCTAAATCACATCTGTGTATCCACGTTATCAGCTGATTTTATTGTTTTAAGGGGGTTTTGTAGTAATTTAAAACACTTCCGACATGTTTTATTGTTAGTTCCTAAATTTCCTCCATGAGAGTTATTTGTATATTTTTAAATTTGTAACGTGGATCTGACTTATGCTCGAAAATATGATTTTTTCCCCTGCTTTGCAACTATTGCACCATCATGTGCTGCTTGGGTTCACTTGTAAATCCACAGAAATCCATGGAAGTTCATGTAATTTCTCCTGCACAGATTAACCTGGATGCCAGGTGCTAATCTTGCAAATATTTACTGATTATTTTATTACTTATTTTACATTAATGAAAAATGAGATTTCCAAACAAATATGTTCTGCCATTTCACACACACCTTACTTCTGGCTGTCCTTATTAGCTTTACTGCAGTCCACCCAGACCCCCCACCCAGACCCTAAACTTTTTTTCCCTCGTGTTCCCCCCAACAGTGTCCCCTACCCACACACACTGTGCTGCCTGCTGCTTATTACAGGAAGCCAGCTGGCCAAGCCAGCCTCAGCCTCTTTCCACCTGAACCCCAAACTTTTTTTCCCTTGCTTGCTTCTGCCTAAAATTGGGTGGCACCCCTGCCCCCATGTTGCCTCCCAGCAGTGCCATTATCCTCCACTCGCCCCATACGTGCTGCCTGCCACTTATGACAGTGAGCTGGCCAGCTGGCCAGCCAGCCTCAGCCACATGCCTCCTGGACCCCAAACTTTTTTCCCCATGCTTCTGCCTGGAGTTGGGGCCAGGGGGGTTCCCATGTTCCCTGCAACAGTGCTGCTATCCCTCACCACCCCCACTGCTCTATTGCCATATATTACAATGAGCCAGCCAGCCAGCCAGCCAGCCTCAGCCACATTCCACCTGGGCCCCAAACTTGTTTTCTGCTAACCCCCCACTGGCCAGCCAGCCTCAGTCACTGCTATTTAATTCTGCTGACCCTCCCACACTATTTTCCTGCTCCTCTTCCACCCCTCTTTGCATTTTCCTCAGTTTCAGCAAGCACACAAATGGCCGTATTGTATTCAAAAATGTTAATAACCTAAGTTAATTTAAATATTAACAAACAAATACTTTAATTTAATTGCATAATTTAACTTTTAGAAAGAAACAAATGAAAGACTTTGACTTTTAAGAGATGTTTATTCTGGGAAGGGTGACAAATGGTGGGCAGTAGAAATTATGTACAGTTCAGTCCGAGGATCTGGGCCTCGAGTACAAGGCCTGGGCTCATGGCCTGCAGGGCCTGCCTGCACACTTTAGACAAAAAACCCCCCCCCCACAAAGAACAAGAGAAGTATTTTCATGTATCCAGTTCTTGCCAGGGGGGACACCCAGAGGGGTCTCAAGACATCAGGTGTCAGCCCGCCTGGACAAAGCCCAAGGTCCCAGCTTGCTGGGTGTGCCTCTGCACATTGAGGAGCTGGTGGTGTCACAGGGCAAGGAGCAGGCATCCCGCCTCGACTCGGCACAGTGCCCCGTCGACGGCCCAGCGTTCTTCAAAGGTGGACACCATCCGTCAGAGAACCACTTGCTCGAATTCAAGAGGGAGGCAGGCTCGCACCAGCAGGCAGGAAAGCTGTACGGTGTCGTGCATCCCAGTCCTGGTGAGCCAGTTTCGCTGGCTCTTCATGGTGACCACCAGGAAGTTGGCCAGGCTGACTGCAGCCCGCTCAGTCGCCTGGTACGGGAAGGAGTGGATGTAGGTTTCCTTGGAGAAGTCCTGGCCCAGTGCCCGAAGCAGCGCCCCAGGGGCGGCAAGGAGTGGCCGCAGCCAGGGGCAATCAAGGAAGGCATGGAAAACATCTTCTTTCAGCACCCCTGGGTAGAAGGGGCAGACTGCCAAGGCCATCACGTCCAGGTGGCACATGAAGGAGCCAGTGGCCAGGATGCCATGAATCAATCTCCACTGGAGGTTGCCAGTCTTGTTGGCGGTGGGCGCCTTGTACAGTATGCACCACGTGGTCCCAGGCCATGCCAGACAGGCAGGGGGCTGCTGACCGTCACACAGTGTTGGGGCGGCCAGCCAGCACCTGGGCATGCTGGGGGTACACCACCCATGTGTAGAGTCCCTTCTGGGGCAGTGTGCCAAAGGAGCAGCCCATATTGCTTTGGGGGGGCACAGGGAGCCTAAGCAGTGTGTTGGGCTGGTCAGCCAGCTCACTGGTCACCACTGGGATGACCAGCAGAGATGGGAAGGCATCACCCACAGCATCCATGGTGGGGAGGCCCTGGTGAGCCTGGAGGTAGCCTTCCAGAATCGTTGCTGCTTCCATCAGGAAGGCAGCCCTAACAGCCCGCAGAAGCCAGCCCTTGGTGCAGACAGAGCGCAATGCCAGCTGGGCAGCCAGGGCTTCAGCTGACAGCCAGCCCAACTGAGCAGGGTCCAGGAGGTGCCCCCAGTGGGTGGTGTGCACCTCAATGAGAGCAGCCATGAGGCTGGTGGAGGCCAGACTCGACACGACATGCTGCATGACCAGGCTGTGGACCAGTGGCTCCTGAAGCAGTTGCGGGAAAAAATGGTATTTAACAATTCTTTCCATTATATACATACATAAGTAATAAATATGTATGCTCATTGATACCAGTCCTCCTCTGTCTGTATTGCTGCTTCTCTGCTGTCAGGCCTTCGAAAGAGCTGTCAGGGGGTATGACACTGAGCAGTTACCCCATTCCAAAAATTCGAATCCAAATTGCTGTCTTTTTGCAAGCTATTCTACCATCTGCCAACTTACCAGTGTCCTAGACTTTCCTTTCTCCCCAATGCACAGATGTCTGCAGCATTCCCACTGGCATTCCTACTGGTCCCATGTTGGGAAGGTGGTTGTGCCACAGCATGTACACAGTAGTGTGCACTACAATTCGGGAGGTGGGGATGAGGCAAGGATTATCCATATTATGCATGGAGTGAGTAGGGAAGTACCCCAAGTGGCTGCCTATGCCCGATGAGAAGGTTGGCCTATTCTGCAGTGCAAAGGGATCTTGCAGCTATCAGTCTGCCTGCTCTGTCCCATGCCTAATTTATGCTACATTACCTAGGGTGTTTCCCTGAATGCCTTTGTAAAGGCCTAATGGCTGGTGATCTAGCTGATAAGTGCCCTCAGCCCCAAGACACTAGCCTTGGTCTTGCTGGCCCCAAGTTGGCTGTCACCAGCTTTGGGATTCATATAATCAGGTACCTTCCTGTATCACCCCACGCAGCATCACAAAAAAAATGTCACCCAGCCTTTTGTATGGAAAATAAAATACAGAACAGTTTTCCAAATCCTTTGCAATACTTTATTTCTATCAGGAATTTCAAAAACAAATTCCTAAAAGTAGGTAGAGAGAAAAGAGATGTAGATTTTGAATCTAACCTGGGTCATACAGACCCCACACAGCCTGCAGTACATTGAACTACAATCAGCTTTGTGAATACTGGGTTGGCAGTACATGAGGGAAAGAGAAGCACACCAATCTTGGGGGGGCGGGGGGGCGGGAGGAGGGTCATAGAAAACTCTAGTCAGGAGAACCTGCTCACCCACAAGATGCCATGCTCCTACATTCTCCCCAGGGTCACATCATCATCCCCTTCCTCCTCCTCCTCATCATCATCCCTGAAGTGCCTTGGGGATCTCCTCTTGCATGTACAGGAAGCATGACTCTACTTTGCCAGATTGGAGAGGTTTTTTGGGTGGGCTACTGTCAATGCTGCTCCCAGTACACCCGCATTCATGAAACTCTGTTACAAACTCCTGTCTGAACCTTTGATTCCCACTCAAAATTAGATCAACCATCTGATTTAATCCATGAAAACATTGTACCTTGTCATTACTAGTGCATTTCATAACCTCTAAATTGACTTGTTCACTATGCCTAAACACATCAAACACATCTTTCAGTTTGGATGTCATTTCTGCACTGGACATATCCATGCTTTCAGATACATCTGTCAGTAGATGAAGAATACTTTCCTTAGCTTCTCGTTGATTTTTTTGATAATTACATTGACACTGAGCATTAACAGCTGCTCTTGAAGATGAAGGATCGCCTGTCCACAGACAAAAAAAAAGCTCTCATCAGTTCTTGAACATTTGTAAAGAACAGTGAGTCATTCTTAAATTATTTTAACAGGACTGCCCCTTCAGAAATTACCACTGACAGCTTGTACCCCCAAAATATATGCCCCAGGACCACAGAATGCACCTTGCTTCCCAGGGTGCACTTTGAAGCAAGATCTGCACTCCCCCCCACTGCACACATGCCCCACACCAAAAATCAGCTACCTTCACAGGTGGCTGCAGCAGCCAGCCCCTGCTCAGTGGTCCTGCCAGAGGTGAGAGCCTGGAGCTCTACTCCCCCTAGAAGCAGCTACAGCCCAACAGGAATGTGCAGAATGCCCGGGTGCAGCACAGTGGCCTCCCTCTGCTCCCCCCCACCCTGAATTTATGAGTGTAAATCTGTAAAACAAAAAATCCAGAAGACTACTAATACCAGTACTGTTACTTATAAGTCACCTTTCATGAGGATAGTGGAGTCTCCAAGTCAGGACTCTGCTGTTGCCTCCCTGATGCAGTACTCCCTTTGGAACCAAATGAGTCCTGTGACAGAAGGACAGATGAGTTGGAGTCCTCTTCTTCATCATGAACAGGAGAGTTATTTCTTTCAAGCATCTGTTGAGCATCCTGGGTTCTAGTACCAAAATGGGTACTAATGAACTAGGGTTCATTAGAATAGGGGGGAGCTTATTTCTGGCTGCATGCTGAAGAGGTCCCTGGAGCAGTCCCAAGTGAGGTCACTGGTCTGTGACTGATTCTGCTCTTGAGGAGAAGGCTGATTCATGGAACTTGCAAAGTAGCTGTGGCTTGACAAGTACTTTGGTACTGAGGAGTTTCTGGTTCCTCATGATGCATACCTCTTGTCCCAAACTCTGTCACACAAGCCTCTGAAGCATCTCTTTTAAGGATGATAGGTTGTCGTAAAATGGAATCGTTCTACGTGAGGCACCGGACTGAGAATTATTGTCCTTTACATGATGCAAGGCACACTTTAAAGCCTTCATCTTACTGTGACACTGTTTTCAGTTGTATTTGATGTCAAGTTGCTCTAATTGTTCTGAAATTGGGATGAAAACAAGTTAATTGCTATGGCTCACTTCACACCAAATGTCAATCAGTGCCTCAGCTTCTGCATAAGTCCAGGTTGGTCCCCATCCTTGTGAAGGATTCATCATGTCTTCCAAATTTTGACTGTTCTTGCTCCCCTCCATGGCCAACAAAATGTAAAGCAGAGGAGATGATACACAATACAGTCTGTGCTTGCTGTTAGGACCTGTTCTGGGACCTGTTCTGGGGTATGTTAACCTTTTATGAAGAGAGGCATAAAAGAAGTGTGATTTGTCCAATCTTCAGACATTTGAGGCAATTCTTCACTTTTGATAGTCTAGCCATGACATTCAGAAGCATATTCACTGCTACTGTGCTGGAAATTCTTGAAAATGTGGACCAAAACAAATCCTTTCTTAGCATTTTCCACAAGGGTGATTGGGGCTTACTCTTACAGGGCAATTGGGGGGAGGAGGAAAGGGGGTGGTGGTCCAGAAAGTCTCTCTCATGTATGCGACATGTATGGTTACCATTTTTAGTATATAGTAACATCTCCGCTCTTTTCAAGAAATACAGGCAACCTTCAGTTGCAGGGACCACATGGTTTCAATAGCTATTGATGAGTAAATAACAGGAATGGTTTCATGCTAATCTAGGAGAGTGACTTTTTGCAGACGTTTGAGACAGAAGTCACTCCACAGCCCAAAATCTTGCTAAAGACAATGTCTTCTTTGAATACTGAGGGGCTAAGGCAAAAGCAGAGGTTAATTTTGAAGGCTGTTGAACATTCACATTGCAGATGTATGGTTCTACTGATGGGATTCAGTAACTTGATATACCTCTGGTCTGATATTTTAAAATTTATGAAGAGCCAACTTTGCAGGTTTGCCATGAGGAGGATGCTGTTATTTGAAGTGGGGAAGCTGCTTTCATGTTGCAACAAACAGAAAGCATGGCTGCCAAAGACTATAGCTGCTTCCTGGCCATACATTCAGGACAAGCCTCATGAGATATAGGCACACAAAAGCAGCTCGGACTGGTGGGAAAGGATAGTCACATCAACATGGAATGATGACCAGTGGCTGGAAACATTCAGAATGAGCAAAGAAACATTCTTCCACATCGTCAGTTTGCTGAACCCACACATCCAATGTCAGAGGACTGTCATGCAGAAGCCCATCAGCCCAGAGAAATGTGTTGCCATGGCCATCGTGAAACTGGCCACTCCAACAAGCCTGTGCCATGTAACGAATCAGTTAGGTGTGGCTCCCTGCACCACTGGAAGGGCCATCAGTGAGGATTGCCAACTACTACAGGTCCTGGAAGCAAACAAATTCATATGCCTAAGTAACCCCCATAAGGTGGTGGAAGGAGTGGAGAGGCAATGCTTTGAGCACACTTGGGGGTAGCCTGAAGGGTACCCCACACCCAGTACCCTATGAAAACAGCATGCCACCTGAAGAGTGCCCCCCCTTCACTCAGCCTTGGGAGACACGTGTGTACACTTGGGCATCCCTGTGGGGCTTTGCACGGAAAGGTTAGGGGCCAAAAAAACCTGCCCAAGCACCTCATGCTTGTGTACACTTGGGGTAAGCTCTGCATAGAAAGATTTGGTGCCTCAGCCCCCTGAGTGCCCTGTTCGACTTGCACCCAGGAAAAGAGTGGCAGAAGTGCTGCAACTGGGCATTTTTTGTTCTAAAGCTCCACCTGGCAGTAAGGTAAAACTGAAAGGGCATGAGGGTAAAATTGTTCTGACATGCTTTTTACTAGTCATAGCATAATAAGCCCTTACATGGTGAATCATGTCCATGTTTTTTATTTAGCTGTCTTA
The DNA here is from genome assembly GCF_052110815.1 of Crocodylus siamensis. NCBI lineage: Eukaryota > Metazoa > Chordata > Crocodylia > Crocodylidae > Crocodylus > Crocodylus siamensis. Next base: position 179,425,468 of record NC_143397.1, read on the forward strand.
AACTAAGAAAGAAAAATTAAACCAGGAACATTTTTAGCGACTAAATGCTGAGTACATGTACAAGAGCCCCAATAATGCAGCTCTTTACCCACCAAGAAGTTTACTGTAAAAGTAGAATGAAATCTGGAAGATGTTTTTGCGCTACCACCCTCACCACTGTAAATTCTATTTGTACCATAAGAAGGATATTAAAAAAATAATGCTTACATCTGAATGTATAGCATGAGTGTAGGTGGCATAATGTAATTTCTCCATCTTTAGTTTAGCTCAGGCTGAACTTAATCCTCTGTTGCAAAAATGTGACATGGGCTTCTCTAGGTGCTCAAGAAGTCATTTATACATCTCAATGAAAAGAGGACACTTCAAACATCAGAGTACAAACAGCAAGGTGCTGGGATTACATTTATTGCTGCATTACAGGGAAGTACCACTGAATGCCCAATATCACTTTCTCTAGATCTTAGGATTTCCTTGGAGATTTTATTTCAAGGTGCTTGCACCTACTTGCCTCAAAAAATCTGACAAAGTGACAGTGATTGTTTAGATGGATTATATGGATAAATTGAATGAATCTATTAAGGGAATAAGAATATAACCTCAAAACTCTTTCACTGGGATGAAATAAATTTATAAGAATAGAGAGAAAATGTCACCCCCAATGCAATATTTTAAACATTACACAGTCAGTCACTCTTAAAATAGCTGCCACTGAAAGTAATAGATTTTATTTGCTTTTAAACTGTTGTGCAGGACAGGAATCAATAATGCTACTCTCTATTAAATGAAGACTGTTTTTACTTTCTGGTATTTTTCTCAGCATTGTCCATAATTTTCTCACTTTTTTTTTTACTTCACAGGCTTCAGTAATTGACTGCCAAAACCACAGCATTTAGGAAAGTTTTTCACACTTGGCATCAAGAGACCCAGAGTTCTTAAGCTCATTTCATTTGTGGCTCTTGAAAGCTTGCAGTCAAGTCATGTCTCTTCAGTATGAAGCTCCAAGGAATTGGACAGATAAAGCTCTAAAAGAAGAGGAAAGCTAAAAGAGAGTTAGCAAAAGCAAGAGGGACTAGACAAGCGTACAAGCAACACAGAAACAGCAGACAGTGTAAGCTTCAAAGACGACAACGAGGAATCTCGTGGTACACACAGAAATCAAAAGAAAAACAAAAGGTAACATTTTGGTGCTCACCTAACCTTCAAAAGCCAGCCTACAGAGGAACTAAAAAGAGGGCTTAAACCTATGCTTGCCTCTGAGATTTCATTTTATTTGAAAGGTGTAGATTGAGAGGAATAAGAATGTCTTTTCAGGACCTGGTCTCTACCTATCAATCAGGGTAAAAAAGGGGGCAGGCGGGAGGGGAGGGGGGGCAACCCTCATGTTTATCATGCATTCCGTAAAATATGCAATTAGATTTTTTTCTTTAATGTTTCAATCAGCCTTCCCTGTCTGATGTGTCTATGCCACTGTCAGACACTCAGCTCTCTTCAATACAAAGTGGCCTCTGGACACCTATCCTTTTCTCACACTATGCTCAAGATACCTGTCCTTTGGAAAGTTTAGCCTTTGTGCATATTAACTGCCTTTCTGTTCTGGAAAATGAAACCTGTTCCTGTCATAACCCAACTATATTTTGACTTATTTATGGGATGTCATTGTCACACCAAGTTGTGGGCAGCAAGGTCTGGGGCCACACGGAAATCAAAGCTCTCACCAGGACTCGGATGAATACGTTGAATCTGAGTTTGAACTGGTTCCAGAAGCCAGGAGGTCAATCCAAAAGCCAAGTTCTGGGACAACCCAAGTCACAGACATCAAACACAAAGTGAAGCCATGGAGCAAGCCAGAGGGAGCAGAAAAGCAATATTGGGTCAAGTTTCGCTGTTGCCTGGACACTTCCTGTTACAAGGTCAGGGGTTTATATACAGGAAAATGGAAGGCAAGTGGGTGACTCCAGTGAGAGGGAATGGGCCTAGGGTTAGGTCCTACTGGAGGCTTCACACAAGCTTTCACCAGCCTAGGTGCTTAACTGTGGGGTGGCAAGCTGATATGAGTAGCTATGCTGTCAGCTCAAGGCTCCAGGTTTGAGGCTATGGCTATGAGTCATTCATGTCCTCTTGTCTTTGTTTTACTGGTATGGCATGTGTAGTCTCTATGTGTAGGTATCATCAAACTGTATTTAGCTTTACTGTTATTATGTCTACATGAATTGTGATATTTGACATACATATAAATTTGATATGTTTTTACATTTTAGCTGAGGCTGTTTAGCATCACAGTCATTAACTTAAACATTTCCCACTTATTCACACTTGAGAATTAGCATCTGACATGAGATTGTTTATTCATCAAATAGACCCTGGCAGGCATGGTGTGAGACACTTGAGTCAATCCTTTCTGGCCAGTATGAAATTACATTTTAAACAAAGACTGTTGTAAGACACCTAAGAACAGGCTATTCAAGGAAGAATATTTCAAAATAGTGGGGGAAATTAAGTGAGAGTATTTTTAGGCTATTAGATTAGCAAATATGGGTGCATCAACACATGTGCTTTCCTGTGGAGTAGATTCATTATCTCTGCAGAAAAGCATCACTGTCTACATGTGCATTGCTATTAGGGTGCAGTAAACTATTTAACTCTGCTATAGGATAGTACTGTCAGGGCCAGTTCTGTCTTATGGAAGAATACATTACTGCACTGAACTGCATGTGTGGGTGCATCTACACAAGATGCTTAGCTGCAGCCACCACTGGTAGAATCATTTGCTGCACAGTAAAAACACTTAATTGTGACAAAATTTTCTACCTGCAAATGCAGGTAGCAAATTTACAGATGATTAGTTATTGTTCAGTTACACACACGTAGATGTGACCTGGGAACAAGTTGGCTTCCAGGTCAGCCCTGCCACTAGGGAGCCAGCCTCAAACTAGCCCCAGGGCTCTGGGCTGGGAGCCTCTCCTGCCCCACACTGGGCTGCCTCTTTGGCAGTCCCTATCTCAGGCCTTCAAAAGTGTGCAGGCACTCAGAGCTCTAGGGAACACCAGAAGGAAAGCTGAGGCCACTCCAGACCCCTGTGTCCCATGGCAAGGCTGCGGGCTAGTTGCCATGCACCCCAGCACCACCGTCTGGCTCTGCACTGCTGCACATCTGTCAGGCCTGTGCCGTCCAGGACTGCAGGCTGCTACGGGCTGCTCCAGCCAGGACTGCTGGCCCCCAGGCCCAGCTGCAGGAAGCTTCTGGCTGCCAGGACCAGCTTCACCTGCCCTCAGCCCACCCCCAGCAGCCTGCCCTGAGCCTGAAGGTACGGTGGGGTGTTGTCCATATCAAGCCCCTGTGCTGGGCACTGCAGGTACCTGTCCAGGCCTGACAGCACAGGGACAGCTGCACAGGGGCCCAGAGAGCTGTGGGCATGGAACCCACAGGGGTATCTTCTTCATCTGTGGTTATGCCAACTCCCATGCCCACCACCCAGGGCCCCAACTGGTCCATGGATGAGACTGGTGAACTTGTGGCACTGTGGAGTGAGGCAGAGGTGTAGCAAAAGCTTGAACTGGGTGGGCAATCTAATGACAGCCAGTGCCTCCCACACCCAGCGTCCTTGCCTCCACTGACAGGTACATGGCTCTCCTGGGGCTTTGGGCAGGGTGGGAGTGGAGCACGGCAGCCACCATGGGTGGTGCTCCCACTGCCAAGCATCCTCCTCATGCTGTGCCTCCTCTGCTCAGGCCTCACAATATTATGCAACCCACAGGGTGCAATGATGACCTGAGAGAGGTTGTCCTTTATGAACACTGAACTCCAACTAGCTTCAAGCATCAAGGACAAAAAAAAGTCCTTTTTCAGATATGTGGGAAGCCAAAGGAAAAGCAAGGACAACGTTGGACCCCTGCTAAACCAGATGGGGCAACTGACAACTGACGCCCAGGAAAAAGCCAACCTATTAAATAGGTACTTTGCGTCAGTCTTTCATCAGTCACACAGGATGCCCATGCCTGCTATGGGACAGGGAGATGCGGGTGATGGGGATCCCCTACCCTCCATAAATGCTGACCTCGTGAAGGAACATCTTGAGAAGCTGGATACCTTCAAGTCAGCCGGCCCTGACAATCTGCACCCCAGGGTACTCAAGGAGCTGGCGAGCGTCATAGCCCAGCCCCTGGCATGGATCTTTGAAAACTCCTGGCACTCCGGTGTAGTGCCAGAAGACTGGAAGAAGGCCAATGTGGTGCCGATCTTCAAGAAAGGGAGGAGAGTGTATCCGGCTAACTACAGGCCCATTAGCCTGACTTCTATCCTGGGGAAGATCTTAGAAAAGTTTATTAAGGAGGCTGTCCTTAATGGACTGGCCCAGGATAACATTCTAAGGGATAGCCAGCACAGGTTTGTTGCGGGTAGGTCTTGTTTGACCAATCTCATTTCCTTCTACGACCAGGTGACCTATCACCTGGACGAGGGAGAAGAGATTGATGTCATATATCTTGACTTCAAAAAAGCTTTTGATCTGGTATCCCATGATCACCTCTTGGCCAAACTGGCCAGTTGTGGCCTTGGCGCCACCATGATCTGCTGGCTGGGAAACTGGCTCCGTGGTCAGACCCAGAGGGTTGTAATTGATGGCAGTCACTCATCGTGGTGCCCTGTGATCAGTGGGGTCCCTCAAGGCTCTGTCCTGGGACCCATACTGTTCAACATTTTTATTAATGATGTGGACATTGGAGTCAGGAGTGGACTGGCCAATTTTGCCGATGACACCAAAGTTTGGGGCAAAGCATCCACGCCAGAAGATAGGCGGATGATCCAGGCTGACCTGGACAAGCTCAGCAAATGGGCAGACGAGAACCTCATGGTGTTTAACACCGAAAAATGCAAGGTTCTCCACCTTGGGAGGAAAAACCTGCAGCATCCTTATAGGCTCGGCAGTGCTACATTGGATAGCACTACGGAAGAAAGAGACTTGGGGGTCATCATTGACCACAAGATGAACATGAGCCTGCAATGCGATGCTGCAGCTACTAAAGCGACCAAAACTCTGGCTTGCATCCATAGATGCTTCTCGAGCAAATCCCAGGACGTCATTCTCCCCTTGTACTCGACCTTGGTGAGGCCGCAGCTGGAGTACTGCGTCCAGTTTTGGGCTCCACAATTCAAAAAGGATGTGGAGAAGCTTGAGAGAGTCCAGAGGAGAGCCACGCGCATGATCAGAGGTCAGGAAAACAGATCTTACGATGATAGGCTGAGAGACATGGGACTCTTTAGCCTGGAAAAGCGCAGGCTCAGTCGTGATCTGATGGCCACCTATAAGTTTATCAGGGGTGACCACCAGTATCTGGGGGAACGTTTGTTCACCAGAGCGCCCCAAGGGATGACTAGGTCGAACGGCCACAAACTCCTGCAAGACCGTTTCAGGCTGGACATAAGGAAGAATTTCTTTACTGTCCAAGCCCCCAAGGTCTGGGACAGTCTGCCATCGGAGGTGGTTCAAGCACCTACATTGAACACCTTCAAGAGTAAATTGGATGCTTATCTTGCTGGGATCCTATGACCCCAGCTGACTTCCTGCCCTTTGGACAGGTGGCTGGACTTGATGATCACCTGAGGTCCCTTCCAGCCCTGATGTCTATGAAATCTATGAAACACAAGGGAGGTGGTGAGGGTGCACCAGTGTCCCTTGAGGCAGCCCAAGTTGCACTCCACCAAGGGCATGGGTCCAGCTCAGGCAGCAGTCAAAGTGGTCCTGGCAGGGGTCTAAGTGGCCAGTGTAGGGCCACACGAGCCAAGGCAGTAGTGCATAGGTGGGGTCCCTGATGAGCAGGGATGGGACACATCTCCCAGCTGCAGGTCTGGCACCCGAAGCCACTCTGCACCAGGGCTGGGAGGCCAGAGTTCCAGAAGACATGGGCATCATAGACACTACCCACCCAGCTGGTACTCACATGAATGAAGGTGCCTCAGTGGTCCATAATGGTCTGGAGCACCAGGGATTGAAAGCCCCTCTGGCTGTAGTAGGGGTAGTCTCCATGGGGTGGACAGGAGACAGGGATGTGGGTCCCATTGGGGACCCAAATGCACTGAGTGAACCCCAGGGCTTGGAACCCTGCCATCACCACCAGGGGGTTATGCAAGTGAAGCACCATGTTCCCAGCACATCCTGGAGGGTGCTGCACACTTCCAAGATGGCCTCCCTAGTGGTGGCCTTGCCCAAACCAAAAAGGTGGCCAATGTGCTACAGGCTAGCGGGCATAGCCAGCTTGAGTAGGGCAAGGGCCAGCTGGGTGTCCACAGGGAAGGCTGGTCATGTGACAGTGTGCTGCCATTCCAGGTGGAGCCAGAGCTGCTCCAGGAGGTCCCAAAAGGAGGTGTGGATCATGCAGAAGGCCTCCAGCCACTGCTCATTATCCCAGATGTACTGGACAACATGCCGCCACCAATCTTGGCTGGCCCGGAGGGCCCAGAGGCAGTGGGGCTGAAGGCCCAGGAGAATGATGGCAACTCTGGCAATGGTATCCTGAAGCCTATCAGCAGCATCCTTGCCAGGATCCGGCCAGGCGGATAGGGTGGAAGTGACAGATGCCTGGTGGTGGCCCGGAGATGGTGCACAGTGGGCAGGCAGGCAGTCACTGAATGTGAGGGAGCTGGAAGGGGCAAGATGGTCATGGGCTCTGCAGCAGTCAGCACAGTAGGCCAGAGCCAGTGTGGCAGCCAGTAGGAATGTGAGGCACTAGTCATCACTGCCAGAGGCAATGGCTGGAAAAGCCATGGTGCAGGGAGACACAGGTGGAGTAGAGAGCACTGCCATGTGCTGTCCCTGAGTTGGGCATGCTGCCAAGGAAGTGGTTAGCCAGAGAGCAGAGAGTAGGGCTGGCTTTTGAAGAGGGTTGCTGGTTGCTGGCATCTGGAACTGGAGCGTGGAGCTTCCCCTGGTGGCAGAGGGGAATTTACTCCTGAGTAAACTGGTGCCATATCAAATGCACTTTTGGATGTGCCCAGTGGGGGCATAAATTGCTCCTAGTCAGCCCAAGCAGTTAGGGGCCTGCCCCACCCCGGCTCAAATTGCTGCTGTTCCAGGCACATATGTCGATGCTGTGCCCAGGAGCAGCTGACTCTGGCTTGGACCACTCTGGAGTTTATTGTATTATGTTGCATTAATTGCACCTGTAGATGCACCCTGTATGTTTGAAAAGATGCAAATATTCTCCTATTCAGAATTAGATCACATAAAACTTCTGTTCTAGGAAACAAATATGCCTTTGTGGGGCAGGAAGCAAAATACATAGTATGAACTCCCCAAGAATCTATTGGATAACATGTAAATAGCCAGATAAGAAATCAAACATAAGATTTGTCTTGATAGTAAGTGTTGGTTTAGTTTTTCTGGGCATAGGGAATGACTTGAGGAAAATTTGAAGGGGCTGACATAAAGGTCAGAAGCAGAAGCTTTCTGACCTGTTCAGCTGAATAGAAGTTTCATTCTTAGGTGAAAGGTTCAGGGTAAAATCAGATTATTGTTCTAGTATTTCCTGTTGTTTGTTTTATCCTTATTCTCTGTCTGCATCTCAACATATGCTGACTGATTCCTTACGCATGCTCATGTTTTTAAAATAAATCCTTTTGTTATCTTTTATAACATAAATTATAGAAGTGATAACTGTCAATGATAACTGTGATTTCACAGCATTTGACCATATAGTAAGGCCCCTTCCAAAGAAGAGGGATCAAGCAGCAGACAGAAAAAAGAGATTTGGGAGTAAAAGGAAACCCTGAAAATGTAAGACTACCCTGGGGGTATGTTTTGAAAGTGGACCTGACCACATCGGGGGTCAGAGTATGTTTCAGTTCCTTTTCACATGTTTTGATCAGTAGAAATGTTGTGTTATTTTAATTTTCTGGGCAGTAGCAAGGTAGCATGAACTCTGCAGTTTGCACCAGGAAACCAGTTTCATATTAGTGCTTTCTAATGGGCATCAACTTAATGCTTTTGTGTGCTCTTCAACAAAGATGCAGAGGGTACAGACAGAAGTGCAGCTCCCAGCTGTAAATCAGAATGTTTTCTGCAAAGTGTTCTTAATTACACCCTTTACCCCAGACCAAACAGAAGTTCACTGCTAGTTCCAGGGGGGAGAGGAATATAGATGCGGCTGGGAGCCTACAGCCAGGTTCCAAGAGCAACACCCATGGCTCTTTGTCAGTGCTTGCTGTTTTAACAATGGGAGGGGGGAAAGGCAGCAGATGAAGCTTGTTCTTGGGGTTTACTACTTGGTACCGAAGGGTGGTGTGGGTGAATTGGAGTCCCCCCCACCTCAGGGGGTGGGCTTTAATACACCCTGCCCCAGGCTCCGGGAGGGGGGGGGTTAAAAACCCCCCAGTCTGAACTCCTTCTGCTCCCTTTCCACCTTCCCATTCTGAAAACAGAAACTGGTTGGGAGCCCTCCAGATACAACTTACAGAGGATGCTACATTTTGAAATGTCCTTGTCTGATAGCTCACGCAATGAGGGATCAGATTTTCACCCAACTGGCTTTTTTTTAAATTGTTTGCAGCCATGCACTTGTGTTTGGTCAGGGCTATAAACTGTTTTCTGTGGTCAGATTGGTTAAAAATTGCCACTTCTGTCTGCACCTTGAATTGCAGTGGTCATCTAGAGCAGTGGTTCTCAACCTTTTTTTTTTCCAAGAACCAATTAATAAACATTGATGGTGAGTCCCAACCCAGTAAAGAGTTTAAGTAGAAAAGACACAAGTATTTTGGCCCCAAACTGCTAATTAAATACTACAAGTTAAAGCAACTCAGCAGCTGGGGGCGGCAACAGCAGTGGCAGCTGGGTGATGCCAGCAGGGTAGAACCACAACCTGAGAGGAGTGCGGGGAGTAGCTGGCAGTGGGAGGAGATGGGTGCAGCATGGTCCCACCATCCATTACTGCTCGCACTGCTGGCAGTGGGGTCCTGGCAGCAGCAGCAGCAACAAGTCTCACCACCCTGCTCTGCTCTCCCATGTTGGGTCCTGCCCAGTGACGCATGGAAGTGGTTCCTGCCTGTGCCACTCTGGCCAGGTTATAGCTCCATGCCCACTCTGAATGCACACATTGGGAGAACCATGTGCCCCCCATGTCCCTCCACTGTGTTTCCTGTGCTCCCTCCCCCCCATTACACCAACGTATCATCCAAACTAGTCTCCACCCCCATACCTCTTACCTGTGGGAATCTTCGGGAGCTGCTTTTCATGCTGCCTGGCTGCTACGTGCATGTGTGTGCATGCACATGCACGTGCCACTTCCTGCCTGATCACCCTCCTCCCGCTCCCCAAACCCCAGGTGGCCCCTTGCAGGCTGGTATTCTGCCAGCCTGCAAGGGGAAACCCAGAGTTACCCATGTTTTTCTGCTTTAAAGGGGAAAAAAACCCTAAGATTTTCCGTCTTTTTGCATGATTGTTTGTGAGTCCTTCATATATTCTTGCAACGAAACTTTGGGTCATGACCCATGGGTAGAGAAATGCTGATCTAAAGCCCAATTTTTCTGCCGTTGCATTGACAGCTAAAACATTCATTAAGCTCCTGTATCAAAGACCTTGCTTTTAACATTTTTTTTATGTCCAAATATCCTAAATGATGAGAGGGGGAAAAAAACTGACAGAAGGGTAGAAAATAAGGGAAAGTAGCGTAAAGTTCTTAAAGGACAAAATGGGTAAGTGAAGCTGAGTCTACAGATAATGTTACTGTCAAGGACTAAGATCATTAGGGCTGGTGCTAGAAAGCTCTTCAAATATGTGCGGAGCCAGACTGTCCTCTGACATTGTAAGTCAAGAGTCACCCCATCAATAAATACACACTCTCAGAGCATTTTCAATCAGAATGGGAGACAAATTAAGAGGTAAAAAAGGAAGAAAAGCAAGAGACCAAGTACTAAACTGAAGTTAAAAGAGCTACTTCTAAGAAAAATCTCATAAATGGTAGATTAGGATTGATTTTTTTTTTTTTTTGCTTCTATTTCCCTTAAATGTAACTGCTACAAAAAAGCTTTTGATTTTGTTCTCTACATTGCTTTGTACTTACTACCATATAGTTTTTTCTCAATGCATGATTTGTACTTTATCTGTATCAAGCTGTTTTAAACAATTTGAATAACTCATAGCTTAAGTGGATGCTCATTAACAAGTATATTTGGCTAGATACTCAGCTGGTATAAAGAGTCAATCAATTTACACTGCAGAACTGGTATTATTTTGTTCAATTTTGCACTAATCTCCTAATATTAGGCTAATGTCAATATATTCAGAGCACTGCATTGGACATGAGCACAAATATTTCATATTTGCTTTAACGTATCCCAAATTTTTTGGTGTAGAAACCAGACTTGAGTTTAACAGGATTAGTTTTGCTCATTGGACTTCTACTTTTTTTTGTTTCTGGATGGATCAACTGTTGTCTGAGAGCTCTTTTTCTTACAGTAATCTGTTATTTATGCTTTTGGGTCCTGATACAAATCCACTGAAATCAACTGAGAAAATCCTACTGATTTCAAGAGGCTTTGATTAAGTCCGTAAACTAGACCCAATCTAGAGGCAGTGAAGAGGTGAACAAAAACAAACACATTTTTTGCAGGCAAACAGAGTTCATAATTTGTCTCTGGCTATTAAGAAAAGTAATAACAATGTAACAAAAGTGTGAACCAATATCCTTTATCTAGTTTTTGAGGAACTGTACCTTTCAGAGGCTCTAGCCTTAGACAGTTGGAACCATATTTTATGTTGTACAGTGCAATCGCTTAAAAATCAGACACTGAAGGGTGTACACCAATGTTGCTTTAACTTTCGCCCCTGTGAGTCAAATGAATGTCACAGGACTGATCCGCAGTCCAGATTCTTCACAGGATTGGTGCGTGAGTTCAGGCCCTGTGCTGTCTTGGCCTGGCCCCATAGTCCAGGTTTCAGGTCCATATCACACCGGTTCCCTGTGCCAGGATCCAGGCCCATGCCACTCTGCCCTACCCCTCCCCACCTAACTTAGCACATGGGAGTGCATCTATACATGCAATTAAGTGCACAGTAAACTAATTTGCTGTGATGTAAAGTGTCACAGTCTACACGTGCAATGCTATTAAACCACAGCAAAATAATTTTCACAGCCATAGGATAGTAGTGTCAGGGAGAATACTGTCTTACGGCAACAAAAGTAACTGTATCCACTGGTGATGTGTAGGGGATACATGTGGGTGCACGTGCACCCCCTAAGATTGGCAGTGCACCCCTGCAATTGGCTACTGCCGATGCTGCCAGTGGTGCCTTCAGTGCCTGTGGGCAGACGTCGCTTGCCCAACGCTGCCGGCAGTGTCTGCGGGTGGTCACCGATTGCTGCTGGCTACTGCCGATGCTGCCAGCGGCATCTGCGGGTGGTCCCCAACCTCTGGTCGGCTCTTGCCACCTGTGTCCATTGATACTGCTGTGGCTGCTTGTGGGAGCTCTCTGCCCGCCACCGCAATGTCCCCATCACCAATACTACCACTGCCTGTGGGCAGTCGCTATGCCCCTGCAACCTCCAGGGGCACATGTCATTCATGACTGTATATAAACACACATGTAAATGCTGACCCAGGCATAAATTGTGCCCAGCCAGCCCAGGCAGGAAGGGGTCAGATCCCTGCCTGTCACCTGGCTCCACTCTTCCTGCACTTTTGTGCCTCAGCCGGCTCTGACACCACCCAATGCCACCACCCAGAGCCTGGGGCCTTCTGCCAGCCTGGGTCTGCTCCATCCTGGCTCAAATTGCTGAGGACCCAGGTACACATGTAGATGCTATGCCTGGGAGCTCTTAACTCCAGTGTAAACTGCACCAGAATTTATCACACCTCACTAAGTGAATGTGTAGATGGACCCAGGGTCACGCTATCCAAACCAACAGGCTGCCCATGGGTACAGAAAGCTGGCATCAGGGGAACGGAAATTGTCACTGCCATTGCTCCCTCCCCCCCAACAAATATTTGGACATGTGTGGAGACCAGAGGGCTAAATGACACAGCTCTGCGGGCTGGATATGGCATGAGGACTCAACACTCCTGACGTAGATGTCTGTCAGATTCCTTCATTCAGAGTGATTCTGAAACAACACAAATGTTACCGGTGGGGAAGGGTGGGGGGAGGGAATAAAACCCTAATAAAGTATGCTGAGGTTAAGACCAAAGAAGTTAAAGCCCTCGACCTGGTTGAAACTCTTGAGGGATGCAGAGTACAGCTGGAGAAATAAGCAACTTGTCGCTCTGTGTCTGCAAAACAATGACTGCCAGCTGAAAGACGGACCATTACAAGAAAACTTTGTGAGAGTTGCTGGTTCTGAAGCAGTTGATAGTTTAATAGTTTTCAGTTAAGCCAGCAGAGGGGACTATGAAACTAATACAGATGAAATACACGTACTGATCCTACATACTAATAAAACAAATGAACAATGTATTATGAGAGAGTATAAAAGAAAAGAAGATGGCCAAAGAATTTGTTACTGATCTGAGGACAAAGAGTAATTTGAGAGACCAACTGAATCCTCATAAAAGACCAGATTGCTACTGGAATGTGGGACAAAAATATTCAAAGAAGCTGCTGGTGTACCAAGAATTACCCATTGACTAAACTATTAGAATTTGCCTAGCAAAGGAAGTCACATAGTCCAGATTGAAATTAATGGAGGGTGGGCCATGATCCAATTATGTGAACATTGTAAAGAATCCAAAATGTGAGAAGAAAAGAGGCCTAAAACAGAAAGGCACACTGGGCATAAAGTCAGACTCCATAAAAATAGCAAATGGAACAAACAACACAGCCAAGATAATAGCTGGGATTTGGAAGAGAGGCAAGAATTACAGTGTTTGTGAACATTGGCAGAGTATACATGGCATGGTCAAAGAAGATGGCAATAGCAGCACTAGCCCAGACTATCTCTTCAAGAGAGTATGGATAACATTACAGCAGAATAAGAATAGACTATCAGTCTGAGCACAAATGGAATATTCATGAATTTTGAACAGACACAGGTTACAAGTCAATATGATACTGAAAGAAAAACCACAGAATGTAAACTGGCATATCATATGGGCTCAAAATGGTGAGCTGATATTCATTAATGGAGAATGTGAACTAAATGTATTGGTTAAGGACAAACTGGAAAAATGTATCATTTTGCATGTGTATTTGAAGAGGGATGGAAAATAATTCTTGGATTAAAATCATGTGCTTTTAGCATGAGGGTTCATTAATCAGAGGAATAGGAGCCCCTAGTAGTTCAGGAAGATTGAAGATGTTTTCTATGGAACCTCTTGTAGAGGTACAGACTAGATTGTGGATTGGCAACCTATGGCCTGCAGAGCCATTTTATCCAGCCCATGGAGCAGGGGGCCTTCTGAGGTATTCTGGTGTCTTCGTCTATACCTCAGTCAGGCAACAGGATTGGAGGCATCACAGGATAACTTGGTACCCAGGGTAGTGGAGACAGCTGTTATTTTTTGACCCACTCCCTCAAGTTGTTGGTTGGGGCTACTCATGGCACCCCACCCTAATTATACTATGGGGTAGGGAGAAGCAGTGGTAAGTGGTAGCAGCTGGGTCAGAAATGCCAGCCCACCTCAGACCTGAGCTGTATTGTTTCAGTTTGCTACCCAAAGCATTGCTGACTGCTGGACTACAGCCAGCTCTCCCATATGTCACAGTGGACTGTTCCAGGAAATTCATATCTAATAAAGCTAGCCAATCCATCAGATCAACAGTGCAAATCAAGATAGTAAAATCTCAAGAAGATATGGTATGCAGATCTTAAGAGCTTATGGAGTTAATTTAAGAGAACCCAGTCCTGAGGAACTATGAAAGTAAGCATAGACTTTAATTATCCTATAGGTGCTTCTGCACATAAGGGTAGAAGGGGAAGTTTTAAATAGTATGGTATGGCCAAACCAGGTGTGTGCTGCAGCCTATAAAAAGTACTGAATACATGCAAATAGAGGAAGAAACTTTGGCGGTGTTTATGAATGTAAAACATTCCTAAGGCTAGTGTTAGCTGAAATGAAACATAAACCATTTATTCCCAATGTTGAAAGGAGCATTGTAAACATCTCTCCAAGAAAGCAGAGCCCCATTTTTTAAGCTGCAAATGTATTATTTACAATTAGAGCACAAACCTGAGAGAGATTTAGTATTTTCTGGTGCATTTTCAGAACATTTGATGGTGGAGCAAAATTCAGAGCAAAATTCTGTACCTGGCAATCTGATTTAAAAAAAAAAATGTCCAGTATCAGATAAAACAGTTGGGCTTATTCCCTATGCTGAAAATTTAGCCAAATCAAGTAAAGCCCCTGTCTGGTGACAAAGGAAAAATTATCCCTCCTTTCCTCCCTATCGTCACAGAGGCATACAATTATGTATATTGATTAGGTAAAAATCCACTTGCCCTAGACTATCTCAGAGGAGTGAAAACAAAGTCTTCCAAGAAGATACTATAGCTATACAGGTGATTGTATATATCAGACCTTTTCCCACTAGAGATGATATATCTGACATCATGTCTAACAATAAGCCACAGTTTAGCTGGCATGAGTTTATACTATTTGCAGTGAAGTAAGGGTTTAGGCATGTTACTGCTAGTCCCCATTATTTCCAATCTAACAGGTGGCAGGAAAAGTGTCACAATAAAGAAGTGCTTATCGGAAAAATTGTAAAGTCAGACTCTGCTCTGTATTTAGCACTTTTAAATTACAGAATGGCACCAGTGAAACATGGTTGTCATCTGTTGACATTTTGTTCAAGAGGAAACTAGAAATAAGAATGACTGTGCTCTTAGCCACAGATGTCAAGATCATGGAGAACTTGAAGATGGATACAGGGACATAAGGAAAAACAATAAAACACAGGATAAGATCAGAGATCTTGGGAGCTATGTACTATCACTCCAGGAAAATGATTTTGTGCGACTGGAAAGATGGTTTTAAACAGCAGTGCTATCACAGGCAGAAGATCCATAATCATGTGAGGTTTTTGCTACAAACAGATACTTCCTAACCCCAAAGGGAGACAGGACTTCATACAGGCTAGGTCCAGAGGAGCCTGAGCCAGCTGTACCTTAGGATATGACATAATAAGAACAAACAGATTTACCACTGCCTGACAAAAATGTTTCTAATGTCCCCAAGGAGGCCAAGGAGGAGCTAGGCTTCGAGGGACTCTGACATAAGACAAGTTGGAATGGGTTGTGTTGTGCAGATGCAATGCCGATCAGTTTGAATTAAGACCCTGAATACAGCAGACCTCTAATAGACTCTTTGGCTGTGAATGATTTCTGAACAGAACAGTTTTTATTCAGTCTTGAATTTAGAAGAACTCCTTTGAATTCTATGGAAGTTTTGCCCACAGGGATTTCATTAGTTTTCAACTTACCATGCAACTTAAAAAAGAAGAACCCTCTAAAATACCCAATATACTTAGGAAAAATTTATATAATGTGTTATGATGTGTTTAGTTTGGCAGAAGTGCCTGGCTGAATCTCAACATTTTTCTCTTTGGGGTGAGATCAGACAAATTCCCAGTAGTTTGGATGTTTACTTGAAAATGTTTGGCTAGAAGTATTGTGGGGAAAAGGCCTCTTTCTTTTGTGCTACTATATATTTTGATTCTAGGCTTGTTGGAAAGATGACTAGAATATACAGAATCATGATGTGTAAGTAGACTTAATACTTTAAAAAATAAAACAAAAACCCAATAATAAACAAGCAAACAAAGCCCCTTAAGCAATAGAGCTGTTTTTGGATCACATTTAGGCTTGTGATATGGCTTTGCCAAACGAGAACTTTGTTTCATTCCTACATTTCTCTATACACCCATTACTTTCTATACAAACATCATCATCTCCAGTACTCTTTTTTGATGCTCAAGATTCCAAATGATGACTGGCGTTAGCCAAAATCTAACTCTGTAAAGACAGGATCCTATGGTCATCAATAGTATGCCATTTATATAGCACTTCCTATGTTTTGGGGTCTGCTTTTTTTTCATGTTTTTGGAAGCCAATGAGAATTAAGAGCAGAAACAGTAGGAATACAAAGGAGCTACAATGCAAAATGCAATACCCTCACATACAAATCAGTAGCACTCTGTGAAGAAAAAGGAACGTATTCAGTAGTTCAGATGTCCATTTGGTATAAAAACAGTGATTTGCATTTCCAAATGTAAGGTCTTAGATTCTATTTGGGTATAAAATCAGGATTGATAAATGTACTAAAACCTTGAACCTATCCCACTTTAATATCTGGTTAGGAAAAGTTGCATGAGAAATAAACAGATTGTATCTTAAGTAATACCCAGAGGTAACTGTTTTATAATTTTGTAACTGCCGGTATTAAGCTATTAGATACAAGCTGCTGTAGAAATATTGACTTTGGCGTGAAGAAAGTGAGTGAACAGCACCTCTCCCTGCCTACATTGTGTCTTTTCAGAGTTCCCTGTTCACTTTCTTAATGGTGTAACCTTGAGAGGCAGTGATGACTGACATCAGGCCAGTATAGCCTCCCCTGCGCCAAATCAGATATTTTTTTTCAGTTTGACTTTACCATGCTCCATTGAGTTTCAGTAAACAAGTCTGTTTATGAGCCTGGCAAACTGGAGAGCACTTTCAAACTGAGCTCAAATGAATTTCATCCCAGTTCGGCTTACAGTATACCAGGATTTTCATATTATCCCCATTCATAATCCACAAACCACCTAACTTTTAATTACTAAGATGCCATTCTCCAGAATCACTGCTATTTGTATTCCAGGGTACTTTGCTAGGGAAACAAGAATTGCTGTTTCCTTCATGCCATCTCTTTCCACTGTTTTTCTTTAATATACCTCGGTCATGTGTTTTTGCTGCCTTATATTTCTCTTACCTTGTTGTCTGAGTGCTGCTGCCCATTTTTCACCTGTGGTCTATAACTTCCACTGATGCCTTCATCTTCCTCTCCTAGGTGTCTCTATTTTTCACATACACTGTTTGCAACATCCTGCATCATTCTTCTTCAGCCCTCAGCTTCCTCATCTCTCTATTTGCAACAGCAGCTTGCAGATTCTGAAACTGTATATTTCTATGAGTACATAGCTCAGGGTTGGGCAGTTTAAACATCTTGTATCTGAACACACACTTCCACTGATTTTACTAGGGTCGGTTGTATGTTGCCTATAAAGATTATAGATGCAGGGAATCCAGAAGGGACACGAGAAGCTTAAGTGACAGCAGGAAGAATAGGAAAGGGTCCTCTCCTTCCTTCGCCCTTTATCCACCTTTTCACACATCCTACCAAGCAAATAGATTAATGTGTTTATAGAGAAGCTTCTGCCACAACCCCACTGAAGCTCCCTTGTGATCCCACTGACATTGTAACTTCTGTGGTGAGAAACTATGCTGCATATAACAGCTAAAAGAACTACAACCAGATATTGTATTTGGTATCTGCATTTTCCTGCAGAAAACTCTTATAGGGAAGGAATTGGTGGAGGAATCAATTTGAACTTAGTCTGTTCACATATTACATTTCTTCATGTTTATTACTTTTTCAACATCAATCACCATATTTAAATGTCCTCACTATTTTCAGTTGCTGCATTACCAGTGGGAAAGCAAAGATAGGAGGGCAGGAATCCCATTCTTTTACATGCAGGACAGGACACTGGGAACCCCAGCTTGATACCTCCTCCTAACTAGACATTAAGCCATTGTTGACTACTCATTGAGCATGATGATCAACTCAGCTATGTATTCACTTTACAATACATTTGTCTAGTCTGCATATCCTTAGCTTGCTAATAATAAAGACACGGGAGACAGTGTCAAAAACCTTGCCAAAGTCAAGGTATTATCACATCCATTGCTTTCCCCCCGTCCACAAAGGGGATGATCCACCTTATCACAGTAGGAAATCAGACTGGACAGGCATGACTTGCTTTTGGTAGATCTATTCTGACTGTTCCTGACCACTTTGTTCTCTTCTTGGTGTTTCAAAATAGATTCCTTGAGGATCTTCTCCATGTTCTTCCCAGGATTTAAGGTCAATATGACTGATTTGTAGTTCTCTTGTTCTTTCGTCTTCCCTTTCTTAAAGATGGGTGCTATATTTGCCCCTTTTCCAATTATCTGGGATCTAACAAACATCCATGAGTTCTCAAAGAGGATGACTAAAGGCTCTGATATTACTTTATTCAATTCCTTCAGTACCCTAGGGAGTATTTCATCCAGCCCTGCTAATTTCAAGTCATCTATCTTCTTTAAGTAATCCCTAACTTGCTCTTCTACTACACTAGGCTGTTTGTTTCTTTCCCTGCCTTTGCTGCTAACTATTCTTATCATCTAGTAGCTGATCCTGTTTTTTAAAACTGAAGTAAAAAAGGCATTAAATAGTTTAGTCTTTTCTGTATCATATGTAACTAAATTGCCTTCTGTATTCCATAAGAGACCTATGGAGTCTTTCGCTTTCCTCTTACTTGTGACATACTTGTTGAATCCCATTTTTATTGCCTTTTATGTCTCTTGCCATTTGCATCTCAAATCATGCCTTGGCCTTCCTAATTTTCTCCTTGCATTCTCTTATACTCTTCCCTAGTATTATGACCAAATTTCCACTTTTTATAGGATTCTTTTTGGGGTGTCTAAAGACTGCTATCTGGCTAGGTTGGCCTCCTGTTATACTTCCCATTCTTTCATCATATTGGAATAGCTTGCTCCTGCACCCTTAAAAGGGCCTAGTTACCTAGACTCCTTTTCTCTTCAGAGGTGCCTTCAAGGGGCTCCTACCCACCAGCAATTCATGATCTTTTCATCACAAACTGTAGCTGTCATGTAGGTGAAAAGTTTCCACTAGACTGTGACTAGACCGTGAGTCAGCAACACTCAGGAGAATGTTGCAGGAGCGGGAAAGAATGTTTTAGATGAATTATGTGGCAATTCTTACTTTTATATTCCATTATGAAAGGACACCACATATACAGGCTATCAGCATATACACATATAGAAGGAGGGGCTGACCTATCTGTCACACTGACTATCTACTGAAGTCAATCAATGAATACTGATTATGGCAAGTCAATGATATAACATCATCCTATTAAAGACACTGACCCATGTAATATCACCTGGTCCAGGAAATTAAGACTAATCTCTTACGATCACTCATTATTATATGGTATCAAAGGTAACTAAAATAATGGAGTAAATTAAGCTATTAGAAGCCCTTAGTTTATAAAGTAGTAGGGAAGAGAAAAAATATCTGCAGCATTTCCAAATTTCCCTGAAAGCATGTAGTGCTGCCAACCAGGTGAGACTATTGACCTACATAATAAAGCTATGCCATGTGAAGTTGGATGGTAACGAATAAGACTGACTGGAAACCAAATTAATTGTATTGTGAATAATAACCAGGTCAAAGGAAGAATATTATGAGAAATGGATTTGACCTTGCAAACAGCAAAGTTTATTTGAAGGCCCAGTGATGACTCTGCCTTATAAATGGAATCACTAGCCAGAGTGAAAGTAGGGAAATGCCAAGATACATTAGTACTAAGGCAGACTTGTTTGTGGTAAGTGTAGGGCTATAAATATAAAGTAAAGGCTTCCTAAAGAGAATATGAAAATAGGATAAGCAGTCATTTGGCAAGAGTGTAGCATTCTCATCACAAATAGAAGAGATGTGTAAAAATAAAACATCCCTGGGAATATATATCTGTAAAATAAACCAATAAAGGCAATGCAGAAATAAATCCCTTTAACGGATGCCCCGATACAGGTACAGAAACAGGACTTCTTAATAGAATAGCCTGCTCTAGCAAAATTAAGCATATTGCTAAATAAATACTGGTACTGAAAGACATATAGCAGCAAAACAACTACTTATAAGCCAAATAAACTAAAAAAAAAAGCTGGCTTGATTTTCATATGGGATCCCAGTGGTCCTAACTGGTGTGGTACTCTCCAAGGGCTTAGGCCACCTGCAGATTTAGAGTCTTCCTAAATTTATAAAAGCCTCAATAGAGGGCAAAAATTAAGGGTTTTTAATATCAAGATGCAGCAGCAGCAGTAGTAGCAGCAGTAGTAATAGTATTGCTTCTTTTTCTTTTATAGGGTTCTGCTTAGGATGTTATTCCTTTAAAATATTTTATATTATTTGTAGTAGTTTCACCCAAAATATTCTGCTCATGATATTTTATTTGATGAAGTGTAGAAAGGTATTTTCCAAATATTTATGTTGAATAAGTTAATTAGTTTAATGCTGATGTATTGAAAAGCAGGTTATATTTTGTAGTGTTTAGGAATTCTATTCCCCACCTATTCATGAAATATGTGCATTAGCTCTGATCAGATTTTCAGCCTTAAGATTGCATAATTACAAAGTTTTTAAAAAGACAAGAAATTCACCAATGCTGAAAATGAAAACTAAGTTTATTCCATACAATATGTACAGATGATCCTAGGTAGCAAAGCCAGGCTAGGATAGCTATGTAGGAGAGATTTTAATTGGGCTTTGAAATTATTGTTATTGTTGAGGGTCAAAAGAAAAGCTAAGTTTACCCCCCCCCTTTTTTTTTTTTTTTTGCTGTGAAAAATTAGGCAGTTGACTTCAATATTTATTGTGGGATTGGATATTTGTAGAACTCAAAATAAATGTGGGAGTAATCAAATCAATACCCATTGATTTTGGAAGGACCATGATTTTGCCTTTACAGGATAAAATATATGGGGAGAAGGAAGGAAGAGGTGACAAATATATGCAGTAGTGTTTTGCAGGTTCAGGTGTTCTGAAAATAGGGTGGAACAATCAGTATTATAAGAAACATCAAAAACTTCCTTCTCCCCATTTATTTCAAAGACATTTTCTGTGGCTGTTAGTTCAATAAAGTATCCTGAACTACTAAAGGCATCAGTGACTATGGAAAGGTGCATTACCTCTCACAGCCCAGAGGCTTAGGTCCCAGAAATTTGTAAATCTGTTTGAAGCATTATCATCAGCCACCAGTTGTGTACATTCAGGAATCTGTAATGATCCCACTGCACAGGCATAGTTTTCTATTCCTTATTTTTTAGCAAAGGATCATGTTTGATCTTATAAAAAAAGCTGGTTTCCAATTCCATAAGCTGTATATGCAGTACATATGCATATGCAAAAGTAGCATGTAAGCTATATATACCATGTCTGCTGAGTATGCACAATGCAGAAAGGTTTAAATCAGAAGGCAACAGAGCAGCAAGAATGTGTTTGGAATAATGAGGACATGAATAATGTAATGAATTCACATTTTTATCAGTGTTTTATTCTGATATGCTAAAATATTGAAGGGTACTGAGAAAATCTGATGCAGAATATTAAATCTCTTATGTCCCATTTCATGAAGTTATTTAAATGTCTTTCCTACATATAAGTACACTTCAATAAAATGTTAGAGGTTATCTTGTTTACTGTGGGAACATTGTGGTACAATACTTCATAGAAAATAAAATCCTCCAAAATAAACATGGAATGGAAACATAAATCTGTCTTCCTACCTTTTTGAAGAAGGGGCCCCAGCATAATGGTATAACAGAGTGCCCATGTTTTATCACTTGCAAAAAAAAGAAAAAAAGAGAGAGTTAAAAACCACTTGGGATCATACAGGTTCAATAAAGAGGATTCAAAAGTAGCAGAAGAAGTGATATTGATTAAAATAAAGTTGGTCTCTGAACCTAGAAGTTTGGGGTTAAAGGACATGAATTAGGGAACATATCTAATGAGTTGTTAGTTCTTGTTCTGTGACAGAAACTAAAATTTCTCAGAAAAAAAGAAGTATTTCTTACCAAACATAATTTTTTTAATGTCCTGAGCTGACCCATCAGTCTATATGTAATGTGAGGCCATGAAATGTAAGGCTCAAATAGATATTCTTTAAATAACTAATTCAGTATTGGTTTCCATGTTGCACATTGATGAAATGGTAACTGCAATTATACCATTAACCCAATGGAGACTTCTATTCTAGCTTGATCTTTATGACATTTTGTCTGATGGAACAAATATATTTTTGTCTAACTTCCAGGCTAGTGCTCCATCATTTAAAAAAAAACCCTTCCTCAAAGTTGTAGTTAAGACAATGAATGGAACAAACCATTCTATATAATTTAATCATGTGTTCTACATCCATGCAGCATGCCTGTAAGGGAAAAAAGTCCTGACTAATGCTGGTTTAGAGAACAGTTCTCTACATCCAGTCATACCATATAAGTGTTCTCATGATCAGTGGAGACATTTATTGTCCCTGTGACTAAAAGCAGAGGATTAAGTGAGATCTATTTGGCCACAGATCCACAGTATTGAGCCATTCAAAGCTGATAATTAAGTAAGTCTAATGGCAAAACTATCATCAGTGATTCCAAATTTTGTTTGCTCTTGGCCTCAAAGAATGGCACAATGGCTAGGATTTCTAGACTTGGTAACTGTCAAAGGATTCCAACTCCTCTGTGAAGGTTAATTGTCCATATCAGTTCCTTATGAACTTCCCTTGCAGTATCCAAACAAGAGGATGTCCCTGGAGACAAAGCAGAGAAAGCAACTTGTTGGTGGAGAACTTCATAGTAACTAAGTATAGCTTGAGACAAGTACTCAGTCTAGGAAGATCACCATATAGCAGCAGAAGGGTTCATAAAGAGCATAACAAGAGATTATGTGACACTTGGAGCTGGGTAGTATGACTTCATGCTACAACTGCCATTTGAAAATCTTGATATCTGAAAGCAGTGCTGGAACTAGAGCACTTGGTACCTTTCATAGCACAACCATGGTGGGAACAGACTTTTCAAAATTCAAAAACAGTCTTCTGTAACACATGTGAATGTCTTGAATCTGCACATTGAATATTACATTACTTTCTGTTGAATATGTTAATGTCAATGCATGTATAGTAGGGCTGTGTGAAATTTTGCTGGCTGTTTTGATTTGACACTGTTTCGACTCATTTCAAGCTTGAAACAGCAAAATCAAATAAAAAAGAAGAGTTCTGAAACAGCCTCAAAACAAAACAAGGCTAGTCAAAACATTTTGAAAGTTTCAAAATATTTTGAAGCAGCCAGCAGCTAGGGGGTGGGAGACATGAGAGAACCAGAGCTGCACTCCTAGCAGCAGCCAGAAGCTCAGCCCTGACTCTCTTCACCTCCCACGGAAGGGCTGCGAGAAGCCGATCACAGTGCAGAGGAAGGGAACTGAGCCTGGGCTCAGTGCCCCTCCCTAGTGCTGCAGGCAGGCTGGGGAAGGGAACTGATCCCAATTGCTCAGTTTCCCTCCTCAGCCCTACCATTGAGCTGGAAAAAGGAAGTCAGCCCAACTGGGATGAATTTCTATCCTCAGCACTAGATTTAGTTGGGGAAAGGAAGTCAGCCCAGCTGGGCTGACTTCCTTTCCTCAGACCTATCTAGCACTAGGGAGGGGGCCTGAGCAATTGAGCTCAGTTCCCTTCCCCAGCTCTCCAGGCCCAGGTGGCAGCACCAGGCTTCCCTCCCTCATCTGGTAGGCAGATTGGCAACCCGTAACTCTGGGAGGACTAGCACAGCCCCCACAGCCATCCTGGGATTGTGGACCCCCATCTGCCTGCCAGAAGAGAGAAGCTGTTTTGATGTTCCCCATTATAGTGAATGGGCAAAAATCGAAACAGCATCAGAACAGCCTCACTGTTTTGACAAAGTGAAATGGAACAGCTGTTTCAAATCAAAATGAAATTTGAAATGAAATGCTGTTCTATCAAAACCTCAAAACTCAAGGTGAAATGGAACAGTGCCATTTCGCACAGCTTTAATGTATAGTTTTAGTTTGTTTACATATATCCTGGGCCTGCCAGGCTGCTACCAGTCTTTCCCACACTTGTGGCTGGAGTTACTTATTTGTGAATGCCTTGGACAAATATAATATCTGCCTTCCCCTTCCAAAATTCCTCCCATTTCCAGTGTCCAAAATCTCAACTTTCAGATTCCCTTGTCCTTTTTGGCTTAAATCATTTCCTTTGAAAAGTCCCATCTGTATAACCAACAGAAGCTTATGAATACAAGGACCAGTTTTAGTGAGAGATAGTGCTGTTTAGTTGTCTATGTTTTATTTCCCTATTTTCTGAATATGGAGCTAACAATCTTTAATTCAAAATGGAAATGTCCATGTTAAAACCTGTTCAAGAGAGAGTATATCTGTCAGGTGGACAGAAAAGGGCAGGTATTAATAATGGGATCGATATTACAGCATTAATTGTGGGGTTTTTCAGATCCTAAGTGAGTATTGAGCAGAAATTATTGCTTGATGCCTCTCTTTTTACTTATGTGAAGTGAAGTTCCAGCCCAGTTGGTCTTATCTTGGTGATAAAAGCCACCATCACTGCTTGCAAACTTGTTAGCAGCAAATACTCAAACTGTCTCTGTACATTTAGGGCACATCTATGTGTCACCCTATGGTGACATAGTGATGTGCTATGTCTCTGTATGGCATGCTATGGTAATGTAGTGATCACAAAGCCATAGTGGCAAAATTTACCCATGTGCCACACACACGGTGCAGTAACTGCCCATGCTGTGCCTCACTTTAGTACTTCCTTTTACTGAAAGTCCTTTTACACTGATATGCAGACACGCCCTTAGAGAAAGAGGTTGCAGGATGTTATGAAGCACAATGCTTGGAACAATAGTGTGTGCTATATGTATTCTGTGGAAAAATAAGAGTCATCAGGTTAAAGCACAGACAGTCTGGTATCATTTACTAGGGCAATACCATCTTATAAAATGAATAGAAATAGGATGGAGATCCTCATTGTACTGAGAGCTAGATAGAGTGTTTTTCAATATTAAAATCATTGGGTTAGCTGAACATGTCAAAGATAAAGGAAATTTCCTTTATTAAATAATTGCCATTCAAAGCCCGTTTTTATACAAGGAATGGTATGTTTTGGATAAGATGTTTTGTCTTGTCTACAAACAGTACCATTCCATAGATACTGTATTTTTTAAAGTGTATATGATAGGTAGATCCTTAAGAACAGTGTACGTATTTTGTATTAAAAAGGTTTTCTGTCCAAGGACATCTACAATTGGCAATTACCAGTCACTTCAGAGAAGATTAATGGAATTAAATTGTCCTCCGATTATTTATGTTATCGATTGAATGTGATTTATATCAACATAAAAGAAGATGCTTTAAAAGCTACTTCAGGAATGTTAGAGACCAGAATTCCGAAGTATTGGGAAGCTAGATTTTAAGTAAAAAGGAATTATTTTATTTTTTCCCTAGATAGATAGTGCCTTTAATATTTGTGTTGCTTACAGCTTACAACACCCTAGAAATTATTGGTGTAGGGAGAGAAGCGATAGCATATAAAATGTTTCTCTGTACTCTTAGACTTTAATTATAAGGTTTTAATTTTTCATCATACCATGCAGATTGCTCCACTATAGAGAAACCTAATGTTGGCAAGCAACTGGCAAAAGAATCACTGGACAAAACAACTGAAGAACATATGCCATCTACTACCTATGGTATGTTTTACTAGTATCTTCACAGTTATTTTCTTTATAGTGATATAGAGCTGATTCATAATTCTTTCACTCATCCAATAATTGCAAAACTAGTTCATTGTATATAAAGAAAAGTTATTTATAAAATTAGCTGCATTAGAAAAGATTAGGTTAACATTTTCATGACAATCTAAGTAAACTTGGTGTCCAAGTCCTACTGATACTTATGACACTTTGCTGAGGGCTGGTTTCTAAAAGGAACCTGGGCATCCCACTGTGCATAATTGCAGAACCTAACTTTTAAACAGCCTCTGTGGAATCTAGGAATGTGAATTAGTTGTCTAAGCTCCATACATAAGCATATGGGGGAGCATTGGGCACTTCAGAATGGGATTCACAAAAGCACACTGAGCTGGAAATCACCAGGAACTAGCCAATAGGGATGTACAAAGGATGTTTGTTTCAATGGTATATTATTTTAAATCCTCCTAAGCCCTGGAGCTTAGGAGCTGTACTCAGGGATGTAGGGAGGCATTCCTTCTATGAAGGATTCCCACCCCTGAACCTTCTTCTGAAGGTAGACACCTCTGCCCTTTCTTTCAAAAATAGAACAGCGTTGCTATCTTTTGAAATATGGTAGGAGTTGGCAGTGATGCTTCCCTATTATGAAATAGCTCAGTGGTTAGATCGTTCATTTCAGAGTGCACATGTTGGTTGGGTCTACAGGAAAAACATAAAGATCATGGGACAACTAATTTATGGTTTTTGATGGTTTTGGCATGAGTTCTAAGAAGACTGAGGCATTTTGAACCTTGTAGAGATAGACAACTTAGACACCTAAAAAGCTTTAATGATGACAATTTGAGGAAGATAAGTGCCAGATGAAGTAAAGATTTTCAGACTGCAATTCTAGACACGGGTGCCTAAATTCCCCATAAACCTGATTTTGCATTTGACTCTAAATTTAAATTTCTTGAAATTGGGACCTAGACCCTGTAGTTATTCAGGCACCTTTTGAAAATGTTATCAATATCGTTTACAAAGTCAACTGAAAAACTAATTGGGGTTAGTTTGGAGTTTATCCAAAGGCCAGTGAAGTCAATGGGAATTGTTGAGTATATATGACTCAGTGAAGTCACTGACTGTTGTACAAACTGCCATTCCTTCTATCTCACCCAGACAATTCAGAGCACCATATGATTTTTAAACCAAAAAATCTATTTCTGTTGCTCATTCCATTACAGTAATTTCATGCATGGCCTGTTCCAGTACCGTCCACTGTCAATGGACATTCGACTGTACACAAATATTTTTAATGACCACAAAAACTAAATATGATGTATGCAAAAACTACAACAACAAGCATACACATACCAAAGGAAAAAAATGTCACATAGTTTGTTATGTTAATTTAGTATATAAATCATTTTGTTAATGTGATTTAGAGTATAGCTGATGCTGTTCCACTAATGAGTTTAATTTGGTTCTATTTTTTTAGTACAATCTAACACTATAAAATAATTTTTATTCCTGTCAATCTTGCTCTTAAAACTTATTACTGCACTTGCATTCTCTCCATTATGAATTGTTCCCACGGCTGTAAAAGTAAGATATTTCATTCACTTTGACTCTAGTTTTTCTATTAAAGTTGAATCACTTTTATTGTTTTGAAGGATTGCAAAATTAAACTGCATTATGAAAATGCAATAATGTACCCTGTATATTATTGGTTCTTTTCTATTTCATTTTAGCCAACACTGAATACCAATAACATAGTATCACTTTCCATTACCAGCAGTCATTATTAACTTTGAGAACTATCCTTACCCAATCAGATTTTGACTCCTTGATAGAAATACAGATTTTTTTTTCCTTTGAAAGACCGGAGTTACACTTATCTGTAACACTCTGTATAATCTTCCGGACGACTGTTCAGAGCTAGATTGTACTGGTGTATCACAAGGAAACATAGGAATGTCTTATTAGATACCTGATCCTTTTGACATTGATAGTAGAAGAATGTTACCATTCTATTTAGCAGAAAAGGAATGAAATATTGGAATCCCAATGGGAGCTCAACTTTAACCACATGCAAAAAGAACAGAAACTGATAAACCAAGAAGACACACACTTTTGGGAACGTAAAAAACACATAGGCTGGAGGCAGTCAAGGAAAACAGAATAAAAAAATCAATATGATTACAGTTAGGTCATTCCCAAGATCCAGTTGCCATATATTTGCATGTGTCCAAATACGTAGCTTCTTTGTATGGGTATACCTAGCACACAAATGCCCTATTGTGCAGAAGAATGTATACATGTTATTATATAAAGTCTGTCTCATGCAGTACAATAACTATCCGGCATCTTTATGGATTATATAGTTTTCACTAGTTAGTACTGTTGCATCCATTAGTTCAACCTGTATAAAATAGCTCTGTTAGCTCCAAATCCAAGTGAAAAACCCTCAAGATGTAAAAAGTTATAAACATATGTACAGAAAGTAATACTGCAATAATAAAATGGTAAATATGGAATGTTTTTCATCATCTGAAATATGCATCTGTATCACTCTTACCTCAAGAGCACTGTGGTGTTGTAAATCCTCCTTGAGGTCAAGCGTCATATGGGCTAATTTTCAGAGCTCAAATGACTACATGGTTTGGCCACCATAAAGCTGACACACCCCATTATTTAATACTAATAGAGAGTTTCATAATTTGTGAAATTAGAGAGTTCAGTTGCAATATGGGGCTCTGAGATTTAGCCCCATGATATCTATTAACATTAATGGAAGTCACATAACTACTGTAAATCCCCAAGTAGATTATAAATTTACTCTTAAGTGGTAACTAATGGCAAATGTTCAGGAACTGACACAGCAGTCTGAATAAAAGAAGGAAATGAAAGCTCATTTTACTTTTTCAAAGCCAGTGTATGATTTCTTTCTTTGTATTATTCGTTTTATGTAGTACATTGCTGGTGTCATGTGGATCATGTATGACAAGCATTGAATTTGCAGCTGCAAAGTGTCCTAGATGTGATATTAAAAGGAAAGAAAGAAAATAGTTCTACCCAACTGATGTCCCTTAATAAAAGCTTAAAAGTAAAATGGTGATGCCACTAACTCTGTGGTCAGCTGATACACCATGTAGCCAGAGTCAAGATGATGGGCTGGCCTTTTCTAATTAGTCTAAGATAGCTATGCTTTCGATTCCCTTTGAAACTCCATCCTGGATCTTAGAGCCATCCCTTTCATGGACTGCGTGTACTGCAACTAACCAAGATAAACTTTGCTTGGTTTTGATCAGTGGAGCCAGATCCAGACATGCAGGTACATGAGGTTTGTGGCACTGCAAACCTCTTTGCCACACCACAAATTGCACCTGTGCATGTTAAACTAGTCACAGTGCTGCTAATTTGCATCACTGGGATAAAATTTGCTACCAGGATCTCCTGGTAGCAAAACCCCCCCAAACAAACAAAAAAACCTTGAAGAAAAGCAGTGCAAAGCATGCCAAAGTGCTGTGTGCCAGGACAAATGTGGAAATGGGGGAGCAGGCAGCCCTGGGCTGGCTGCTCCCCTGTCTCTGTGTGCCTCAGGGCAAGGGCTCTGCTGCAGAGCCCCCACACTGAGGTACATGGAGCCCCCATCTAGAAGCACATTGTGCCCCAGCCCTAGACTGCCCCATCCCCCTTATCCACATGTTGCTCTCTGGGGGGCTGCGGCACAGGGTGTCTCATTGCAGGGCCTGCCTTCCAGCTAACCCCATGCCAAGTCACTCTGTGCCCCAACCAGTCCTCCCCTGCAGTACATGGAGCCACAGGACAATGCATCCCACTGCAAACTACACTAGCAGAGACATGCACTGCACCACAAAGTAGCAGCACAAACTTGCACCACTACTATTTGTGCTGCTGCAAATGCGTGCTTCTGCTGGTGTGGACACGGCCTAGGAGTTGCACACCCAGATCCTTTAAAACAAGATACATAAAATAAGATTAACAATAAAACAATTAAGAATAAAAACAAGATACATTTTTTAAAAATAGTTTTGTTCTGTCTCAGTTGCAACACTTTGAACTATTTTTATTTGTTTAACATGTAAATCTGATGGAGAAATTAAGTGTTCTTATAGTGTGGAGTGGGGTCATTTTAACCATCTGTTTGGTGATGCTCAGACCTGCTTGTGGATAAGAAAAAAAAAACAACAAAGAGAAATTACTTGTATTCCTAATTTGTATGCAAGAACCAAAGTTTTTTATTCTAATAGGCAGACATTTTCTTTTCTTTCTTCTAAATAAAAAAGTTATAACATCTGTATTTTGATGACTTTGAACACTGTCTTCTCCAAGTTTAGTATCTGGATAAAAGATTTTTCCCCCCCTATAAGTATACCTTTGTAGGTGGAAGGTTCGGTTGAGCATGGAAAATGCAAAAAAAGGAAAAGAAAAGAAAGAATGAGTCATGAGAAGCACTGCAACTCAAAATTTAATGATGGAATTATAGCCTTTTAAAAATCTCTTCGACACCACAGGAAAGTACATGTTACCTGCAGAATGAACAGAAGAGCATGAAAAGCAAGGTAGAGTGTAGTGTGATTGGAGATATGATTAATTAGGGGTCTTAAATGTCAGACTAGTTCTAAGTTGTGTACTGACAAATTGGACCTCTCCAACTCTGCTGTCATTGTCACAGGTCTTGGACTCCCTGCATAGAGCAATCCTACCCAGAAGCTGCTATCTTGTAGAGAGAGTTTGTATGGATATTATTTTTCCCCATTTTCATATCTTTCCTCAAGACAGCTACAGTAACAGATTCAGATTGGCATATATCTTGTTATCTGATTGTAACTTTTCTCTCACCTCCTGACCTCCTAATAACAATGTTGTACAGTACAGCCATTATTAATAAAGTGACCGAAATTTATATTTTTTTCTGATTTAGTCCTTATTCCAATTTGTGCTAGGTAATTGGTCTCCATATACCAAAGTTCATCTGCTATGGCATTTTACTTAGATGTGGGGGGGAGGAGTTTGATTCACATCTTCTTGCTTCTCAGTGTAATCTCTCTGGCTTCTAATTTTAATACAATCACTAATGGGATTTCTTAAAAGAACTTTTCTATAATTCCTAGACATAGAATTGTACATTATAAAAGTCTGTCATTCCCCAACGCTAATGGGGGGTCATATAACTCAGTTCCTTCTGCAGTTTGAAAGCTTACCTCAATGGCTTCAGTTCTTTGCCCTGGGCTGAGCTGTGAGAAGAAGAATGAGACAACCAGATAAATATTATAAAAGTGATTAATTATTTTTAAAATGCTTTTTCAACTTTCCATCATAATATATTGTACATTATCGTGCATAATTTATGGATACTTAAAATGTGTTTTTGACAACTAAGTATGGAATAGGAGTGTTTGAGAACTGATCAGTTTTTAAGTTAAAAACTAAGAAATGGAAGTGTAGGGCTGGAAAGTATCTCAGAGGATTATTTCATCCTCTCTCCAGAGACAGGAAGAGATATACTTAGGCCAACATTGAATATTTTTTCTAAACTGTTCTTAATCTAATCCATTTCTAATCTGTTTTTCCTGATCTGTTTCCAGTTTAAAGAAATTTCACAAGTTTGCCCTAGTACTTCACTACGTTGTAGTTTTAGATAGTTTTTCTCACCTAATGTCTAGCCAAATTCTTCTTTGCTGTAAAATAAGCTAAGTTTTTGTTCCATCCTCAGTAGAAATAGAGAATAATTGATCAACCTCTTTAGAATGACCTTTTACCTATTGGAAGATTATATTGCCTTTAGTTTTTTGTCTTTTTAGACTAAACAGTTCCTTCAAGTTTTTCCCCTTGGTCATGTTTCCAAACTTCATATTATTCTTCTTGCTCTCTGGACTGTCTCCAATTTGTCTATATGCTGTCCAAAATCAGACGTGGTACTCCATGTAGGGCCTCCCCAGTGCCAAATAGAGTAAAATAATTCTCTCTTATCTTATCTACAACAAATATGGGACCAGAACTATCTGCTTTTAACAACTAGCATTGCATATGCATGCCACCTAGCACTGGCCTAGCAAAGATGCAGAAGAGGGGAAATACAAAAATACAGATTATGCCTATTTTTTTCTTTCTTTTTTGTCTGGCCAGCAGAAAGAAAGCGCCAAGTTGCAAATCACCAATGGGGAGCCACAGAATAGGTGGTAGTAAAGGATTTGTTAAAGAGTACAGGTCTGTTGTTGGAGAAGTTTTCTAAAAGGAAGGTTTTTATAGATGAAATATTGAACTACTTTTAGCAGGGTAGAAGATAAGTGCTTTATAGACATTTATATACATAATGTTTTATGGATCTAATTAGATCTAAGAGCAAAACCTCCCATTTTGGGAGTTCAGTCACTGATCAGTGATAGTCTGGCCAAAACAGGGGAAGTCTACCGTAACCAGTAAGTATTTTACTTTCACCTGAGCTTTTTTTGTTTTCTTGCTTCAGATCCCATTGAACTCAGAAATAGAGTTCATAGTCTAGTGGCTGTATTTAATATGCTCATCACAAATATCACTCCTTTCTCAAGAAGAATATTTTACTAAACCTCTCAATCTTAATTGACTCCCTTTAAATACATTTCCCAAAATAATGACTGTTTATTTCATGTAGAAAACTTTTTTGGAGATAATATAGTTTATCCCTGGCTTTATTCTCTCTCTCTCTCTCTCTCTGCCTGTCTTATACACACACACATCATTTTGCACTCAGCAACCTAGTATAAAGACTGTCTGACATGGAAGGTTTACATGATACTGAATATACATTTTTTTTCAGCTCAGAATCTATGCTGAAGTTCAAGAAACAAGTACTTGATTTGAAACTGCCCCCCAAGCATCTTCAGGATGTCTCCAGGGCTCTTCTCCACACAAGGTGATTCATCTTATCTTGGTTCATTTCAGCTCATTACGTAGGCCTGTACAGCATTAACACTACACACTGATGAGGGGCACCTGATGAATGGGTGAGTCACACCTATAAACCAGCCCTTGCATTCTGTTATCTTACCATTCATCCTAGTGTTTCTGGTTGAGGAGGGGCCAGGGGGTGGAAATCACAGTGCAGACTGCAGTAAGTTTATTAGTGTGAACATGTCCTGGAATGAACTTTCTTACAGCAAAAGTCCTCTTTTAATGAAAAATTTCATCTGTCCCAATTCACTGAGTGGAAAGCTAAAAGCAATTATCTGCTGATTATTGCAGTATGAGCGGGCACATCTATAGTTACAAGGGTGTCAGTATTTCCATTATAAACCCTGTTATTCAGGGTTCTGAGAATTTGCAGAGGATTGAAACTTGGCACAGAAGTTGTAAGACTAGAAACAAGCTTTCCAGAAGGAAATTTCAGCATTCAGCCATTTGCAGGTTATACAAATAAAAATAATAAATTTTACCATTTCAACATACATTATTCAGACATTTTCAAAAGGCTTCAATTTGAAAATAGTGGGTTCATCTATGCATGCCATTAATGTGCAGCAATAAACTCCTGAGATTATTGCTTATTGTCCTAGAGTTTATTGCATCTGGGAAGCTTCCCAGGCACATTGTTTACACGTGCACATGGACTTCAGCACAATGAGCAAGGTCAGAGAAGCCCTGGCTGGCAGAGGGTCCAGGGGGATCAGTCTTTCAGTCCAGGCATGCTCTGACCAGGCTAAGTGTGCTGTGGGGTGCCTAGTTGAGGCATGTGTAGATGCCGAGATGTTTATTGAGGAGCGAATAAGCAGTAAATGTCTCATGTAGATGTGCCCACTGAGGCATAACTTATGTCAGACCTCCGTATGCTTAATTTTTTCAAAAACTAATTAAACGATTTTCCCAAATATTTATTCATCATCCCCACTGTAGTTTATATGCACAGCGCAGTAGCAATTGGTAGTGGTTTAGCTACTCACGAGAGGGTATATTTGGACTCATACTGTAATTGTCTCTTCTGAGTGCTGCTAGTAATAAAACCTGCTTTGTATCAGTATTGACAGGATCCAGCCAAGGGTTCACCTTACATCTTTCTGGATAACAGATAATGTTGCTAAGAGAATAGATTGTGAGTTTTCAAACAACAAGAAAATTCCTACTGGACTATTGAAAATGCAAAACTAGGCTTCTCTCATATAAATAGGCCAATGAGAAAAAGCATATCTATAATCTAGTGCTGACCTGTACTATTGAGGAAGGCCCCTCCCAGATAATAACTCACTCTTCTGAACCTCAGGCTTTTGATGAAAATATTGAGGTGAGGGAAGGAGCAGGGGAAGAAGAATGGAGTTATAGGCCAGTACCAAATACAAGCAGAAGGCAAGGAAGATAGAAATAGCATCAACCAGGAACAACATGAGCAACAGATTAAATCAATAGTTGTCATAATTCTTGCTCAACTATTTCTTCATTTAAAAATGAATACGAGGGGAAAAGGGGTGCATTAATGTGCACAAAAAATGATTAAAGCTAACTCTGAAAAATAAACCAAGAGTAAAGGATGTCGATAGTGAAGCTGATGTTTTGTTCTTAAAAGCTTCAATTATGCCTTGAGTGGTAGGAGGGAAATAGACTTGGTTATTGCATTTCAAGGAGCACATGCTTTTCCTTCCCTCATTCCTTGATTATTTTGTATTCTTTTATATTTTTCATAAATATACAGCAAAATATAAACAAAAAAAGCTTAGCCAAATGTCACCTGCAAAGACTGGGTATACACTTTCAAAGGGAAAGACTTAATATTTCATAATCAGCATTTCATTATTTAAGAGGAAACGTACAGAAGGCAATTAAAATGCTACTCTCACTCTTTTATATCATGGATTTAGAAGCAAGTATTCAATACTTGATCAATCTGTATAAAATAAAAAATGAGGGTGAAAAATCAGGGAGAGAGAAAAAAGATACATCAGACATAAAAAGGAGAGGGAGAGAGAATAGGAAGAAGAGAGGGTGCCAAATAAATACCTATTAGACGGAATTATGAGTACCTATAGTGTAATATGACTAAGGGACTTGACAGGATGGAAATATATTACAAAATATTTCAGGATTGAGCAAAGAAATTGAAGATACATCTAGCTTTATAATTCAGAAATTGCTATTGTTTGGAGATGCTAGATTGGTTTTCCGTTCTGAGGGTGCGGTCCTTTTTTAAATTAAGACCTATGAGGACACTTTACTTCACATAAGAACGTATCAGTGCTAAGAGTCAGAGTTTCAGAACAAGGTAGCTTAAGTGTTTTCAGGATGTGGTGTTTATGGTTTTCCACATGAAAATCAGCTGCTTGAATGAACCTCTGACGTTTTTTGTTCAATAATCTAGTTGGGTGAATTAGATGTACATTGAATATCGTGAAAATAAAGTGAATGTAATGCTGTGACACATTTGTTAAAACCAAAAGACCAAAATTGCCCCCTATTCTTCTTTTTCCAGAAATTCTTTTGCTGATTGAATTCTTGTTCAACACATTCAAAGAAATTCTGACAACTGATTAATGTTCCTACTATTGTCTGCAACATGTTAAGTCTCGCTTTAGAGGGAAGCAATGTTAGGTTGTTATATTGCATATGCTGTTGATTGGTAGCTGTGGTCACTTCATTCCCTCCAGGTACCACGAGTACTCAACAAAACAGCTGCCTTGTGTGCATAAATAGACGATACCGCATTGTTTTGATTCTTCAGTCTGGCAGTGGCAGCTGATGAAAGTTGCAGTGCATTTTCAATAACTCTTAAGAGCAGCTGTTCAAAGGACTGATTTCACTACTCTACATTTTTTGTTATGTGAATACCCGAGAACTAACAGCAACATTCTGATATTGGGCATTGGTAGAGATTTCAAATGAATTGAAAATAATGGTATCTCATAATGATGTCTTCCAGGATTAGTAGACAGCGAGGACCTTTCTAAGGCAGCACCTCATCATGAGATTATATCTCCACACAAGTCACATAATCCAGATAAATTCTTCCCATGATAACATTTGTTTTCAACAAGGGTTTCCTGACCTACCAAGTATTGGTGGTTTTTGTTTCAGAGAATCTTTAAACAAAATCATTCAAAGGCAGAACCAGAGCTATGATAAACTGAAAGTTTGGCTCTGGATGTACATTTTAACTGCTGACCATGAAAACTCCAGGGGCCATGTAAACTCAAGGGACCATGAAAACATGAACAGGGGGAATATGTTTGCAGCAGCACAAATAGTAGGAGCACAAATTTGTGCCACTACTTTTTGTCACAGTTTAAGCCCCTGCCTGTGCTTTTTGCAGTGGGACACATTGTC
Organism: Crocodylus siamensis; assembly: GCF_052110815.1. Classification (NCBI taxonomy): domain Eukaryota; kingdom Metazoa; phylum Chordata; order Crocodylia; family Crocodylidae; genus Crocodylus; species Crocodylus siamensis. The sequence continues at coordinate 179,461,281 of NC_143397.1, forward strand.
CTGCTGTTCCAAGTGCTGCAGGGGTGAGGTGGCTGGCTGGGGCACAGGGTGTCTCAGTGCGAGGCTAGCCAGCAGGCAGCCCCTGAACTGACACACCTTGTACCCCAGTCAGCCAGGGAGAGACACATGGAGATGGGGGCAGGCAGCCCAGGGCTCCCTGCTCTCTTGTCTCTGTGTGCCGTGGAGCTCCTGCGCTGAGGCACCCTGCACCGCAACCAGCCATTCCCCAGCTGGCTGGAGCACCCAACACAGGGGCTCCACAGGATGCAGGGACAAGGAAGTAGGCAACCCTTATTTGCCTGCTCCCCCATCTCCACATTTGGCACTTTGGTGTGCTTTGCACTGGGTTCTTTTTCAGGGTTTTTTTTTCACTAGTGGGACTGGCACTGCAAATTAGCAGAGTTGCACATGATGTTACATGCAACGTGTGCGGTTTGTGGCACCACAAAGATGTTTGTGGAATCACAAACTGCATGTGCCTGCATGTCTGAATCCAGCCAAGATGTTTCAAGGTATGGTCATAGCCCATTACAAACATTTAAAAAAAACAGATAAAATTTAGACAGAAGAGGAAATTTACAATTTTAATTGTCACCCAAATATTTGAAGGAACAGGAGAAACAGATTCTGAACTCAATCCTTTTTAATTAAATAATTTCCACATGTGTACAGAACCTGAAGCAGGAAGTCTTTTCTCTAGCAATGTTGATCAATTCTTCCATATTTTCACAAGGTAAATAGAAGCTGTTGATAATGATAGACAAAGCATTGTCATCGTTTAGAATACAGGAAAGATGGATGAAAAACCATGGAGACATAAATCAGCTTGATATATAAGAAGGTCAAAAATAGGGTGACTCAAAGTTCTTTACTGGGACAAGCTTAGTTCAAGATACCATATTACCTATAACTGGAACTGGGAGAGAGTGAAGTACCACCATTTGCAGATAAACCAAGACTACTTAGGATAGTAAAAAGAACACTGTAATTTTTTTGTGGGCTCTCCCAAATCCAGGTGAATGGGCAGTGAGGTGTGAATGTATGCAGGAAGGAATTCTCTGATATATGCATGTGGTTTACTGGCTCTAAATCAAAACTTAATTGTCAGGAAAAAGACTTCTGTTAGTTGTATATTGGCAGTCTAAATCCATTTTAGGAAGCATATGGAATAGGGTAAAAAACAATTCTTAAAAATAATTCAATACCATTATATAAATTAAGGTTTTTACCTGAAATACTGGCCCCAGTCCTGTGGTTTGCATAAATTGTGCAACAGGGATGCTACCCTCATTGTGCCTACAAGATGTAGTAATTTATGTTTTTTTAATGCCATCCAGGGATCAGTGGAGCATAAACTGCTATTCTGTTTTTTCCTGAACAAATCCTTTATGCACACTACTCCAGATGAAATAATTATTAGAGCAGCTTTATAGTACCTTATTCCATAAGAGAGGTTGAAAGAGGTATAGGAATTGCTAACATCTGGCCCATTTTGGAGGTTGAACTAGATGACCTCCTGAGGCCTCTTCCAATGCTAATTTTCTATGATTCTCTGGTTTTCCCTAGGTCCTAGATGACTTGTGTGGTGCCAGGATTTCACCTCCAGCATAAGAGTTATGAATCAGAAACTAAATGGGGGTGTGTTCTTAAAAGGGAGACAAACATGCTTAGAGACACGGAGGAACAGGGAGAAGGGAGCAACTGAAATGAGTTTGGAGATTGTAAAACTGATTGAAGATGCATGTGAAAGGATGTGATTAAGGTACATAAAAACAGTGAACAGTAGAAGAGATATAACCTGGGTGTTCCAATTTACCCTCATTCACAATTAGGCTTGGCAAAATTCAATTTTTATTTTTTAATCATTTGGACCCCTAAAAACAACTTTTAGCCATCAAAGCTTTTATTTATTTATTTATTTATTTATTGTTATTTTCAAGCATTTATTTTGATTTTTATCTATATAAATTTTCCAGGCTGCACTGAATTGGGGTGTTTTCCAATTTTTATCTATTTTAAATTTTGGGTTTGTGTGGAATTAGGGGTGTGAGGGTCAGATACTTTAGTAAGAGGAGGGCAGCAGCACTCTCAGAACCCTGGGACCAGAGGGAGAGGTGACAGCCACCCTCAGTCAGCCAGACCGGCCCGGGCAGGACCCTGCTGCCACTGGCTTGGAGCCTCCAATTCTCTTCCCCTCTGGGCTTTGGGTAGGGGTTTGTTTCAGTAGTCTATCTCCCTCCTGCCCATTTTGCATACCTGGGAATAAGCAGCTAATAGCTTAACAGATGAGTCAAGAGGCTGCCCTCTTTAATCCCTCCACCCTCTATCCCTGTCTCTTTCTCCACTGTCCAGTCACAGGGGTAAAGGTTCCTGTTACAGTCCCTTTTCTCTAAATTTCTATTATTACCAATGGAAATATATTTCCATTGGTCTGTGAGTGTGAGGCAAAATCAACATTTATCAATATTTATTGATAAAAATCAAATCCTGCCAAGCCTTTTTGTGATACAAGAACAAGAGAATAGTCCATGATACAAAAAGGCAGTGATGAAAGGGCATGTATTTATTGACATATAATTAAGTATTGGAATTGTTTCCACATTATATAAAAGCAAAGGGTTAATAGGGATATCCACAGTACAATGAATAAACTAAACACGAGCTTATGCTGTAAGACTTAAAGAACCTTTCTCTGTAGGCAGGATATGCTATTACTGTACAGTAACAGGTTTCTTTCCCTGGAGTGTTAGAGACAAATATTGGATTAGAGGGACAACTAGCAATGTATCTGTTTGGTAGTTCTTGCATTAAATCCTAGTAAATTCTTGAATTGGAAAAAAAAAGAACCCTGATAATATGGAGGGGGAATGGTACACAGTTATTTCTACAGAGTGTTTATTATTACTCACCTGTGCCTGCTTTCCATTGTAACTATTGATCTCTAAAACTTCAAAAACTTAGGACAAGTTCCATTGGGAGGAGGCGGGGGGAATCTCTGGTGACACGTACAGTATTTGGAAAAGTGCACTATGCAAAACATAAAATCTACTTCTATAAGAAAATGATTTATTTTACTAGAGGCAACCTTTCCAGAAGGAATTAGATTCATCAATAAAATTGAAATAGGAACGTTTCAATTTAGATACAGCCCAGACTAATAGGGGTTGACTGTCATCACACAGCCTCAAATCTGGGGCCACTATTGCCACTCTATGATTAGTTACCCAAGCTGGTTAAGGCTGGTGTGAAACCTCCCTCTACCCACTCCCTGTCTCCAGAGTGACTGGCAGGGGGCTGTTGACCCTTTTCCCCCATAAACCCCCCTGACCCATAGCAAAAAGTATCTGGACAACAGGACTCAACTTCACTCTAAACTGTTTTGCTGCTCTTTCTGACTTTCTCCTCTACTTTGCTATCAGCCTGATCTTCCAGCTTCTTGACTCAACCCACTTCTAGACCCCACTCTCAGTTCAATCTCATTGCTCCTGGACCTGGTTTGTCCTCAGATTCCATTCACCCTTCCTGACAGGTAAGCAGGTCAACCTCTGAGCAACCCCAGACCTGCACCCCCCCCCCCGTCTTCCAACGTGATACTGACAGCTGTTACCATTTGAAGAATATTTAGCTGCTCATGAGAAGTGGCTTTAGTTTCTGTTTCCTAGATTCTGATTCATAAAAGCACAACAATATTTAAGTATGGCCTAAAATATATGTAACTTCAATGTTTGATTTATTCCTGAACTGAAAGCTTTGTAGATAAGTTTACACCAGTCCTGTATTGTTGTTACTCATTCGCTCCACTGTCCTCAACCATTTGTCTAAAGCTGTTAGTCCAGCACTTTTCATAAACAGCAATCAAATTAAACATTAAAATTGCACTTTAAATATTTACAATCATGTATTCAAAAGTAATACATATAGAAAAAGTAATGTATATCAGAATCAGGAAATACTGGGTAAAATATTCACAATGATCACATTATTCAAGGAATCTTGCTCTTTTTGTTTTAAGTTATCCTTTAACTCACTTTTGGGTTTGTTAGCAATACTTTGATCTACAGTTGTGTCAAAATATTTCACATTGTGAATTATTTCTAATCTATTTGTTGTGAATATTTCTTCTGGAATTCACTGTTTAAAATTTGATATCTACTGGGTACATCTACATGAGACACTTTATTGTGCAGTAGCATAGTTAACTAAAAAGTGTGCATAGCTACACGTGCACATGCTTACTATGCAGTAAATCTTGCTAACTGTGAGTAAATTTGCAGGTGGCAATCTGCAAATGCAACTAGCAAATTTTACTTGTGAATAACTTACTGCACAGTAGCACTCATGTAGATGCTTGGCTGGAAGCAAATCTGCTGGCCATCAGGGGGTGGGAGATTGCTCCCTGCTTCTGGGAGCTGCCTACTGCTGGGTTGGGTTCCATCACCAAAGCCCAGGTGAGGACTATGTCCTCCTGCCATGGCAACAGGGAGCTCCAAGGTCTCTGCTCTAAGATGGCAGTTGAGGAGTTGGCACTGGGAGCTCTCTGTTGGTGGGGGCTGGGGAGCCTTTTCCCTGCACAACTCTGCAATCACAGAGCTGGGTGGAGAACAGACTGGGGAGTCTGTTCTCTACTCAGCTTCACGATCATAGATATGGATGGGGAACAGGATCTACCAGTGATCTTAACCAAGACATCAGAATTATATATTTGATTGCAATATTCACAAGTCTTCTCGTGTTTTTTACATAAATCACATAGTAGTCTTTCTGTTCTTTCGGGCGTGTTATTAAACAACACAACATGAAATGTTCATTGCAAATTTTACAGTGGAATATGTATAATATACAAATGTGTTATGCTCCAATGGAGAAATTGAAACTATACTTCAGGACGTAAGAAAATAGCAACATCTCAGTGAAACATGAAAGAGAGATTCACAAACAAACCGAAGAACCAGGATTCCTTCCTAAAGCTTATATATATATGGGCATTCTTTAGGAAAGAATAGGGTATATACAGAGGTTGATATACAGGGGGTGTAGTGGCACAAATTGCACCTTCCCTTTCAGTCAATGACATCATGGGTGCATTCACACATGCAAGCACTTGCACATGCACTTTATTGTGGAGCAAACTGTGCCACTTGGGACAAAATAACTTTGCCTGGCTCCTCCCGGATCTGCACCCAGGGGAAGCTAGAGCCTGGGCCAGCACCTGTGCTGTCCCCAGCAGTACAAAAACCTGAGCTAGCCAGCAGCTCAGGGTTACTTAACCTCAGGAGCTTCAAGGACCCAGGCAATTGGTATCTGGGGACACTAGCCCCTTGTGTCAGCTAGACTGCCGAAGCAGCATCTCAAATTCACCTTTTAAAATACCCAAAAATCCAATTCTTCCACAATTAGAACAAAAGAGAGAAAGGGGGATTGACAAAATGGGCAATGCTTTATTGTTATATTTACAATATTAAAGAAATTTGGAAGCCTACCAGTGTCTCTAACATCATAATAGTTCCCTTATCACATGGTGGGTGTGTGGTGGGGGTTGTGGGGTTTGCAGGAGGGGTTGGGGAGCAGGGTGGGGGGATGTGGGTGGGAGTGGACAGATGTGGGGGGAAGTGAGTCACTGTATGGGTAGGTGTGGGGGAACTGTGGATGTGGGGGCTGCTTAGGAGGGGTGGGTCCCCTGCATGAATGCCTCATGCCCCCAGCGGCTAACAGGGCATGGTGGTACTGGCAGTGCTGGTTGTGTGGTAAGCGGGGAGGTCCTGCAAATGCCGCCGGCACAGTCAGCAGTGGGGGGAGGGGTGGGGAGCAGCGAGCACCCACAGACACCACCGGCAGTGGCAGTGGTGGCCAGTGGTGATCACTGACTACCCGCAGACACCACTGGCAGCAGGGGGTGGCAAGCAGCAACTGCCAACAGATACCACTGACAGTCTCAGTGGCACTTTTTTTGAAGGGGTGCACTGCCATACTCAGGAAGTGCATGTGCACCCCCCTACATATCACCAAAGGTCCCCTGCCCCCCACAGGGCAGGCCCCTCCCACAGCACATGGACTATCCTGCCTGCAGGGTCCCAGCCCCCTCCAGAGGCTACACCTACCCCCCCACTCCCCCACCGGTCTCTAGCCCCCTGCTCATTCCCCTGCTCTTCTACAGCCTCTGGAGGCTGAAGATGAGCAAAAGAATAAGCAGGAGGCTGAAGAGAATAAAAGCATGAACAGGAGGCTTATTCCCCCCACCCCCATTGGTTTCCCCAGCTCTCAGTTCATTCCCCTGCTCCCCATTCATTCCCCCAGTCCCCTGTTCATTTCCCCCATCTCCTGTTCATTCCTCCCACCCTCCATTCATTTACCCAGCTTCCCACCTGCTGTCCCAGGCCCCCCACACTCACCAGCAGTAGCAGAGGATAATCAGGAGGCTGGAGGAAAATGAGAAAGTCTCCAGCTTATCTCAAGGGGCTTGGTTCTGGCCCCCTGTTTTTTCCCCTGCTTGTCTCTAGCCTCAGGAGGTTGGAGACAGCAGGGGAATGAGCAGGGAGCTGGAGACAGCCCTGGAGACATTTCCCAGCTGTCTCCTGCTCTTCTGAGGCTGGAGACAAGCAAGGGAAGGAGCAGGAGGCTGGAGACAGTCCCAGAGACATTCTCCTGCTGTCTCCAGCCCCCTGCTCCTTCCCTTGCTCTCCTGAGGCTGGTACTACCAGTGAGTGTGGGGGCTGGGAGAGCCAGCACAGAGCTAGGGGAACAAATGGGGGGATGGGAAGAAAGAACGGGGAGGTGAGTTATGGATGGTCACCTTCATCCTCCTTCCAGCCCCCAACCCCCTGCTTACCTGGGAAAAGCTAGGTCCAGATTCCTGCAGCTTGCACTGCTGCCTGCCCAACGTGGAGAGGCAGCATGCTTCACAACTGGGGAAAGGGCCAATCATAGAGATGCTCTGGCACTGTGCCAGAGTGTATCTGGAGGACTGAGCCTCTGGTTGCCTCAGGGTACCATGCCCTGACCTGGTTTTATCCTGCAGGTTTTTGTTGGACCACTGGATATCCAGGGATATAATTTTCTTCCTGTGCTGCAAGTTTGCAATGCGGGGAACATTTTTTCATTCCTGAACGTGCCTTTTGCCCTGTCTCAAAGGGGTTTAAAATGGGGCAAGAGGCACATGTGTGCTCATCTGGATGCACCCCATAGGCGTGTCAACATATGCAAGCACATGCGTTTGCAGCAGCTCAAATAGAAATGGTGCAAATTTGACCCAGGGATTTTTCCCTCAGTGCATGTGCTTGGACATGCAATTTGTTATGTAGAAAATTGTGCCACTTGGGGCAAAATAACCCTGCCTGGCCCCTCCTGCATCTGTAGCCAGAGGGAGCTAAAGCTCAGGGCCAGCACCTGTGCTGTCCCCAACAGTATAAAAATCACCCTGCCCTGTCCCCATCAGTAAAAAAATCTGCCCTGGCAAGTAGCTCAGGGCTACTCATCTCAGGAGCTTTTGGGGCCCAGCCAATTGGTACCTGGGGACACTACCCCTTGTGCCAGCTAACTGCTGAAGCAGCCCTGAGAGTTCTCTGCACTTTCTACTCACTGCAGCAGTCTCACAGTGGGGGCTGCTGCCTGGCTATAACGTGCTGCACATCTGCCAGACCTGTATGAGGACTGCACAGCCAGTAGAGGCACCTGCCCTCTGGGCCAGCTGCCAGTGTGCTGTGGCTGCATAATTGGCCTCTGTGCAGCACTACTGCCATGTCTGCCCCGTGCCTGATCATTTGGGCAGCTATCGCCCAGAAGATGTTCTGAGTGTGGTGGCCAACTTTGAACTGTCAAAGCATGTTCTCCTGGTCCCATTTGGCCAGGAGGTCAGCCACAGCCATCTGAGTCCAAGGTGCCAGCTCTGAGCAGTCAGGGTTCTGCCATTTGCCTCCCTAGCAGGAATTCTGGTGTGCCCTATTCATAGAATCATAGAAGTAGGTCAGAAGGGACTTTTGTAGATCTTCAAATCCGACCCCCTGCCTGGGTGGGAGAAAAACTGGACTCAAATGAGTCCAGCCAGGTAGGCATCAAGCCTCTTCTTAAAGACCCCCAGGGTAGGAGCCAGCACCACTTCCCTTGGAAGTTGGTTCCAGCTCTTAGCCACCCTAACTATGAAGTAGTTCTTGTGGATGTCTAATCTAAACCTACTCTCCAATAATTTGTGTCCATTATTCCTTGTCATGCCAGGGGGCGCTAGGGGAAACTGTTTCTCCCAAACCCTTCTGGTCCCCCCTAGTGAGTTTATAGACAGTCACCAGGTCCCCCCTCAGCCTTCTCTTGTGAAGGCTGAACAAGTTTAGGTTCACTGTAGGGTCTGCCCTGTAGTCCCCGGATCATGCAGGTGGCCCTCCTCTGGACCCTCTCAATGTTGTCCACATCCCTCCTGAAATGGGGCGCACAGAACTAGATGCAGTACTCCAGCTGTGGCCTGAGCAGCATCGCATAGAGGGAGAGGATCACCTCCTTGGCTGTACTTGAGATGCACCTGTGGATGCCCTGCCAACCGTGACCTCGCATTGTCGGCCCATGTTCATGTTGGAGTCAATGACTCCAAGATCCCTTTCTGCCTCCGTGCTCTCAAGAAGGGAGTTTCCCATTCTATAAGTCTGCTGCTGGTTTCCACTGCCTAAGTGAAGCACCCTGCACTTGTCAGTACTGAAACGCATCCTGTTTATGTTAGCCCACTCCTGTAACCTATCCAGATCTTGCTGCAATCTTTCCCTCCCTACTAGCATGCTCACCTCACCCCAATTTTTGGTATCATCAGCGTATTTAAACAGGTTGCAATTCAGCCCATCATCCAAATCACTGATGAAGAAATTGAACAGTCGAGGCCCAAGGACCAAGCCCTGGGGGACTCCGCTGCCCACTTTCCCCCAGGTTGAATATGACCCGTCCACCACCACCCTCTGAGTACGACCCTTGAGCCAATCTGCAATCCATCTGACTGTGTAGGCATCAATGCCACAGTCACCTCATTTTTTAATGAGCCTGGGGTGGGAAACGGTGTCAAAGGTCTTGCTGAAGTCTAGAAAGACTACGTTCACGGCAACACCTGCATCCATTGCCTTTGTGATCTGATCATAAAAGGCAATCAGGTTGGTCAGACATGACCTGCCCATAAGGAAACCATGCTGGTTGCCCTTGACCATCATCCCTGAAGCCGGCCCATCACAGATGTGCTCCTTGAGGATCTTCTCAAAGAGTTTCCCTAGGATTGAGGTAAGACTGACAGGCCTATAGTTGCCCGGGTCCTCTCTCTTCCCTTTTTTGAAGATGGAGACCACGTTAGCTAGCTTCCAGTCATCTGGCACCTGGCCCGAGCACCATGAGTGCTCATAAAGCCCTGCCAAGGTCCCTGCAATAACCCCAGCTAATTCCCTCAACACCCTTGGGTGGAGAGCATCTGGACACGCTGACTTGAATACTGAAAAATCCCTGATAAAAAAAATCCCAAAGTCACTCTGTAAAATATCCCCAAATCCATGTTCCTCCACAATTAAAACAAAAGACTACTATAAAGACAGAGTGAGACAAAGACAGCGATCAGTTGGGCAATGTTTTATTGCTATAGCTACAGTTTTAAAACAATGTGGAAGCCTACCAGTGTCTCTATCATAATAATAAAGTGAACTCTAAATACTTGTTTCATGAATGCATGAATATATATTTTGCTGCCTTCCAACAGGGGATACGGCCCCCACACAAGTACTACAGCCCCCCAACAAGAGTTATGGCCCCCCCAACAGGGTCTATGCCCCCCACACAAGGGCTATGCCTCCCCAACAGGAGATATGGCCCCCACACAGGGGTTACAGACCCCCAACGGGGGCTATGGCTCTCACACAAGGGCCATGGCCCCCCAACAGGGGTTACGGCCCTCCAACTCAGGTATGAACCTGCAACAGGAGCTACAGCCCCCCCAACAGGGGCCAAATGGCACCTGCAGGGGCTACCATCTCCCCTGCAAGGCCCACATGCCCCACCCCAGCCCCCCGATTGCTGCCCACCTGGCCCTATACCTTGCCAGCTGCTGCATCCCCATGATGGCTGCCCCCCACTCTCCCAGACCTCCCCAGTGGCTGCCCCACCCAGCTCCATCTCTCACTTGCACCCCCAGGCCCCCATGGCTGCCCCACCAACCCCAGGCTGATGCTTCTGCAGCATGGTCTGCCTGCCCAGGGCTGAGCGCTGGAAGCAAGGGGTGGAGTCATACTGCTGCTCTCACAAGCTCCTTTGCAAAATTCTGGATCCATCCCAGCATACATATATACAAACACATTCTAAACTACTTGTATAATAAGCTTAGTATGATATAATCATAGAAAATTAAGATTGGAAAGGACCTCAGGAGGTCACCTAGTCCAACCTCGTGCTCAAAGCAGGACAATCCCCAACTACATCATTCGAGCAGGGCTTTGTCGAGCCAGGCCTTAAAAGCCTCCAAGGATGGAGATTCTACTACTTTTCTAGGTAACATGTTCCAATGCTTCACCACCCTCCCAGTGAGAAACTTTTTCCTAATATCCAACCTAAACTTTTCTTGCTGCACTTTGAGACCATTGCTCCTTGTTCTGTCATCTACCACCATAAAGAATGGCTTTTTTTTCTACAGTGCTTCATGTTTCTTCTTCCTTATGCACACTTTGTTTTCTTTTTAAATTAATTACCTCAGTACTTCAGTTATTATCTTTATAAGACTGTGAAGGGAAATAATTGCAATAACTGTTACCATCCAATGGGCTCTATCAAATATGACAGGTAACCTTTATTGATAAAACAGAGAATGCCTAGGGAAGTCAAAGGATTTTAAAAACAAACTACATATTGTACCTAATGGTGTAGACTTCATTCATTCAGTTTTTAGTATCGGTCATAATAATTCAATGTGGCTTACAAAAAAGCTCCCACAAGTACATTATAATAATACACTAATAATTTGTGTGAGCTGTTTATATTTTGAAGTAGGACAATGATTTTACTCAGGAGAGAGAAAGTAATTGTGTTCTAATCAGCTGAAAATCTTTAAAGTTTATCATTTAAATGAAGGTATAAAATAAAATAAGAACTAGAAACTGATTGAAATGGATAGTCTGGATGACCTGGCACTCACGATCTCTGCAGAGGGCCAGATATGAATCCTCAGGAAAAATATTTGAAAACTCTTGTACCATTGTTGCTTCTGCTACTACTAATAAAAACTAATACATACCTGTTTAACAAGAGGAGTTTTTTTAATCAATAAATCATTATTTCCATTTTAAATCACCAACCATTTCCCAGAAATCTACTGCGATCCCAAAAGAAATTCTTACAGCACCTCTCTACTTTCTGAACCTGCACGTTACTTTTTTGTATCGTTTCCCAAGATTTCTCTGAACTTCTAACTCAGAAGCCAGGGACTAGGATATAGTTGAGCATGCTATGGAAGAAGGCAAGACTACATTACTTCTTTTTAGTCTGGAACTCACTCCCTGGTTGCATCTGCATGTATAATGAATGTGCCTGAATTTTTTGCATGGAAAATTCAGGCACATTAAACTGCCATGTATCTGAACATGTTCCCATTGGGAGAAGTTCAGTCAAGCACTGCTTCTGCCCTGCTCTACCCACCTGCAGCAGCCAGGGGGCACTCCAGACTCCCCTGGGTGCCATCCCTGGGCTGGCAGAGGTCACGGGGGTTGGTCCGAATCTCTATGATGTAGGGGAGAGCTGTCCTAGCTGCTGGACAGCTGTGGGCCTATCACATGGAAATTGGGACCCATCCTGATCTCCATGGACATTTTTACACATGTATGTGCTGCAGCACTGGGCACTTTGAAAAGCTGCTGGTGCTATGATGCATGCAGTTGTATAAATGGCAAATTCACATCAGTATGTAGAAAATGGCAGCGGTCTGCTTTTGAACTAAAACACATTGAAGGTGTTTTAGTTCAAAAGTGCACCTCCGCCATTTTATTTATGCTGATACACATCTTGTTGCTATACAACTGCAAGCATGTCAGTTCACATGCAGAGCAGACTTGCTTAATCAAGGCTGCTCCAATGTGCCAGATCTCTGGCATATTGCAATGTGAAAAAGTATATGTATAAATGCTCCATGTGGTTCACAGAGCATTATCCCACTGAGCTGGGCCAGCTCTCCCCACCCCCTGAGACCTCCTGCTGCCTCTGATGACCAGGAGCAATTTGCTCCAGGTCAGCATCTACACATGCACTTCAGTGCATTGGTTTAATGTGCTGATTTCTAATACCTGTATTTACAAGTACTAGAAAATGGCACATTAAACTAATCTACTGTGCAGAAATTGCTGCACATGTGTAAATGGTGGTGCTTTATTGGACATTACATTAGTCTAATGCACAGTAAAGCATCTTGTGTAAATGCACCCCCTGACTAACTAACTTCTCCCATGATTACAAATCTGAATGGGACCTGTGATGGCTATGAAGACAGAGATACAGAATAGAATCCAAGCAAGAGGTAGATTATAGACAGAACTGGGTAGAGAACAGTATTTTTCTGGATGGTACTGCAGCTCTCGAAAGCAGATTTAGATCCAAAATGAGAAGAGAGATTTAGTCAATCAGCATCTCTGCCTTTGAAATGGAGGGATAAAAGCATAGTCCAGATGACTCCCTCACTATTGAAAGCACTGGTACTTGTTTACCTGATGGGCAGTAGGAGTAGAGGTAAAGTGTAACACCAATAAATAGATACTGGCCTTTGTCACGGGACAGGAGGCACAACTGAACTTTCTGAGGTGGGCTGCAATTTTCTAACAATGCTAAATACAGTTTCTCCTAGTACTTGTAAAAAATCACATTGTTAGTATTTCCAGTGATCTTTCTGCTAATCCACTTGACTGCATGTTAAGTGCTTGATGTAGTGTACTCCAACTGATATGTATCCAAGATAATTACCAAGATGAATCACTTCTGAGTTAATGCACCTGAAATAGCAAGACAAACAAACTCCAATTTACATTATCTTATATTGTTACTCAGTGCGTGCTGCCATCGTTCCATTGCTAGTTTTAGAAAACATCATTCCCATTCAATACAAATGGATCTGTATCAACAATACCAGGTAGGTGATTAGAAATTAATCAAATGGAGTATGGTATACAAGCAGTCTGTCTCCTTTCTTTCTTGTGTATGCTTCATTCAAGAGTCAAAGACCATATGAACCATACTGTACATGAGCCATTCCTAACACTACTAAAACTAATATAAGAATATTAAGTAAAACAGCTCCCAGCACTGACAAAAGGAGAGATAGGCCAAATTGATTATTTGGAACTGACTTCAGGTGCCATCAAGATTAAAGTTAGGGATTTAGAATGTAAAAGATTGTAAATGGATTTAAACACAAAAATCCAAATTGGCAGACATCTCAGGAGCACAACTGTTTTCTCACAGCCACCTGCCTTCTACTCATTACCTTCTGTGTACTTCACACATGGATTGTGTAGACCACAGGAGTCTGAGAAAGGTGAAAAAAGAAGCACTGTAACATCTTTAAGATCTACCACATGGATCAGGTCCTCAAGTGCCATGGTTGGGAGGACTATTTTCATTCAGAGTATCACCACGCAGTTATATTCAGTGTGCGTTATGTTATTGTCAAGTGATTACTTTAGAAGGAAATGTAGACTACTTAGAAAAAAGGTAGTTGTCTCATTCGTCTTTACAATTTAAATTTGCGGGTAAGAAGAATTTGGCAGAGCTATAACTGCCCTATGCTTTCACCCTAGTTATACGGTTTCTGAAACTTGACTTACTAATGCATATATACATATAAACATATAAACTTTAAAAGTTGTCCCTTTTTAAATGCAAAAAAGAAAACACTTGTAATGTCTGAGCTACTATTGTTGCTGCTCCTCTTCCTGCTGCTAACCATTGCTCACTATGAGCTTTTACATTTAGTAGATGCAGTGTGAAGTACTTCTGCAATCGAGTTTATTAGTTGTCCCCCAATGAATAACTCTGTAGGAGCTAGATTATAATACCATCTTTTCTTTGTACACATATTTCAGGTTGATCATTGGAACATTCAAAGCCCACAATTTGTAGGACCCCCTGATTTTCAGGAAGGTTTCAGTATCAAGGCTTTCATTTTCTAAAAAGCTAGGTTTCTAATCCTATATATCACAAAGATAGTTCCAAATTATATCTTTGCTAACTTAGTGCTGCAACAAGGGCAGTAACAGTAGCACTCCACCAGTACCAGTGGTAAAAGGAACTGTTATAATATATGCAAGCAGAATTCTTCCAGGGAACTCAGTGAAATGGAAAAATGCAAAGACATTGTTTCAGTTTCAAAACCCATTCTGCTCTGTTGTCACTATTTGGAAGTCAGGCACTATTACCTCTGGGCCAGTAAAGGTGACAACTGTACTCATCTGCTCCACACTTTTTTGTGTTCCTCAATATGGCTAATTGTAGTCTCTTTGGTTGAGCATATACTCACACAAGATAAGCTATAATGTCACTGGTAGCCATCAAACCAGTTCTTCTTGAGGCAAATTTGTAGTGGAGACTTTTTCAGAGCAAACAAGTCATTGATTCCTAAATCTGGCTCTTTTTGTACACCGTAAGCCCTTTCTATCAGTTGTTGGACATATTTGTGCCTGCTCCTGTTTAATTTTACTCTCCCAACTGGCTGATGTCCAAGAGTATAACTGCCATTTTTGGCACTAACACAGTTCGCGATTCTACTTAATGTGCAGTGTGAACATGCAAGCATCCATATAGCTGATGCAGTAGCATCCATGGGCAATAGCAGGGTGTGCACTAGTCAGACAGGTGTGCAGCTCTGTTCTGATATACGTGAATGTAAGTCATAAAATGCTACCTGGAAAAAACCCATGAGCGCCTAGTGTGAGAAGGAACCTCACCCCCCTAGCATGGTTAGCCCAGTTGCTGAGAAGTCAGGTAGTGGGAGATCCAGGTTTAAGTTCCCTTCTCACTCAGAATGCAGTTGAAGTTCCCAACTTCCCAGCACATTGCTCCAAGACACTGGTTAGGTGATATTCAGCCGAGCCCTCTTGCCCATACCTTAGCAGAGCCATACCAGTGTAACTGTGCATCTGGATCAGTTACTCTACACTAAGGGCAGCACTGGCTCCTGCCATGCTGATTGCAGTGGCTACTTTTGCATGCAACGCAGCCTTACCCTATAAATGCGATAACCAGAGCTACTGCCCAAGTCATCACCACCCTCAGGTATACTACCTTCCATTGGGTAAAATGGATGGAAATCAGTGAGAAAGTTCCTGCCCCCTTGAGAGTAAAGATCTAGGCTAGAATCCAGGGTTGACTCCGTTTCATAGCAACTTCATCTCACTGAGCTACACACCCTCTCACATGTTCTTTTATTCTTTGCCCCACATATCTCTTCCTCTTTTTTGCCCACAAGTCCATTTTCATTTTTGCCAGACAACAGTTTTGGGATTTATGCTTAGGTACATGTATACCTAACTGCTTATCTGCCTGGCCAGAGCTCAGCCTCCCGTACATGCTTAATATCTGTATGGATACTTACATGTCCCCATTGCCCATGCAGGAGGATTGCAAACTCTGCATAAATGCCAAAAGTGACAGCCATATAGCAGGGAATGGCCATTTGGGCCAGGTACAGACATTACACTTTTACCGGTGTAAGTGCTTGGAAACAAGTCTATACACATAACAGAGCAGAAGTTCAGCACACAAAACTGGTTCATACCCACAACAGAACAAAAGTTCAGCACACATAGACTAGTTTAAAAATGGTGGAACCAGGTCTAAGATTTGTGCCCCACCCCCAAAGGGTGAATGTATGTTCAGTTCACTACTGATCTAAACTACACTGCTTACAGAAAGCTGTGTAACTTAGATCAATTCCACCTCAGGCTTTTTGAATGTCTGTACATAGCCTTTGATGCACAAAGCACAATAGATGCGGTCTTACTCCCAGCTGTATGTTTAAAATCACTAGCTGAATTCCAGCCACATGGACAGGAAAATATATATGGAACCCAACAAATGAAACTGGGCTCTCCGAACTACATCAGATTGATACACTTTTTACTTAAATGGGTCATTTAATAGTGTCATTTCACTGTTTGTCTCCAAAAACTATTGATAGCTCTTCTTTTATTGGTTGTGTCTTTTCCATTTAGCAACCAATTGATTTTCTTTCTTTGTTTCTTTTAGAAGCAAGGTCAACATGACTAGCCTTCCTTATAGCTTAATTTGTATCATAAATGATTGCATTTCTTATGTCAACATACAATGGAGTTTTGTTAACTTGTGTTCCTTCTGTTGGTGGCAGAACACAAAGCCTCTTTTAGCAGCAGAATAACGTGCATGGGAGGAAGCCATTAGTGTACAAAGATATTCACAAACATATCAAGGGAAAGTGGTATCTCCTTTAAGGGAAAGGCAATTAAAATCAATGATGATTCTAAAATGACTGAAACCTTGGATGTCCTTTTGAATCTACCCTTTAAAAAAGGCATATGAATAATGCAGCTTTTAGTACACGTGAAAGCATTTGCTGGTATAGATATACTAGTGGAGGTACTGCTTAAATTAGATCTCTAAAAGAATAAGTCATACAGGAAAAGGACTCTCTTGCCAGTATCATTTTTTCACAGTAGGGCTTTTGCCAGCATGCTATGTGATTTTTTTTTCACCCTTCTAATTTTCACCCTTCTATCAGACATAGTTACGCTGGTAAATACTCTTGTTAAGGATCTGAATAGGAAAGGCTGACCATGTTGTGAAAACACTGTGTTTGAAGAGTGAAAACATCAGTAAAGGAGAATATTTCGGGGGGCACTGTGGATTGTGAACATGCTATAATTAGAAGCGCAAAGATAAAACAAAGCAAAGAGCAAGCTGATTTTTAAAAAATGAAGTTGCTATGAAATCTTGGAACTCCTTCATGTCGTCTTCTCAAGGAAGTAGTGACTGAGATCATAAAATTGCAAATGTTTTATAGTTATAATGTTTTGACAGAACTATGTAGTGTTACATTCAAGTAGCTCATGTACTAAATCATCTCCCAGAAGACATGGGGTTCTCAGTCAACAATATCGAGGCCTTACAGGAACATCAGCTTGCCCCTGCCTCAAGGTTTGTAAAACGTTTGGCTAATAAACATGCCCTTATAGTATTATCTTTACATAAAAACATTATTATTATAGCACAATTCTTCAATAATAGACTTCTCACCAAGTACTTATTTGAAATAGAGCTATGGTATTAGAATTGCAATATTTGCAGATTTGCAAACCTGCAGGTTGCAAAGAAATTTGCTTTTAAAAGATTTCTAGCTGCAGGCTACAAATTGTTTGAATCATCAGTTGTCTTCCTTGACTTTTGGTAGTGTTGTCTATCTTTTTTCCTCCATAAAGAATTGTCTTGCTTTCCTTTTTGGTGTATCTGAAGGCAAGACACTTTCATCTTCTCAATTCTGTATCTTCTCTATTTTACTATCAGTGAATATCCTTCATGTGACACTTTCAGTTTGAGAAATCTGTCTGCACAGCTTTTGAATTCCATTTGAAACTGGGGACTGTATGTGTAGCTAAAATAAAAATTCCATTGTGGATGAAGGTATTGCTTGCCTTTGGTGCTGGTTGCCTTTACCTCTACATTGCACTGAAGTTGCAAGGGGAGGTAATAAAATCTGTGCCCTGAAAGTGTTAACAGGGAGGCCAAAGAAAGATAATACTATACCCCAACAAGACCAAGGGAAAGTTAAAATGTATTGGATGCAAACACAACCTAATGTTACTACAATCACATTGTTGCCACCACCATTTTTTGTCCATATGTACCATCAAACCTTACCTTGCATTCTGAGTCTTGCCACTTTTTCTCACAAGCCTTTAGTCTTTCCTTCTATAAATCCATTATGTACTTTTTAGTCTCTTTCAAGTATTTTTTTTTAGCCTCTAGCTGGCTTAACTCAGCTTTGTTGGAGAATCTCTAGTGTCTTCTCTTTATCTCTCATGTATTGCTGTTTCCCTCGCCCCCCTTATATTTTGACTCACTTCTCTCAAACAACATAACACATGCTGAGCAATATTGCTGGCAAAGCCTGAGACCTCTCATTCTCTTTTAATTCCTTTTTCAGGAAAGTGCACTTCTGCAAGTACAGTCTCTAATAGCCATGGCTACTCAGTGTGATCTTTTCGTATCTTGTCTCTATGTCTGTCTTGTGGACAGGATGGATGTCCTTTGCTTTTCTTTTGTGTCATCTCTGAAAGACACCATGACACAATGTTTTGTTCTTTTTTCTACATTCATATTTATTTCCAAATGCCAGGGAAATATTATCCTTTTAAGTGAAAACATAACCTTCTGAAAGTTTTATAAACTCTAGTCTTACTTTTTTTTACGCTTTGTCCTTCTGGGACTAAAGGCTTGTTTGCCTCTAGCATTCAGGCTGTACTCTGGTTATCCGTGTTCCATATTTAGATAGCTCTGAGACACTGTGACTTCCATATGTAATTCATCAGCTCAGATTGTGTCCAGCACAAATTCCAATTTACTAGACATGAACTAGACATGTTCTGAGAAACTTGTTTGATGAACTAAGTTGTTCAGTTTCGTCTTCATATCACAATATAAGACATCATGCCCAACATAATTCCAGCTGGCATGGTCTGGCATAAAAAATTGGGCCACAGTGTCGCTTAGGTCATGTTATTCTTGTCTATGGCAGACATTCAAGGAGGTTAAGGGGAGGTTAAATTGAGCTTAAAATGGCCATGTGATCACATGGTGACTGGTGTGGGAGGCTATGGAGGATCATGTGCCCCCCCCCGAGATTGACCACCACCTCCATCAGCTTCTGTGGGTGGTCACTGCTCTCCAACCCCCACCCCGCCCACCCACCACTGCTGGCTTCTATAAGCGGTCACCGCTCTTCACCCTGCACCACTGCCACTGGTGATGGCTTCTGCAGGTAGTCGTCACTCGCTGCCTGCCCCCCATCCACTGCCACTGCCAGTTTCTGTGGGCAGTCACTGCTCACCATCCTACGACCAATGCCACCAATGCTGCCACCCACAAACTGTGCCTCCCAGTCTCAGGAGGCACTACTCACCCATGAATACTGGTAAAACCAACACTGGGACCGGTTTGTAGGATGAGTGGTTTTCTAGCCTCAGGGGGGCTGGCTGGTCCACAGGAGGTATTTTCCATCTGGGTAGGAAATCCAGGGGTGGGGGCCTGGCTGGCAGTGGGACTAAAAATAGCCCAGTGCCTGGGGTGCAGGTAGGAAAAGTGCAGCCCCAGGGATGGGGCAAGCAGCTGGGCTTTCGCAGTCCTTGGGCTGCAATGGGAGCTGTACAGAAACTCAGTTAAATCAGTCTCAGTGGACCTAATCTAAGTTAGACTACCTTGGAGATAGATTAAACTTAGTTCACTTTAGCTATTTTTAGACTGATCTAACTGTCTGAACATCTGTACAGTTTGCATTTGGATCAACTTAACTGGGGATCTAAGTGCCAGGTCTGCACCTGGGTGAACTAAGTTAAATCAGGTAGCCATTTTTAATGTGGTCAAACCTCCTCCTAACCTCCCTAAACATCTGTATGCATCCTATCTATAGACAAATGTTTCGTGCACCACCATCTGTTTAGAGAGTGGTCAGTCATGATTCTAAATTTTTTTAAGGGACTTTCATCTATGATCACATCTTTTTCAGAAAGTATATCATAAAATTTATTTAAATTGTCAGTCACATAGCGTAGCTGAAGTAGTTTGGACTTCCTATTTAAAGTGTAAAGAATAGATCTTTATAATCTGCTCTTCCATTTCTGTCATCACTGAGCTTTAGATTCCTGTTTATTAAGTATTAAGAATTCACTCCATTTTCTCTCTAGCAACAAATACTTACGGCTAGCCAGTTTCCTCAAATTACACTATTTTACATAGTTCAGCACATTTCTACTTAGAAGCATAGCTAATACAGATTGTCTTGCTTTTTGGGTAATTCAAATGTCTTATCTAAAGAAATCAGCTGCAAGACAGAATTACTTAGTTGCAACAGAGCAGATTGTCATGTTTAAAACTTTCACAAAGAAAAAAGAAAAATGTTTCATTTTACCATGGATACATGGATTAAATCCTATGTGGGCATGTCTACACATGCTATTAATTCAAAGTAGGTGAAAATACTGCATAGTAAGTATACTGGGGAGAACATCTGCAGCAGCCAGGGGGAGATCCAGGCTCCCCCTGGGTGCTGGCCCAGGGGCTGGCAGGGGGTATGGGGCTGGTCTCCAGTTACTTCCTGGCCCCATACACATTGGGAGAAGTCCTGATGTTCATGGGGCAGGAGAGCTGCTGCTGCAGAGCTATCTTGCCCTGTGCACATGGGGACAAGCCCTGTTCTCAGTGGCGCTTCCCCACACATCCCAGGCCTGGCCAGGACCTTCTCCTCCCCAATTGGGTGATTGGGGTAGGGGGCTGGAAAGAGTCCCTTTCCTCCCCCAGCTGTTTCCCAGCTCTGTGCCCCAGTTGGGTAATTGGGGCAGGGCGCTGAGAAACAGCTGTGAGGAGATGAGAATCTTCCCAGCTCCCTGTTCTAATCAGCTGATCAGGGCACAGGGCTGGGAAACAGCTGTGAGGAAGGAGCAAGTCCCAGCCCCCTACCCCAATCTGCTAGCAGTGAGACCTCAGCTGAGCAAGTATTCTTGGCTTAGCCAGGGGCAGCCAGGAGCAGGTAGCAGTGAACACCCAAATGGGTGGGGATTCCCTGCTCATCTAGGAGCTTGCTGCTAGCTGCCCTGTCAGTAGCTCTCCAGTCCCAGTTCTACTCAGCTCCCTGCTCCTGTGGGGAACCAGGAGCCCCCAGCACCAGGACAGGGGAGCAGAGAAGGACCCAATCCCTGCACTTATCAACTGAGCAGTGCCAGGACTGGCCCCCTTTCTGGTGTGGCTGACTAGGAGAAAAGTTGCTCCTGGTCAGCATCTAGAAGAGCCCCACTGCGCAGCTAGTTTAGTACCTTAATGCAAGTACTAACTAACTGTTCAATTAGTAGAGTAATTTACTGCACAGTAGCTTATTATATTTATTTAGTGATGTTTTACTGTGCAGTTGATTAGTCTACTACACAGTAAAGCATCTTGTGAAGACATACGCAGAGTGTATTTAATGCAGAATCATATACTTATCAGAGGATATTGTATTTGCCTCAAACTACTTTTTTCCTCTTGCTTCATTTTTTAGTACAACTCCCACCAAAAATCACACAAAAGTAAACTCTATCTAGTTGGCTTTACCATAACAGGTTGTTCTTGTAGAACAATCTTAATTTAGGAAAGTAATTGTTTAACAATCTCAAAATTCTTATTACTTAATGTAAGACATTTTTGATTGTGGTGAAACTGAGTTGAATTGTTAAGAAATAAGTAAACAGTTTTAACCTAAAAGATCTTTCTCTCTCTGTGTTCATCCTTCTTCATTTTATTTCACAGAAACTTTATACATCTCAAGATAGCCTGAAGCTTTTACTAGAAAATATGGAAGCATGCATCTATATCAGTTCTCCCAGGTGGGAATTTCAATACTCTCTATTGACTTATGGCTCTATTTTAAATGCTAATAGGCCCCTGTGGCCTAAAAAATATCAAACGTGTTTTTCATTAAAAAATATCTATGAAATCTGAATTTCTCAATAATTAAATAAATAAAAATACCAAATAAAACAATTGCTTTAGAGTAATAGTGTATATAAGAGATTGGCAACCACCATTAGAAAAGAACAAAGCATTCTGTTGTAATAACAATGCACTAGTTCTATTATACTAGAGTTTGGGCAAGTTACAGTAGAAAACAGTAGCGTGTTTGTGAAGTGGTCAGCTATGTAAAGTTGAGGTAAAAACTGAGACCTAATATAAAGGGAAGTCCGAAGCATCATTTATAGTTTGCTATAATAGGGCATGAGTTTGCTATAATGCAGCGATGTAGCATTGGCAGGCATGAACACTAGCATGGGGAAAAAAACATGCAGCATCAGGACTGCATAGTCATTTCGTACTTGCTTACAATCAAATTTTGTACAATCAAAATACAAAAATATTGTATTCAGGAGGGTATTGGGTTGTACAGTAAGTTTGACATATACACTTGGCATCTTTACCTGCTTCCGGCCCTGGTAAAAAATGGACTACCAAATCATTCCTACTTATGGCTTGCAGCACAACTGGTCAGACCCTTCAAGTGGAAGAGGCTTTTGAAATTAAGGGCTGTCTTCTATACAGCCTATCCTAGCTATTGTACAAGGCATAGACAGGGCATAGACAGACATACGGGTACACCATTTTAAAGGGGGTTTGTAGCTTATGTGTACATATCAGCATATATTAGCTAAACCAATACAACTGTTTCTGTTAGACCCTGACTCCATGTGACACCTAGTGACTAGGGAGACAATGGATCGATGCACCCATTGCTTGTCAACAGCTTTATTCAAAATGAAGACAGCTTTGAGCTAGCTCCAACAAACTATGGAGCTGCCACAAATCTTAGTTCTTTCCATATTTTTACACCTTAGTTTATGCTCATTAACATTTACTCCACCTTTGTCCCTCTATGTTCCACCCTTATTCCTTCCCAACTTAAGCTCCATTTCTGTTTACTGTTTATTTCATTAGCATGGAATTACCTATGCATTTCACTTATTTACATGTCTTTTTGCTATGAGCACATGTCTAAGACCCTGACCCCTGCTTCTCTCGGTCACTTGCGGTCTCTTGCTGATTTCCTCACCATCTCCAAGGTCTTACTTCTGCTTTATCTCTTAATGATAGCTGGTGGTTCACATCCTGTTTTTCTTACACAATGAGCTATATATCTTACAACAGTACTATGTTGTTAGGAAAATGTTTTCCTAAGTGTCTTGCAATGTTACTTTTAGCATACCATTCTACCTTGTGGTTAGCAACTTGCTAGTCCACAAGTTATAGCCTTTTATTAAGCTGCAAATCCAGTGCTCCCTAAGATCCAAATACTGTCACCCTAACAGTTTCATCTGTCTGTTTTACCCTGAAGTACATTTTTTGCAACCATTTCCCCTGAATGAATATATAGTTATGGTTTAGCTTTATTTACTAAGAGATAGGAGTAGATAGACAAAACATTTAATTTGGAGGTAGCAGTACCTCATTAAATCACCCTCCTCTCCAAAATGGCATAACTTTATGTGCTCCAATCTTATTCTAATTATTGGTTTTGGAGTAGTTTTTCCTTCCTACCTATTTGCTGAACAGAATGAGTTAGTCAGAAAGGCCAGGATATTCACCTGTCTTCAGCCTTACTTATTTGGGGGTTGCTGTACCTGCACACCATCCAGGTATTTCCACAGACAAAGCATTCGCCATTACAAAGACAGTTACCATTGCTATTTAACCAATCCTAAAGTGTAGGGAAGACTAAACAAATAATAGATGGAGAGATGAGATCAGTACAAGTTCTACTCACCTCTTTACCCGTTGTTTGTTTATGTCTTTGTTTTTCATGTCTAAGAAATATATGTACAGTTTTTTTTACATTAGCTTGGTAAAAAATCAACTGTCAGTAGATTATGTGCAGCTAGCTCTATTAAGCTAGAGGCTGGGGCAGTTACAATAGAATACTGTAGTTTATATAATTTGGGGAGCAGTCAACTGTATAAAGATGAGATGAAAACTGAGCACTAATATAATATAAGGGAAGTCAGAGGCATCACAGGACAGTTTTATAGTAACTTTTCTGGTAAGGTTTTAGAAATGACTAGGATGTGTGTCTGATACATATTATAACACAGAGAACCAATATGACCAGTTTTTTTTCCCCCTTAATCTTAGGCCAGTACCAAAATCTATATGAATAAATATTGGAAGCTTTACACTGATTTCAGTATTCTCCTCATTGGACCCTGAGGGAGAAATGAACTAAGAAGTATATGTGAACTGAGAAAGCAAGCAATAATATGTAAGAATACGGACAAAAGGTCAAAACAAAACCAGGCAAAGTAAAGTAGTGGACAGTTAAACGTAACATAATATCCTAGAGTTACAAAGATGAGATATACTGAAAGGAGCAGGGACTATATTAAACAGATAAGTGTGACTCCGAAATTAATAAGGCTTAGAAAAATTACATATTAACAATAGACTTTGTATACTAGATCAATTTTAGTTGCAATACTTGGATTATTTCAGACGTGAAGCAAATACATATAGCCAGGCACTACCACATATTCACCCATCTAATCACTAATTAGGCACTTGAATGTGTGAGTAACTGGAGTTTAAAAAGTTCCACACTCTTGACAACATATGTCAGAATTAAATTCTGAGTATTTGAACATTTGCATATATTTATTGACATTTTACTTGACATACAATCAATTCAAGACTTCTGGAGGGCACAGCTGCTTAGAAGTTATGCATTTATTAATTATTCAACAATTTCTTTAAAGATTTTTTGTGGGATCTAAAAACATGGCTGTAGATGGATGAAATATATCCCTCTCAGGTCAGATCCTGCAAGGTGTTGAATTCTCAAAGGGAATACTTTGAACACCTTCACCTGGCTTGCATCCATAGATGCTTCTCAAGCAAATCCCAGGACATCATTTTCCGCTTGTACTCAGCCTTGGTGAAGCCGCAGCTGGAGTACTGCGTCCAGCTTTTGGCTCCACAATTAAAACAGTATGTGGAGAAGCTTGAGAGAGTCCAAAGAAGAGCCACATGCATGATCAGACATCAGGAAAACATGGGGCTCTTTAGCCTGGAAAAGCACAGGCTCTGGGGTGATCTGATGGCCACCTATAAATTTATCAGCGGTGACCACCAGGATCTGGGGGAACGTTTGTTCACCAGAGTACCCCGAGGGAAGACGAGGTCGAATGGTCATAAACTATTACAAGATCGTTTCAGGCTGGACATAAGGAAGAATTTCTTTACTGTCCGAGCCCCCAAGGTCTGGAACAGCCTGCCATTGGAGGTGGTTCAAGCACCTACATTGAAGACCTTCAAGAGCAAATTGGATGCTTATCTTGCTGGGATCCTATGACCCCAGCTGACTTCCTGCCCTTTGGGTGGGGGGCTGGACTCAATGATCTTCCGAGGTCCCATCCAGCCCTAATGTCTATGAAATCTATGAAACCTTGTACCAAAATCAATGGAACCCCCTTACAAACACAATCAGCACATTTGAAGGATCAAACTGATAAAGCTTACCATCTACTTCATAGCAGATCATATTTTCAAAAAGCTCCATATACTATTCTGGATGCTTCAGGTTTTACATGTATAGATTTTTCTGAGTTTTTGCACATGAAAAAACACTTTGCCTGTGCACTCTGTTTTTGAGTGCATTGATCAAAGAGTCAGAAGCCAAACTCTGATTTTCATATGTACTTTGTGAACAGAGATCTAAGGACTGAGGAATGCAAAAACTTATCCATAGTTTTTAGACATCACTTTTAAAAATGTGATCCAATACAGAGTAGGAAAATTCCCTTTTCTCAGTACTGTATTATTTTAGCTCAGCTAAAGTTGGAAATCAATAACCTATGACCTCTTTTTGTGCTTGTTGTATACAGATTCTTTAACAAGACATTCTTAGGTTAGCCAAAGGAAAGTTGCCTTCTTGTTAGTTGTGTACATGCAAAAAAAGAATCGGGAAGACACCCCAATATTCCAGTCAATTAATGTTGCTATTGGCTAATTTTTTTCATCTGGGAAAGGTATTTCCCTCAAAAGCTGGATGCTAGTCATATGTTCAGGTTAGTTATGCGTATTGTCTGACTGAATGTGATACCAGAAAAATGCAGAAAGAGTAAAAGCACATCAAAGAAAATGCTGCTGTGACAACAAGGTGTAGGCTTGTAACAAGTACACTTTGCATGCTTTGATAAATTGCCCAGTGTAACATCTGTGCTAGGGAAGTTGCTGGTAGAAAGAGGTGGCTGATATTTTTAACAGGTCAGCACAAACATACTTGCCTTTCACTCTGTTTGTGACAAACAAATTATTAACAACCACTTTAGAATGTGCTGAATAAGTCCCAATAAGATGAAGAGTAAAAGGCCAAATATAGGCTACTGAAAGCTAGTTTATCTCTTGTAATTTTAAGAATAAATCAAAAGGAATCCTTCACATTCGCCTGCTTCCTAGATTAGTACTTTCCAAGACCAGAATGACGTGGATTTTTTAACCATTTTGATCTCACCAATATCTGAACAAGTTACTCAAAGCTTCTGTCTCAAATATGTCAAGGGCTACTTCCTCATTAGATAGCTGTGGCATGAATTAGATTCCAGAATAAGGGTGTGATTTCTTTAGAACTACTGTAATCTCAACATTGTACCTGTCTACTTGTCTTCATCTATCAACTTTTTTTCTTCTTATCTTTATTTGGAGCTCCTGGCCATAAATTTAATGACCATCAGCAGTATGGAATTTGATCATTAAGCTGTGAATCTTTACCTCTCAAATGTGAATGTCATTTTTAAAAATTTTTCCCAATTGTAACATGTATTCTACTGTAGAATGATGACATTTGGAAACTGAACAGGATTTTTTTTCAGCCACGCCACACTAGGGCTTATGTATTTTTACCTCTTAAAAATGTCTTTAAACCAAGAGTTTTGATCTACTGGAACAGAGAGCAAGAAAGGTGAAAAAGAGTGAATGCAAGAGAAAGTTTCTGCTAAAAGGGACTTAATTATTTATGGGATAATGGAATCTCATGTTTTTAAAATTCAGCTACTTTTACATTGTGTCAACCAAAAAGGTATACCTGGCTCTCTCTTTCTGACAAAAGTGTCTGTGTATATTCAATGAAACTTTCTGCATCAGGAAGAATAAGTCAATTTATTGCCAGCTAGTATTGATTTGTTTTCTTTATCATTGTGGCATCTGTAACAGCTCTGTAGTTAAGGGGCTTTCAGGAGTGCTGGTTCAACTATTTGTTATGAATAATAATATTTTGGATTAGTCAGTCATTCACAAACCAGTCCTAATTTGTTTCAAATGTACTTACTAAAAGTAAATATTCAGTGAATAGTTTAGAGGAATAATTTTCAAGCCATAATTTATTCACAAAGTAGTCATCTGATTGTCTATTATTCCATATGAGATGAATGTTTAAAATGTTTTAACTGTATTCCAACTGAAGTTAATTGGAGTTCTAGTATTGACTTTAACAAAAGCAGAATTAGACTTACATTGAGTTCGTCTTAATATTTTCATCTTATAGCACCTGGTATTTAATTGGGCACCTAAAGCACCAGCATAGTTTCTCTTCCTGGTTGGAAGAGTGAAACTTTTTAGAGGGGTGAATGCTGAATAATAAATTGCTACTAATGAATAACGCATTTTTAGAATTTTCTGAATGGTGTCAACTACTGTTTGATTTTTGAGCTCAATGGCTTACTTAGTTTTCAATGCTCTGGTAACATAAAGTGACATTTTAAAGTGGGAATACATTTATACACTCTTCAAAGCTTCTTTACAATCTCAGAGTGATATAAAGGCACCTTAATATAAATGAGAATTGGGTCCAGTGGTCTATCCCTTTTATAAACTCATTTTTAGTCACAATTTCATTATCTGAACAAAATGGCTGAAGAATATTCTGCTTCCTTATCATCAAACACTGTAGCATTGACAGGTTTTCAGTTTGCTTTCTAAAACCAAAGCTTCAGCCCTCAAAGGGCCAAAAGTTAATGCATCAAGATTGTAAGATGTTTATATTTTATACATAAGGTTAAAGATTGATGATTGTGACATTATGCAAAGAAATCCTATTTCAGTTCACATGGCTAAGTGGCATAACTTGCACATAATTGCTGTTTTGGTCACTTGGCACATTATATGGTTCAGCTTTGGCCACATAAGTGTACACGTGCCAACTAAGCATATTAAGTAGGCTTGTATGTTGGCTTGGCGGCTGTGCAGGGAAACAGAAATTTTGCTCTAGAAAAATACAATGACAAAAGTGGAGGAGAGGTCAGAGAAGGAGCAAAGAGAAATTGTGCCACGGAGCCCTGTATTTAATATTTGTTTGATAAAGTGGGAAGGTCTCTGCTTCATTGGGAGAAAAGGTCACAGCTAAAAACAAGGGAAATGCCCCATCCAGGGCAGTATCATTGAAACAGGCACTTTGCTCTCTTCCTCTTAGCCTCACATATCCCCTTCCCTTGGCTACTGAGAGGCCAGGGCTGGAGGAGGATTTGGATAATTCCTTACTTAAAGCTGTTTGCTGGAGCATTTTTTTGGACTGAAAATTGTTTTACTCATAGAATGCACTGATCCTCAGCAGACACAAAGATCACTTTGTCCTAGCGTCTTTTTTAAAAACCACTAATGTGTCACAATGATTGAAATGTCTTTAAATAGACAAAGATAATGACAGATTTGAAGGACACTATGAGCTCTGAGAAAATGTATTCTGATTGGGAAAAGTAGCACAATAGCTCAGGACTATATTTTACAAAGAATTATTTTGTTCATTCTCCATAATGAAGAAGGTTAAGAACTTTAAGCAGTCCTTTGTTAGTCTTCTCTAGCACAGTGTTTCTCAAGCCATGGGTCATGACCCAAAAGTAGGTCGCAAGAATATTTGAAAGGGTCACAGAAAAGTCCCAGAAAAATTCAGGAAAGCATGGGTTTCCCCTTGAAGGCTAGCAGCATTCTAGCCTGCAAGGAGATGCTTGGGGCAATTGGATTCATTGGGTGCACATGTTCATGCACACACACGGCCATCATGCAGCCAGGCAGGGTCATGGGAGCAGCCCCAGCATCCGGATGCAGTAAAGCAGGAAATTGTATGGGGACTGGGATTTGGAGGTCCAGGGCTTGGGGATTGTGTGTGTGTGTGAGTGAGTGAGTGGGGCAGGGCGTACCTGCTGGCACTGGGGGAAGGTGACCAGGGCTGCGTCAGAGCAGGATGTGGGGGGCAAGGTGCCTGCCGCTCCAGCAGGGGAAGGGGGAAGGGGGGGTCCTTCAGGGGCAGCAGAGAGCTGTATGTCTGGACCAGTGGCAAAGGGGCCAGTGCCCATACTCACAGGGGTGGGGTAGCTGGGACATACTTCTTAGGAGGTGGGATGGGCCAAGACTAGGCTGCCTGGCTGGGGCAGGGATGCCACAGGCCTCCTCTCTTTCTCCCTTCATAGTTTCATAGTTAGTAGGATCAGAAGGGACCTGAGCAGATCATCAGGTCCAACCCCCTGCCCTGGCAGGAAAGGGTACTGGGGTCAAACTACCCCAGCAAGGTGATTGTCTATGTTGTCTTAAAGACCCCCAGGGTAGGAGCCAGCACCACTTAGCTTGGAAGTTGGTTCCAGATCCTAGCTGCCCTGACAGTGAAGTAGCGCCTCCTAATGTCTAATCTGAATTTACCCTATGTTAGCTTGTGACTGTTATTTCTAGTCACTCTTGGTAGTGCTCGGGGGGACAGGGAATACCCCAATGCCTGCTGATCCCCCCCTGACTAGTTTATAACAGGCCACTAGATCCCCCCTCAGCCTTCTCTTGTGGAGGCTGAAAAGGTTAAAGTCCTGTAGCCTCTCCTCGTAGGGCCTGCCCTGATGTCCCCTGACCATGCGAGCAGCCCTCCTCTGGACCCTCTCCATGTTGTTCACATCCCTCTTGAAGTGCGATGCACATAACTGGACGCAGTACTCTAGCTGTGGCCTGACCAGTGCCGCATAGAGGAGGAGTATCACCTCCTTGGGCTTGCTTCAGATGCATCTGTGGATGCATGACAAGGTACGGTTGGTCTTCCTGAATGCATCCCCACACTGCCGGCCCATGTTCATCTTGGCATCAATGATGACTCCAAGATCTTTTTCTGCCTCTGCACTGACTAGAAGAGAGTTCCCTGGCCTGTCCATATGGTGCTGGTTCTTCCTCCCGAGGTGCATCACCTTGTACTTGTCTGTGTTGAATCCCATCCTATCCTCGTCCGCCCACCCCTGTAACCTGTCTAGGTCCGATTGTAGCCTATTCCTTCCTTCTAGCTTGCCCACATCCCTCCACATCTTAGTGTCATCAGCAAATTTCAACTGGGTGCTTTTAACCCCCTCATCCATGTTGCTGATGAAGATGTTAAACAGTACAGGCCCAAAGACCAAGCCCTGCGGAACCCCACTGTCCACATCCCTCCAGGTCAAAAAAGACCCAACCACTATCACTCTCTGGGTGCGGCCCTCCAGCCAGTTGGCAACCCATTTGACTGTGTAGGTGTTGACACCACAATCCCCAGTTTCTTAATAAGAATGGGGTTAGAGACAGTGTTGAAGACCTTCCAAAAGTCCAGAAAGACTATGTCCACTGCTACCCCTGCATCTAAGGATTTGGTGACCTGGTCGTAGAAGGCCACCAGAGTGGTCTGACAGGACCTGCCTCTAATGAACCTGTGTTGGTTGCCTCTAAGCATAATCTCCCCCCATTGGCCCCTCGTGGACATGTGCCAGAATAATTGTCTCAAAAATTTTACCCAGGATCAAGGTAAGACTAACTGGCCTATAGTTCCCTGGTTCCTCATTCCTCCCTTTTTTGAAGATGGGAACCACATTGACCTTCTTCCAGTCCTCTGGCACCACACCAGAGCACCACGAGTGCTCATAAAGCCGTGCCAGGGGTCCCACAATGACCTCAGCTAATTCCCTCAGCACTCTGGGGTGGAGATCGTCCAGACCAGCTAATTTAAATACATCCAGTCCCTCCAGAAGCTCCCTGACTAGATCCTCACTGACCCTTGGCCTAGGTGCGCCTCCTCTGGGGCCTGAGGGGGGCCCAGTGCAGGGGCTGGTTTGGTCCCTGCTCAGGAAAATGGAGGCAAAAAAGTCATTAAATAGGTTAGTTTGGTCATATGGTGTGACGACCAAATTTCCTAGCATGTCTTGCAGGGGCCCCATGTTACCCGGTACCTTCTTTTTGCCCCCTATGTATTTAAAAAAGGACTTCTGGTTGTCCTTGATCCAGGTAGCTAGTCCCAGTTCTATCTCCACCTTGGCCTCCCTGACTTCCCCCCTGCATCCCCAAGCAACCACAGTATAATCCTCCATGGTGATGGCCCCTCCCTTCCATCACCAGCCTCCCTTTTAGCTAGAAGACAAGCTAAGGCCAGACTCGCTCCACTGCTGCCCACATGAGCCATAATCACTGCAGCCACCACTTTCCAGCCCAAGTGGGATGGAGGGTGTTGGAGGCCCCATCTGGTAGGGCAGGGGGCTGCAGGTTGGAAGTGAGGCGCAGCGTGTCCTTGGGGGGGATGGGGACTGTGGGTCAGGAATGAAGGTACCAGCAGGCAATGTTCCCTCTAAGGTGTAGTGATCTGTAAGTGCATCGCTTTGGTCCATTCCCAAATTGGTCCCACCTCCTCCTTTTTGCACATGCCAGGGGAATGTCTATATTCAGAAGCTTAAGATTAGAAGAGACCTGCTGGGGAATCCCAGGCAGGGCCCCTACACATGCTGGCAGATAACTGTGCAAAGTGGTTCACAACATCCACTCCAGCCCCTTTCACACACTGTAGATCCAGGGCAGCCCCTGCCCCTAAACCCCACTGTGGGCCACAGGATGGGAGTGGGACACACAACAGAAGCACTGAGACCTTTGCCATGGCAGCAGCAGGGCAAGATGTGTTCAAACAGACCTAGACAGCTGATCATGCCCTATGGTAGCGGCAGGCAAAACCTCCACAGTCCTTGCATCTGGCAAGTCTCTCAATACTTCTTGGGGCACCAGCACCCTCTCTCCCAGCCCATCTCCAACCTGTGGCTGTGGCCAATGTCCAGGGCTTAAAGCTGGGAGGGGCAATCACTTCCTTGCTCCTTCAGGTGGTCAGCAGAAGCCCTGAAGCCTGGGACTATGACACACAAATCTCATCTCACAAGGCAGTTTCTCCATTCCTCCAGCTGCCCCAGGCTGGGCAGGCACATGGCTTCAGGGCTTCAGGAGAATCTCACCTGAAGGGACTAGAGAATGGAGCAGTTCTCCAGAGCCAGTGGAGCCCACACAGTGCCCAGCTCTGCCGCAGCCCCTGTTCCTGCCTCTTCTTCATCTCAGGGAGGAGCCGCTGCCTGTCCCACGCCGCTCTCCCTTCCCGTGGGGATGCCAGCATGATGAGGAGTGAGGAGCACAGCAGGGTGGCCTCCATGCAGCCGAGCAGTAACTTATCACCAGTAAGTGTCCCGTGCTGGTCCCATTACCTCTGCCGCACTTCACACCCAAAGTTTACAGGCAGCCGCAACCCAGCTCCTCTCCAGGCAGGTGCGTGGCATTAAAAAGTTACTGCACGGCAAAATTCTTTATTCTGCGTGGCTGCATACGCACGCAGCTTAGAGGGAACCTTGCTGGTAGGGTCAGGGGTTTGTGGGTCAATAATCAAAGGCACCAGCAGGACCAGGGGGTTGTGGTTCAGGAGTAAGGAGCACCAGCAGAGCCAGTGGGGCTGTGAATTGGGAGTGAGAGGCACAAGCAGGTCCAGAGGCTGTGGGTCAGGACTGACCATCAATGTTTACAAATGGGTCCTGGTACAAAAAAGGTTGAGAACCACTGCTCTAGCACACACATAGCTAATAGATTAAATATGTTTATTGTTAATGCTGCCTTCAGCTTCAAATGCCCAACATGAATCAATCTATTCCCTTTCTTTAATCTTTATGTTGAAACATTTTTTGTTACAAACTCAGGGCTTCTCTGATTCTATTTGCACTAAGTCCTTTTACAATTATCCCTGACTCACCTTGATACCCCTCAAAAATTGTCTGCTCTCCTGGACAATCCTTCAAGAAGGGAATGTATGCAAATATTTCAAATCAGAGGATTATGCAGGGCAGAAAAGGTTTTTCATGTTTTTCTGAATTTCCATAGCCAAGAGTAGGATTACTAATGCATAATTGCTGTAGAGTGGATCAATAGCCAGTAAGTCCAAACTGACTCATGGGATATTGAGGCCCAGTCTGAAAAATCAATTTTTTTTATTAGGAATGGGGCCTCTTCCTTTGACTTTGGCTTGAATAACCCTAAGACATTTTTTAGTGTCAGTCAACTTGGCAGAGACTTACCTACAATATCAAGCAACGTCACTGTCAATTGTTCAGGATACTATAGAGACATTTACATTTCCATATAGGCTATTCCTTTTGAGCAACTAAATTAAGAAAAGTGTTGGCATCATAGAATCATAGAATCAATGAGTCGGAAGGGACTTAGACAGATCATCTATTCAGACCCCCTGCCATGGGCAGGAAGGAGCACTGGGGGTGGCAGGGGTCATAAGACCCCAGCCAAGTGCCTGTCCAGTCTCCTCTTGAAGATCTCCAGGGAAGGTGAGAGCACCATCTCTCTGGGAAGCCTATTTCAGGCTCTGGCCAACCTTACCGTGAAGTAGTTCTTCCTAATATCTAACCTAAACCTATCCTCCCTCAGCTTGTGGCCATTGTTCCTGGTGACTCCAAGGGGGCCCTGGTGAACAGACTTTCCCCGAGTCCCTGCTGGTGGTCCCTGATAAGGTTGTAGGCAGCCACAAGATCCCCCCTCAGTCTCCTCTTGTAGAGACTGAAGAGATTCAGGTCCCTCAGCCTCTCCTCATAGGGCTGGCCACGGAGGCCCTCAACCATACGAGTGGCCTCCTCTGGACCCTCCCCAGGTTCTCCAAGTGCGGCACCCAGAACTGGACACTACTCCAGCTGTGGCCTGACCAGCGCCGCATAGACGGGGAGCAAGACCTCTCTGGACCTGTTAGTGATACCCCTGTTGATGAATGACAGGGTGCAGTTGGCTCTGCCTATTGGTTCATCGCATTGGCGACTCATATTCATCCTGGAGTCGATCCTGACTCCAAGATCCCTCTCTGCCTGTGTACTGCTGAGAGGGTCAGCCCCTAACCTATAACCATAATGCTGGTTCCCTCTCCTCAGGTGCAGCACCCTGCACTTGTCCTTGTTGAACCGCATCCTGTTCAGATGTGCCCACTTCTCCAACCTATCCGGGTCTGTCTGGATGCGGTCCCTGCCTGCTGGTGTATTCACTTTACCCCACAGCTTGGTGTCATCAGCAAACTTGAACAGGGTGCTCTCCACACCCTTGTCCAGGTCTCTAATGAAGATGTTGAACAGCACCGGCACAAGGACCAAGCCCTGGGGGACTCTGCTGCCCACACCCTCCCAGGTTGACTTTGACCTGTCCACCACCACTCTCTGGGTGCGCCCCTGGAGCCAGTTTGCCACCCATGTGACTGTGGATTTGTCAATGCCGCAGTCCCTCAGCTTGCCCACCAGAATTGGATGGGATACTGTCTTGAAATGGTAATGGTAATAGCCACTTTCAGATCACAAATCAAGCACATGAACCTGTTACTGGATAACAAACTTATCAAAGAACATGAATCAATTATTCTCCTCTAAAATTCCTCTCCTTTTATAATGTCTATAAAATCACTAACAATGGCGTAGCTGCTGGTATGCTGAGACTGATACCCATAAGGCTAGACAAAAATACCTCAGTGTTTTCTTACATACCTCCCTCTTCTCTTCTGTAAATCATCTGTTGTAAGCTCTTTGAGGATCACCTTTTCATACTGTATCCACACAGTAAGTAGCACAATTGGCTCCTGTGTATAACTGCAATTCATCTTTAGCTGCTATGACAAAAGGTAGAGATAAGTGGTACCTGAGAAACTAGCTGTTTAGTTAATTTACCATCATCACTAATGTAGCAACACAAATCAACATTCTTCTGTACAGAGTTTATCCAAAACCAGGGAGGATGCTCAAATCACTTTCATCACTTCAGCATACAAAACCCAGAACTGATCTGCAACCCTAGCTCCAATGGTTTCTTGTATCTTGATCCTGACCCACTGAAGACCAAGCAGAGATCTCACCTTTGCTGCAAGAAAAGCAGTATCAGACCTCCCATCCCAGAGATAATACAATACATTTGATTCCATAGGAAACAAATAATTCTCTACATTTCCACATGCTGAATCATTTGTAAAATCAAATGAACACATTAACCCTGGTAAACACTACATTATGTGTACAGAAGATTGGTTGCACTGTAAATTTTGTTGATATTTATGTTACCACATATCTACAGGATCCCAATGAAAACATTATCTAAGCTGCCTGTCCAAACACATACATGCACAAGTGTTAACTAACATCCAACTAAATAGCATAAACTCTAGCCATAATATACTGAAAAAGAGAAGGCAAACTGTGGAACTAAAAATACAAGCATTTTTTCTTGCCATTCATTTGCACCGTTTTTAGTTGCTTCACATCCTCCTCCTCTAGTTTAAGTTGTCTATTTAGATTTAAGCCCTTTTGGCAGGAAATTTGTCCTTATTTTATACTTGTTTGTAAAGTGCCTACCACGCTGTTAGTTCTGGAAAAATCAACATCTTGGCTAATGATACTGCCTTCATGAACATAGTGGTATTATTTCAGGCAGTGACAACAATACTACGTTTACTTGGTAAGGAGGAACAGCAGTGATACACTAGACGATTGAAACTGATGACCCACCTACATCAGATTAACATCTTAATCATATTTTTTTTTTGGATTTTCCTTTTCATTACAGTTCTGCTCTGCTCAGGCAGATAATCGCTGAAGTCACACTGTCTACTGGTTACCAGGAACAAAGATAAGATCAATACATTGAACTTAAATTCTTTTAGACTAAACTCTATTCATTGTTAGCAACCTCTATTATCAAATTGTCAATTGAACCTCCCCCATCCCAGGTACAAAAGCCAATGCTTCTTAATTTTTTATTCAATGCAACAACTACTTCTTCTTTAAAGGAGGGAATAAATAGAATTTGGAGTTTATTCTACCTGTTGCTAGAATAGACTCCCCCCCGCACCATGATGTTAACATGTAGGTTCTATTTTAACAACAAACCTTGACCAATCCATGTTCCTATGGGTTCTTGACACATTGCTTAGAAATATTTTTTCCCTTCAAATTTAAGTCATACTCAGGAAGCAGTGACTCTTCCAAAGGCATCAGAATTTCTCTCTCTCCAAATGAATCCAGGATCATTCATTTGAAATCCTTTACTGACAGGTGGTAATAAAACTGAAATGTTGAAAAACATGTTGTTTTTGGTTGGGTGAGATCCTTACCACTGCTGTACTCCTTTAACAAAAGCTAAAACAAGCACAGCCACATAAAGAAAGGTACACAGGCACTAACATTATGGAACACGCCTACAAGAATGCTTCCAAATATGACTCATACATCCTAGAGTAGAGGATATATTGGAGGTGGGTCTGCAATGGAGATGTAGTACATGGAACTGTAGAGATTCTTGGCAGAAGTACAGCTTGGTGGTCAAAATACCATAACATAGGCCACCTGAATTATATAACTTTAGTTGTGGGTGTCACTAGTCTCTGGAAAAGGTTAGGATCAGGGTATTGCAAAAGTGTTATATTAATAGATTGTAAGGCTGGTAGGGGCCTTAGAAGATCATCATGTTGAGCCCCCTGCACCAAGCAGGAAAAATAACTGGAGGTCAGGTGACCCCAGCAAGGTAACTGTCTAATCTCCTCTTGAAGATTTACAAGGTAGGTGATTGCACCACCTCTGGAGGGAGCTCATTCCACAGTCTGGATACCCTGATTTTGAAGACATTTTTCCTAATGTTGAGCCTGAATCAATCTTCCAGGAGTTTGTGGCCATTATTCCTAGCTGAGTAGACCAGAAGAATCATCTCCTTGGTTTTGCTGCAGATGCATCGATTGATGCATGCCAGAGTATTATTTTCCCTACTGGCTACAGCATTGCACTGCTGACTCATATTCATATTGTGGTCTATTATTAACCACAGGTCCCTTTCATTCATGGTGCTAGTCAGTCTGGTGCTGCCAAGCCTGTAGGTGTGTCTGTGGATTGCTCATCCCAGGTGAAACACTTTACATTTCTTGATATTGAACGTCATCAGATTCTGATCTGCCCAACTTGCTAGCCTGTCTAGGTCTGCCTGTATCTGTAGCCTATCTTCAAGTGTGACCATGCTTCCCCATAACTTGGCGTCCTCCACGAACTTGGCCAGCAAGCTCTTCACTTCCACATCCAAATTATTAATAAAGATGTTGGAAAGCACTGGACCAAACATTGACCCCTGCAGGACACTGCTGCTCACTTCTCACCAGGATGGCACAAATCTGTTCACTATGACTCTCTGGTTCTATCCTGCAGCCAGTTTCTTACCCACCTAACTGTCTTGGAAATCAAGGTATACAATGTCAATCTTCTCTCTTGTGTTCAAGTGGTGAGTTACCTGGTCATAGAAGGAAATGAGGTTGGTAAGGAAAGACCTGCCCATAACGAAGCCCTGCTGGCCGTCATTCAGAATTTTACCTTCTGCAAGCTTATAGCAGATAAACTCCTTTATGAATTTTTCTAGGATTTTGCCTAGCATGGACATTAGGCTGATTGGCCTATAGTTACCCAGGTCCTCCCTCCTGCGCTTCTTGTGGAGGGGCAAAACATTGTCCCTATACCAGTTCTCAGGGACTTCTCCAGAGTGCCACGAGTTGTGAAAGGGTTTTGCCAGGGGTTCTGCAATGACTTTGTACAGCTCCTTCAGCACTCTCAGATCATCTGGTCCCATTCACTTGTATACATCTCATTTTTTTAATTGGTCATACACCAATTCTATGGCAATAACAGGAAGACAATTATTCCTACTGTACTCATCTGCTAATATACCCAGCATGGTTTTCCCCTTGGTCCCGTGAAAGACCAAGGCATAGTAGTCATTCAGGAGTTCAGCTTTTTTCCTGGGTGCCGGTAACCAGCTCTCCTGAGTTGTTGAGCAATGCCCCCATACTTCCGTTTGTTTTTCTCCTGTTCATTATGTACCTAAAGAAGGACTTCTTGTTGTCCTTGATTCCCATTGCTAATCTAAGTTATGGTCGCTTTCCCTAAATTGCTGCGTTTCTTAAGCTATTCTACTGTGGTAGGTAAGGTCAGTATTAAGATATCCCACAAGCCTATACTGATCAGCCATTTACATTGTCAACTAATAAACTCAATACCTAGTGGATAGCCATTGTGAACCTATCAGCTCTGCTTAACTTTTATATGGGAAAGCAACCCAAATAAGAAGGAAGTAAATTAAAAAAAAAGTGACATGTTTAATAAATTAGGATTTGAAATTGGGGTGTGGGGGGTGCAGGTTGTACTACCCTGGGTGTCTGGGAGGTGTGAACAGTGAGGGAAGGTGCTTTTGAAGAAGCTACTGCCCCTGCCTTGGGAAAGAAGCATGAGCTCATGGGGACCCAATCAGCTGCCTTCCTTGTTCCCCCCACACCCTACTAGACCATGGCCTAGACTTGTTCATGCCTTGCAACCTGGCTAGTTGGCATGTGTTCTGCAGGCTGTTGGTATGGGGTTGCACCCCTGCTGGTGTAAAAGGTCACACCCTTGGGGGCAGGAGGGGAAGTTAGGGCCAGAACCACCCCCTGGAAAGTAGAGTTCAGGGAGTGGAATGTTTGTTCACATGGAATTAAAGGATGGGGGAGGAGACATTACATCCTGGGATGCTGGAGAACTGCAACTTGGATGGATCATCTGTAGGGTGTAGCCACACATTCATGGACCATGAGCTAGGTAACACAGATTAGAGATAAACCTGCCCAAGAGTGGCATAACTTTAAGCCATATAAAGTGTGCTTAAGATTAGAATTAGGTGTTCATGTGTGTAAAATCTAGGAGTTAAGAGCTCCAGGAGCCACCTAAAATTAATGCATAACAAAGTCCATTGAGACAAATCCAGAAGGAGAGACAAGTAGTTCATAAACCAGTTCCTAGAGAGCTCCATAAGGAACCTAGGCTATATCTTAGTGTTATGCTAAAAAATAAGCAGCACAATGAGGCTACCTCTGGAGTGGGCTGCAAGTTATAATAAATCTGGGATATCCTGGGTCATGTGGCTTTTCCTGTATAACTTCAAAGTTAACATTCAACTTACATTGTTCTAGATATACACTTAGAAGCACCCTTGATCTCTTCACTGATCTCCATTTATGCTTAATTTGACTGGAAACAATGTAGATATATGGAAATATAAATTCACAGTATAAAGTAAAAATAATTTATTTTTGAGTGATCTGAGAGATTTTAAGATTTTTTATTAAGAATGTGAACATGACATTTCATTCTCCAAATTATTATTATAACTTCCTTGCCCACATTTACATGTGTAGCATTTTGTCACAGTTAGTGCCCAGCATTGCTACTGAGCAGTAACTTCTCCTGTTGATGTGCCCACTCTCTAGCAACATTTGGAGCTAATATTTGTTTCATTAAAAGTACCTGGCAAAAATGATTTTTTTTATTTTAAAGATTTTACAGATATTTTAATGGGTTTATGTTGCAAATTCAGTTTTAAAAGGGAGAAAGAGAAGAGAAATTTGAATAAATACTACTTGGATTTGTAATGATTTAGATAATACCCAGTTTTGTGCTATTTGATTTCAAGAATTTTGTCATCTGTAGGATGCAGTATACAAGTACATCTACAGTGCCTTTTAGAAGTGTCTATGTAAAAAATCTGTCTCTCTTGAATTTTCTGTCCAGAATTTTTATTAGAACAGCTAGATAAACAACAAAGAAATATTGCAAAAAGTTAAACTGCATTTATTCAAATTAAATTGTTTAATTTATTCAAAAAATGCAGCATTTTGTACATTTTTTCTCCAGTTTTGCACTTTTTGATTCCTCTCCCTTCTCTCCCTTCCCCGCCCCCCCCTCCTCCCCACTTTTTCTTTCCATTTTGCCTGTGTTCGGGGGAAAAGATAAGGGGAGGATGAAAAACAAAGAAAAACTTGGACATGTTTTTCAGTATATAGTTTATTCAGAATAGAAAATTTGAATAAGAAGAAAAAAACATAGAATTTATCAAAGATGTGCTTCTGAAAACAGACCATTTATTTACCTACTTCGTATTTTATTTTCTACAGAGTAAATATTTCTGCACAGTAATTACCATATACACATTAAACTCTAAAAAGAGCTGAATTCCCCATTCATTTATACCAGCCATACAAAAGCATCATAAGTTGGCCCTTAGAATGACCCTGATGAGCAGAAGATTATTGAAGATTATTTGTATGTGCAAAAGCTGCCAAAGCTATAATTACAATAGATGTGGTAAGGAAAACAAACAAAAAAGAAAAATATTCCTTATACTATTGCTTGTCCATTCCATTGGCATCCTACTAGACAAAAATATTCAGTATTTCAACTTTCACTGACCTTCTGTTGTTTTTAGAAATGGAATGTAAGTGCCAATAACTTTTTTATCAATATTTGTTTGCACAAAGGAGCAAGCCCAGAAGAGGCCCTCAAGCCTGTAGGTACATAGGACTCGGGATTCCTACACCAATGAGTCCTGTCCCTGTGACTGCAGTCAACTATTGCAACAAACAAGGGCACCTTTGCATAAGCATAGAGGCTGCTCCAATGTGCTGTGTCAGAGCAATCTCAATTAATCAAGTCTCCTGGAGTGTGACAATTGCTGTGCTCCAGCAGCCACTTGTATCTCCTTTATCAGCTTAAAAATGGCAGTGGGGGTCCTTGAACTAAAGTTCACTGAAGGAGCTTTATTTCAAGTGCCCCCACCACCATTTTTAAGCATGGGGATGCTGATACACAAGACACAGCAGCACTTTAATTAGAGCACCACCCCTGCCTCTCAATCCCTGACGCATGTGTAAAAGTGCCCCGTTTGTCCAAAAGAGTACACACAAAAAATCCATTCTGGCCTGTCAACCATAGCCACAAGACATCAGATTTCAGAAGAAAAATATCCTACAGTGCTACTTAGCAGGTGAGACATAAGCATAGGCAATGCTGGGGATTTATTAAATGAGATATTTGTGCATGATCCCTCAGGCTAAGTACAGTGAAAAAGCCCAAGGTGGAATTTATAGAACCATAGAAAATTAGGGTTGGAAGGGACCTCAGGAGGAGCGTTCCCTCTAAGCTGTGTGGTGTTCATGTGTGGTGCAGGTACACCTGGCAGCATGGCATTAGCACACTTGCACGGCCACGCATGCCTCACACCTTAGAGGGAATGCTGCTCAAGAGGTCATCTAGTCCAAATCCCTGTTCAAGGCAGGACCAGCTCCAACTAGATCACCTGAGACAAAGCTTTGGCTATGTTTATAGCTCGGTCTTAAAAACTTCCAAGGATTAGAGAGTCCATCACCTCTCTGGATAGCCTGTTCCAGTGTTTTACTACCCTCCTAGTGAGAAAATTCTTCCTAATAGCTAACCTAAACTTCCCTTGCTGCAACTTGAGACCATTGCTCCTTGTTCTGTCATCTGCCACCACTGAGAAAGGTCTATCTCCATCCTCTTTGGAACACCACTTCAGGTAGTTGAAGACTGCTATTAGATCTCCCCTCAGAATAAATGAGCCCAGTTCCCTCAGTCTTTCCTCATAAGTCATCTCCCTCAGCCCCCTCACCATTTTTGTTGCCCTTCTCCAGACTCTCCAATATCTCCACATCCTTTCTGTAGCGGGGGGCCCAAAACTGGACACAGTACTCCAGATGTGGCCTCACCAGTGCTGAATAGAGGGGAATAATCACTTCTCTTAACCTGCTGACAACACTCCTAATAATGCAGCCCAGTTATGCCATTAGTTTTCTTTGCAACAAGGGCACTTCGTTGGCTCATATTCAGCCTATTGTCCACTGTAATCCCCAGGTTCTTTTCTTCAGAGCTGCTGCCCAGCCAGTCACCCCCCAGCCTGTACTAGTGCATGGGATTGTTCTGTCCTTGTTGAACCTCATGAGATTTCTTTTGGCCTAATCCTCCAATTTGTCTAGGTCACTCTGAATCCTAGCCCTATCCTCCAGCATATCAACCCCTCAGCTTGGTGTCATCTGCAAACATGCTTAGGGTGCACTTTATGCCATTTTAAGGGTTGCTGATGAAGACATTGAACAAAACTGGCCTCATGACCAATTCCTGGGTCACTCTACTTGACACCAGCTGCCAACTAGACATTGAGCCAATGATTACTAATCTGAGCCCAATGTTCCAGCCAGTTTCTATCCACCTTATGGTCCATTCATCCAGCCCATAGCTTACCTGTGAGAATGCTGTGGGAGACTGTATCAAAAGCCTTGCTAATATCAATGTATTTCACATCCACTGGTCTCCCCACATCCACAGAGCCAGACACCTTGAAATAGAAGGCATTCAGGTTGGTTAGGCATGACTTGCCCTGGATGTATCCATGCTGACTTGTCTTAATCACCTTCTTCTCCTCCAAGCGCTCCATGATTTTTCCAGGGACTGAGGTGAGGCTGTGACTGGTCTGTAGTTCCCTGGATCTTCCTTTTTCCCTTTCTTAAATATGGGCACTGTTTCTCCTTTTCCAATTATCTGGGATCTCTCCTGATTGCCATGAGTTTTCAAAGATGATGGCCAGTGGCTCTGCAATCTAATTGGCCAAATCTTTCAGCACCCTCTGGTGCATCCCGTCCAACCCTATGGACTTGTATATGTCCAGCTTTTCTAAATAGTCCCTAACCTATTCTTTTGCCACTGTTTGCTGCTCACCTCTTCTCCAAACTATGTTGTTTAGTGCAGTAGTCTGAGAGCTGACCTTGCCTGTGAAGTTTGAGGTAAAGACGGTACTGAGCACTTCAGCCTTTTTTGCATCCTCTGTCACAAGGTGGCCTCCCTCATTCAGTAAGGGACTTACACTTTCCTTGACCCTCCTCTTGCTACTGACATACTTGTAGAAACTCTTCTTGTCCCTTGCTAGCTGCAACTCCAGTTGCACTTTGGGCTTTCTGACTTCATCTCTGAATGCCCAAGCAATGCTCTTATACTCTTTCCTATTTATTTGTCCAAGTTTCCACTTTTAATAAGGTTCTTTTTTTGTGATTTCATTTACTGAAGAGTTCCCTGCTAAGCCAAGCTGGTCTCCTGCTGTACATGCTAGTCTTCCTGCACTCTCAGTCAGGCTTCTTTAAAGTATAGCCAGCTGTCTTGGACTTTTCTGTCCCTTAGACTGGCTTCCCAGG
The DNA here is from genome assembly GCF_052110815.1 of Crocodylus siamensis. Taxonomy (NCBI): domain Eukaryota; kingdom Metazoa; phylum Chordata; order Crocodylia; family Crocodylidae; genus Crocodylus; species Crocodylus siamensis. The sequence continues at coordinate 179,504,380 of NC_143397.1, forward strand.
ACATCCTGCCCACAAGTTTCCTGAGCAAGTCAAAGCTTGATTTGATTCAATCTATGCTGTGGTGGGCCAGTAAGGGGTGCTCCTGCATTAAGCCACCCACCTCACTGCACCCAACCACCTTCAAGGCTCTGAGTGCCTCCCTGGGGGCACCTCATATCTGGCCAACCCCCTTCCTGGAGTACACCTGCTAGCCTGAGCTAAAACTGCCACCACCCAGGGCTGGGCTTTATTCTGGCTCTGTGTATCCTGGGAAGTACAGGCCTAGTAGCTTGACTCACTTCAAGCACTTGGGGGTGCCTCTCTCAGTCAGAAGCACAAGTAGTGATCTCCCTTAGTCAGCTGAACCAAGGGGACCCCACAGCATAATCTAGACCCACTCCCAAAAAGTCTCCCATGCACCCATGCTGGGTACAAAGGAGAATGTTATTGGTTACAGGGGGTAGGGCTGCAATACGGTACAGGGTACAGCAATATCAGAGAAATCCCATAGAGCAAACTGGCATAGCTGGGTAGCCTTTGATCACGCATATGAGTTACTGCAAGCTATATGTCTAGTTAGATTTCAGGTAGCTTATTCACAACTATCGTCCACAGGCAGATGGAGATTCCCTCTGGAGGCAGGCAGTTCCTTGATCATGAGTTTTGAGAGGCAGAGCAAGTTTCAGATGGTCCAGCTCTTCTCTCTTGGAATCTTCCTCATGGCTGCTGCCTCCTCCTCCTGGGCAGTCCTTAACTTATGATGCCCTTATAACCTCATTTACCTGGTCCAATGGAGGCCAGCACCTGTTGGCTGTTAGCCAACAAATTTGAAACGCATCACTAGTTGCTGGGCAAACTGGCAGTTCCCAGCTCCCCATGGAGTCCAAGCCCCTCACCCAGGTACGTGATGCCAGTCACATCAGCAGAGGGAGCAGGTTTCTCCCCCCCTTCAGGAATGTATGCAACTCAGGTTACCTAAAGAGTTGGGTCAGGACCCTCTGCAGGGCCCATCTTAACCAAATTGTCACAGAGCAGAGTTTTTGGGGAGAAACAGAGGTGGCCTTCTGCCACATATGCATCTTTCTCTAAACTGCATAGACTACACCCTTCTCAAACAGAATACATGTTTACTCATGGCTTGGCCAAGGCAAGCAGATGCCTAACTGGCCAAGGGGGACACTCCTACATACCTCCCAGCCCTGGTAGGTTTCAAACACCTTAACCTTTATAGCAAGAGTTGCCAAAATCTGGAATGGGCTTCCAAGGGAGGTGGTGCTCTCCTCTTCCCTTGGGGGTCTTTAAGAGGAGACTGGACAAGCACCTGACTGGGTCATATGACCCCAGTGCTCTTTCCTGCTCAGGACAGGACATTGGACTCAATGATCTATTGAGGTCCCTTCTGACCCTAACAACTATGAAACTATTAAACCAACCCCTTGCCTGGCAAGCAGGTGAGGGGGGACATGCGGAGAAATGGACTCCTGTTCTGACCCCCCACCCAGAGTCTGCACAGCAGATGGGGAGCAATCCACCAAGGTGGGGGCTTCCTCCTCACAGAATGACTCCATCCAGCTGCAAATGCTCAAGCTACCCCCACTTCCCAGGCCCCCTTCTGTCAGCCCAGAGTGGGGGCAGTGGAGGGGAATGGATCCCATTCTAGCCCCTCAGCCAGGGTCTACACAGTGGGGAGGGTGGAGAAACTCCTAAGGCTGATGGGTGTTGATGATGAGGAGGTGGTGTTGAGACATTTGCAACCCAGCAAAATTGTGAGGTAGTGGTGAAAGCCCCCACCTCAAGGGCTTCCTCTCCACATGCTATGCAGATGCCAGCTGGGGCCCAAGGCCAAAGCAGTGGTCTTTCTTAGATGTAAGGTTGGAAGGGATCATGTAGATCTTCTAGTCTGACCCCCTGCCCTGAGCAGGAGAGAAAACTGGGCTCAAATGACCCCAGCCAGGTAAATGTTAAGCCTCCTATTAAAGATCCCCAGGGTAGGAGCCATCACCACTTCCCTTGGAAGTTGGTTCCAGATCCTAGCCAGCCTGACTGTGAAGTGATGCCTTCTACTGTCTAATATAAACCTACTCTCTAGCAACTTAGGCCATTATTCCTTGTTACTCTGGGAGGTGCTTGGGGAAACAAGGTCTCTCCCAAACCCCACTGGTCCCCCCTAGTAAGTTTATAGACAGCCACCAAGTCCCCCCTCAGCCTTCTCTTGTGAAGACTGAACAAGTTAAAGTCCTGTAACTTCTCCTTTAGGGTCTGCCTTGCTGTCCCTGGATCATGCAAGTGGCCCTCTATTGGACCCTCTCCATGCTGTTCACATCCCTCCTGAAGTGTGGTGCCAAGAACTGGACGCAGTACTCCAGCTGCAGCCTGACCAGTGTCACATAGAGGGGGAGGATCACCTCCTTGACCTTGCTTGTGATGCATCTGTGGATGCACAACAAGGTACGGTTAGCCCTACTGACTGGGTTCTCACGTTGTCGGCCCATGTTTATCTTGGAGTCAATAATAACTCCAAGATCCCTTTCAAGAAGGGAGTTCCCCTGTCTATAGGTATGCTGCTGGTTCCTACTGCCCAAATGCAGCACCCTGAACTTGTCAGTATTGAATCCCATCCTATTTTCATTTGCCCACCCCTGTAACCTGTCCTTCACTTCTAGCGTGCCCACCTCACCCCAAATCTTGGTGGCAACTGTGAATTTAAACAGGCTGCTCTTCACCTCATCATCCAAGTTGCTAATAAAGAAATTGAACAGCTCGGGCCCAAGGACTGAGTCCTGGGGGACTCCACTGCCCACTTCCCTCCAGGTCAAAAATGACCCGTTCACCACCACTCTCTGAGTATGACCCCTCAGCCAATTTGCAATCAATCTGACTGTGTAGGCATCAATGTCACAATCACCTATCTTTTTAATGAGAATGGGGTGGGAGATAGTGTCAGAGGCCTCCCTGAAGTCCAGGAAGACTACATCCAGCACAACACTTGCATCCAATGATTTTGTGACCTCATTGTAGAAGGCAATCAGGTTGGTCTGACAGGACCTGCCCTTAATGAAAACTTACTGGTTGCCCTTGAGCATCATCCTTGCTGCTGGCCCTTCACAGATATGCTTCTTGATAATTTTCTCAAAGAACTTCCGGAGGATTGAAGTAAGACAAATGGGCCTATAGTTGCCCAGGTCCTCCCTCTTCCCTTTTCTAAGGATGGGGACCACATTGGCCCTCTTCCAGTTGTCTGGCATCTGGCCAGAGCATTACAAGTGCTCGTAAAGCCATGCCAGATGCTGTCCACCCCAGGGTGTTGAGGGAATTGGCAGGGGTTCCCCCTCAGCATTCTCTTGTGAAGGCTGAACAAGTTAAAGTCCTGTAACTTCTCCTTTAGGGTCTGCCTTGTTGTCTCTGGATCATGCAAGTGGCCCTCTTTTGGACCATCTCCATGGTGTCCACAACCCTCCTGAAGTGCGGTGCCAAGAACTAGATGCAGTACTCCAGCTGCGGCCTGACCAGTGTCGCATAAAGGGGGAGGATCACCTCCTTGACCTTGCTTGTGATGCATCTGTGGATGCACAACAAGGTAAGGTTAGCCCTACTGACTGGGTTCTCACGTTGTCGGCCCATGTTTATCTTGGAGTCAATAATAACTCCAAGATCCCTTTCCATATCTGCCTTAGCTTTTCTAACAGCAAGCGGTGGTGGTATACTCCTCTTTGGTGATAGCACCTCCCTTCCACTGGGTGTATGCCTCCTCTTTGGCAGTCAGGCATTCATGAATGTCCTTGGTGAGCCAGGGGGGCTTTTGGGCACTCTTGCCCCCCTTTGCTTCTTGTTGGGATTGTCACCCCTTGGGCTCTGAGTATCGTTTCCTAAAGGAATGACCACTCATCCTGGTCACCCAGTTCCTCTACTCTCCAGGACCCTAGTGCCTCTCCCACTAATCTTCTCAGCTCATTGAAGCTGGCCCTCTTAAATCTAAGGCTACTGCCTTGCTGCAGGCCCTTGACACCCTGCACTGGATGGTGAATTCCAGCAAGTGATGATTGCTATTGCCCAGGTGGTCGAGGACCTGGAGGCCCCTTACCAGGTTGTCACCAGTGGCCAGGACCAGGTCCAGCAGGGCATTCCCCCGGTAAGACTGTGCTGGGTTAAATCGTGATCCTGTGTCTTGGCCAGGAACCTCCGTGAGCGGTCAGACCTGTCTGACTGCTCCTCCCAGCAGATCTCATGGGTACTTTAGATCACCCATGACAAGTACATCCCTTGCCTTAAGTGCCTCCACAAGCTGACCCAAGAATTCACAGTCCAGCTCTTCCCCTTGGTTGGGAGGTCTGTAGTAGACCCCCACTGTTAAGTCCCTTTCCCCACGACCCCTCCTGTATCCTGATCCAGAGCCAGAGCACTTCAGCCTGCCCCTCCTCTTACCCCATCCTGCTGGTTGAGGATGTGTATTGCTCTTTGATGTAGAGTGCCACACCTCCACCTTTCCTCCCTGTTCTATCCTGCCTGTACAGCCTGTAGCCCCTAATGTTGACCTCCCAGTCATGGGATGAATCCCACCAGGTTTCTGTGAGCCCTGCTATGTCCGGGTTTAAACTAGCTATCCAGAGGATGAGTTCCTCCTGCTTATTCCCCATACAATGAGCATTGGTGTAGAGGCATTTAATGCCTTGAATTGGTGTGTATGCCACCCCAAGATTCTCAGGACTATCTGGACCCCTGCTGCTTACCTGGCTACTCCTTGTGTATGTCATCTGTCTTGGTTGGGAGGTGTCCTCAAGTCCTCCTGTGGCCCCATCCTCCAGTGAAGCTAGTTTAAAGTGCACCACATGAGATCAGCCAACCTGGAAGAGAAGACATGCTTGCCTTTAGGACAAAGGATAGCCCATCCCATCCAAGCAAGTCCCCTGCATGGAAGTATGAGTCATTATTCAGGAACCTGAGGCCTGCCTGGTGGCACCAACTCTATAACTGTCAGTTGACCTCGCCAATCCAGATCTCATGTCACCGTCCATGCCTACTAACTGGGAAAATAGAGAAGAATACCACCTGTGCCCCTGTGTCCTTGAGCTTGGCCCCCAGGGCCTCAAAGTCCTTCATGATGCAGTCTGGGTTGCCTCTGGCCACATCATTTGTTCTCATGTGGATGAGAACCATGGGATACTGGTCTGAGGGTTGAATGTAGACTGGGTCTGGTCCTTTCCTTCTCCCCACTCATCCCCATGGCTGACAAGGAGGGAGAGCAAGGAGGTGAGGGTAGAGCAGCTGAGACATGCTACAGAGGGAAAGCACCCCACTGTGCACATCCTGACTGGAGGGAGCAAAATTTAAGCAAAAGTCCCAGATTGGCAGTAACCTAGGAGCCATGGTGTTGGGCTTCTGTGTGAGTGTGCCACACTGTCCCACCCAGTCCTGCTTCTGGGAGCCATGGGATGGAGAGAGAGAGAGAGAGAGAGGGAGAGAGAGAGAGGAAGAGTGTCAGCAGGCAGGGATGGAGCAATGGTCAGGATGCACTGGAGGTGCCTTTTCACTGGATCTGGGGCTACAGCCTGGGGCCAGGGCCAGGGCCAGGGTGGGAGCACTGCATGGGCTCTGTCTTCCCCATGATAACATATGGCTTCGGCCCCATCCTGGCACCTCCAGCCAAATCCTGGCTGTTTGTTGATGGGCTTGAGCAGCCTCATAGCATCCCCCATCTGGGGAGCCCAGCCCAGCCTGGCTGCTCCCTGCCCTAACCTGGGAGGAGGTGCAAGGTTGGGGCACCCAGCCCAGAGGAATATGTCTAGAATGCAGCTGCCAGTGCTGGGCTCAGACTAGAGTCATGACTCAGATGTCCCCAGCCCAGCCAGCTCCCTGGCCCCAACCCATGGCCCCATCCCACAGCCCTAGCTCTGGCCCTGTCCACTGCCACACATTGCCCTGGTACACACGTGTATGTGCACTCACATTCTGGATTTTCCTAAAATAATTAGGGTCACTCTACTTGTACAGGTTTATAAGTAGTTAATGTCTGTCCCTAGTGGACCATATCGCTGCAATGTTGCTGCAATCCTTACCAGTTGGACCTCATGTATGTTAGCAAATTGCTTCAGCCATGTATCTGAGAGGTTTCTCTGTTTTGGGAAGAGTACCAGTCCACCTGAGATAATCTCCCACCTATAGACAAGGCTTATCTTCAGTGAAATATAACCTAGCATCAAAATACATTTGATTGGGGCAGCTGCAGTACTACCAATGGCTTCAGTGACACTGGTGGTGGTTTGTGGTGGCTGTGGCCACATCAGAGGGGCCAGTGGGTTCAGCAGCAGCTGCAGTAGGACTGGAGATGCTGGTAGCAGTGGCAACTGTGGCAATGATGAATCCCATGGTGGTATGATAAATGGCTGCAGGGTAAGCAGGGCTATACTAGCACAGCTTTTGCTCACCTTCCTGCCATTAAGAGCCATGTCCAGTCTGCCCCATCCCCAGATTCTGTGTCAGGGCACATCCACCGCTGGCAACACCCTCAACTTCCATAGCCTGCCTTTAGCCTGGCAGACTGGATAGAACAGCTCTGTGGGCTATTGGTTATATATCTGATACCCCAGATTTGGATTATTCTGTAATACTGCCTAATAAAAGACAGGATTTCCTCAGGTCAGTAATTCACTAAGTCATTTCCCCAAGTTATCTGAGAGCTGTTTCGTGGTTTATGTTAAATTAATTGTTTGCGTCCTTCTAGCTTCCTTAAAATTGCAGGGATCAGTACAAAAATCACCATGACTCTGGTCAACACCTTTACTAGAAAATCAAATCTGTGGCTCCAATGCAACCATGAGTTGTTTTAAATTGTTTGCTGAGCAGGAATGTATTGCTGAATAAGATCTAAATGACAGGGAAATTAAACTGCCCTTTTCTTTTGGAGCCAGTACTTTTTAAACTGTTGAGGCACATCCATAAGGTTGTGGGAGTACCAGTGTTGTTTCTTCCTTTGCTATTTGTGCATCGTGGACAAAAAGAGAACTTTGGTTTCAAAAGTTATCAGTTTGGCCGTGTTCAGGAGCTAAAACTCAATACAAAATAAAATAAAAGATATAAAACAAAACCAGAATTTTGCATTTATTAATAAAGGGGAATATAAGCCAAACACATTATACAATGACAGAACCAAGTGTTACCTGTCAGCTTTGTGTTCCTGAGGGAGCCCTTGTACCTAGCTTCCTGGACTTACAAAGGATTTTTTCTATTCCCCCTGCCCCTCTCCCCCCCACACCTCATCTAACCAGATCTAAGCAGAAGAAAATTTTAATAGGCATCTCGGGTTGTACATTCCCCAGTCCCAGTATGGGAGGCGTATTTAAACTTGATTGACTAAAACTTGGTTGCCAGGTTAGGGAATGCTGAGGCAAGAGACCGAGCCAGAGGGGGTATGGGTGACATTTGAACAACGGTTAGGGGTTCATCATGCCATCCAGCCCATTGGAGCCCTGACCACAAATGCTGTCATACTTTTCCCAGGATGACTGGTGGAAGTCCTCCCCACAAAGTTTATGAACACTCCAAGTAATCCCCTTAAGTCTGTTAAAAGGCGACAGGAAGATTTGAAAGTCATGCTAAGTGGAGAATTATTCACAACAGGTAAAATACAAAACACTGATGCTGACTTCACAGTGCAAGCATAGCTAGGCCATCTGAGAAGAAACTATGTGGGATCTCTTCCAGTATATCTTCTATACTCATAATAATTTCACGCTGGCTCCTGGGTGTCTGGTTACTCCTTAAAACTTTGTTTTTCCTGGTTGTTAATCAGTTTCTTGAGATGTTCCAAACCAGATAACCCCTTGTCACTGAAAAAGGTAATTCATTTAAACTGAAACTGTTTATATAACAGGATTTTCCCTGTCAATTATGGCCTGGGACCCTCTTGATTTACACAATTAAAAGAATGCTTTGAAGAGGCTGGACTAAGGGTATAAGGAAGCTGTAAAGCATCAAACAGTGTGCATCAAGAGGGAGAAATCTCTCTGACACCATCCACTGTTGTTCTCAAGAAGCTAGGAGAAACAGATTGTCTCTTTGGAATTGGGAGGTCCCAGCTCTCTCTCTCTCTCTCCCCCTAGGCGTAGCTTTCTGAACCTGAATTTTATTAGTTAAGCTTGAGCTAGGTTTCCCCAAATACTCAACTGAGCCAGGGTAATATTATAATTGTTTTTGTTTGTTTTCCCTTGCATGTCTATTACTACTAATATCATCATACATTTCATATACTTAGCAATAAATAATTTTTGTAGTCAAACTGGTAGTAACCGGGTGTATTTTTAATTCTCTGCTTCCCCTTCCCCACTTGCTCTGCAGCAACACTTCTTTTACCTAAGCCAAAGTTCCTTTTGAAGCCCAGAAATACTGCGGAGTTGGCTCATCAAGAGGCTACCTGTACTAGGACAGTAAGGGCAAAAGATTGGGATGTGTTGAGTTTGAGACACAAAAGAGGGTTAGCTTGTATAGGCTGATTGAGCCAGTTTCCCTCAAATATGCCCTAATGAACTGAATGCTGGCCCATGAGGGTGTCACCTGGACACACAGCCAGATTCAGAGGTATTCTGTTCACCTATGTGCTTGTGTCTGACTGCATTGTATTGTTACCTTAATGAGCTGATTCCTGGCATATGAGAGTGTCACCCTGTCCATGCTGATCAACCCTAGCTGGGTCAGGCACGTCAGGTTAATCTGTGTGTGTGCGTATTTGACTGATTTGGTGGCTGGAGGAACCCAGCCCCATTAAAACTGAGTCCTGCAATATAGCTCCATTGGGGTGAAGACTCAACAGAAGGGAGAGATATAGCTCCGTATAGAAATACAAGTAACACAACAGCACATTGATAGAATTACAAAGACCCCAGAAATGTACCCCTAATAAATGAGTGCACCCCAAAGTGATGGGCAAATCTGGTAACACCAGTGAATAATCTTTAATATCTTCCTGTTAGAAACAATAAGTAACACATCCTGCTCAAAGATCACTGTCTCAGCATGTATATACTTTACTCTCGTACACAATTTGCTTTCCTGAGATTTTTTTTTTTTTGCTTGAAGGGTTTAAGAATTTTAATGAAACATTCCTTGATGTACTTTTGTAAGTAGGTTTGACAATGGCACCTATATTCTAACACACTAACAATAATTTACAATGCCTGTGATGTTCTCTGTAGTATCTTCCTCTTAAATAATACAAAAGTCAGTGCTTTCTTTTTACATTGGAAAAATATTTGTATAATGAGAATACATTACATCTATGCATACATATATTACCATTTATCAGGAGCACATTTAGCTTAGGTACTATAATAGCAGGTACCTGAGAAAAACATAGATGGACAACTAGCTACACAGGAACAATAATAACGCTCAGTTTTTTTGGTATTTGATTAGTACAAATAGCTCAAGTAGAAATAGTTTCTCTTTTAAACAGTAATGTGTTGGATTTCAGGTGTTCCAAATGCAGGGTCCTCTGAAAATAGTATTTCTGTGAATCTTGTATGAACTGTTATTTTGTGTTATCTTTAATGTAGCCTTTTCCAGGGCTGCTACATTTTACACAGCAACAATAATAGAAAGAAGGGATGTTTCAATACACTGTATTTTTTTCAGTTTACCCATGTGCTTTAATGCTTAGTCTTATTCTTTGTTCAAGATTAACAGGTAAGATAAAGATTTATTTGAGATAATGCAAGGATAAGGATGCACCTACAAAAAATGAATGAATGTACCCAAAGTTAAGCTGTTTGGTTCATGGAACTTTTCTAACTCTTATTTAAAGCAAATATCAAAAAGCAATATGTATCCCAATTTTATCAAGTTGCACTCTAGAATAAAACCTTAACAGTAACATCAGCAGTGTTAAGGCAGATTACTTGTAACTTTCTCAAGAAATATGGCACATTCAGATGTGCTTCTCTGTTGATAGGATTGATACAAAAACATATGAGATAGCAGTGGGAAATGAAAGTTTCATGCTGTGTTGGAGTACATTAACAATAGCATTTTAGGCCATATAAAAGTGAAAAGGAAAGTACATATCTTTCCCCTTAACTTCCTACTTTCATGCTTTTAAAGTTCTGGATGGAGAGTGTCTTGCTGCTAACATAATTGCCCCTAAATTAAGGTTTGTTTCCTGATAAATATGAGAGAGGAAAAAGGAAAACTTTGGGGTCATTTTCATTTTCTTTTTCTAATGCTGACATTCAGAATTTGGTTTTCCAAAATCAAAGGTGCATAGCTTCAATCATTGTCTGATTTTATGAATCTGCCATGCTGAAGTAGTTCAGATAAATGTCCAATTTTTTCCCAGTTTTTGCATACTGATATTGACTGAAAAACTGAATGTTTCATGGAAAGGATACTTTGATGTACCTTTGTTACAAAAACATGATCATAAAGGCTACACCTTTTTAGTTACTCTGTGCACGTTCGGGTGTTGTGAATGGGATTTAAAATATAAGAAATTCACCAACCTGGTCATGATAAAGGGCAAATGTATGGAAGGAAATGGAAAATTAAGATAACAAAAAATGTACAAAATTCCTGCAAAAATTAGAGGATGTGTATCTGCTTGGCTTAGCTACAGTGGGTAAAAGCCCATTAATACTGTGAAATAGAAGAAATAAACCTAACTGGTGAAGGGCATAGAAATCAAGAGCTAGATTTATTTTTCCATGTAAGAAAGTGAGAATAAAGGCATGTTTCTGGAAACCAATGTTATTAGAAGGAAGAATTAAATAAAACAAACACGATCTATATTCAGTGGACAAGAAGGATGAAATTTTGACTCCGCTGAACTGAGAAGTTGCCATTAAATCTAATGTGGCTGAATTTTATCCTAATATTCTTAATTTTTCTCAATTGCACGCAAAATATTATGTCACAGAGCATAAACAAAAACAGATTCGGCTGTGGTGACCCTTAAGTCACAAGAGTATTATTAACACAGTGATATTATTTCCAGTGGAACCCACAATGAGGTACAAAGGAAAGTTCACCTTTTCCAGAACATATGATTTGCCTCAGGTCTCCTGGGAAGCATACAAATCATTAGGTAACTTCTGAAAATGGACTTTGGAACCTACACCATTTAGGGTGAGACCCAAGAAAGCTCTTATGCATGTAACATGAAAATTAACCTAAAGATACAAGTCTTAGTCTAAGCGTGATCCACAAAATACCACCTAACTACTAATGTGCCTGAGAAGTTATAGAAGCCATTTTTTTCCCCCCCAGGAGACGTAGGCACCTAAAATTCTGAATATACAGAGCTGCCTCTATATTGGCAAAACTGAGCATTTTAGCACCCATATTGTACTGAAAACTATTTGGTATTCCCAAGCTAGCCATTGCCATTCATAAATCCTTTGGGAGTTCTGAACCAGCAGGCATGTTCTAAGCATGCATATCACACCTATCTTGAAAACTTTGACTTCACCACAAAGCACAACAGGTACTGTGATTTTCATTCAAAACCAGCAGTAGGTCAGGGATGGCAGTGCCCATGTTTTCTATAATAGGCTAATGGCTGAAGCACTTGCCCAGGAAAAGGGAAAACCTATATTTCCTCTTAAGTCAATGGACAATAACACATTAGTTGAAGAGCCAGCATTGGAACCACTTCACATCTCGCATTCAGCTTTCTGTAAAATGCTCGGTCTTGCACAATGATGATTCACTGTCATTCTCTATTTGGAGGCAAATTGTCTTTTATCTAGACATGCATACAACTAGCAGCATATGCCTTCTTTTTTTCTACTGGTACACTGAATGCTACAATCTGCACGACCAGTTCCATATGAATTCCAAAGATGTACACTCTGAACAGTTTTTTTTCTAAGCAATAAAAAATGATTGTCTGGTAGGTAAATCATGAATACTTTCAGCGGACTTCCTCCATGACTATGTTAGAACTCTATTGTGTTTTCAAGAACTTATATTGAAGTCTAGGCCCATGATAAACTGGATGTAAGGGTTATCCTTCATCTGTATTATTTTATTGCAGTGCTTTATTCTGTACTACTTTTTCTGATCTGCTCCACTGGAAAAGACTAAAAATGTTGGTCCCTTATAGGTAGCTTAATTATCGGTCATTCGAAATTTGGTACCTTAAGTATCTTGCACACCAAGATACAAAACATGCAGCTAGGAAAAATGAATGGTTTTGACTGATGGGACTAGTTGATCCATTCCTTTTTAAATTTATATTGTTTCCTTTGTTTCTTTATATTGTTTTCTTTGTATATACTTTCTGATTTTACAGATCAATTTTCTGAATCAAGATTTTTCCAGGGGTTACACTCTAATAGAGTGACATTCTTTATTCAACATCTCTCATTCCTTTATCTGTGTTTACTTTTTGTGGTTGGGCTAGGAGAGTGTTAACTACTATCCAATCAGAAAATATGATTCAAATCAGTTGCTCCTTTGTGACTAATTCATCTGAACCTGTAATTTGCACTGAGAGGTTGCAGTGCCACAGAGTTAACAGATATTTCTATGTATTGTCTAATGTGCACACAGTAAGTAGTCTGAAATCTGAGAGAAAAGGGGTAATTTCTCTTTATCAGAGCATGGTTACAGCTATATTTGAGAGGGTCTAGAAGGTTACAGAGCTACAAACTGATTTGCTATTGTACTGACAGAGTTCTTAAAAAAGATTTTTTTCCCCCCAGTGAAAAATGTTCCCTTTTGAAAAAGAATCTCACTGACAAGTTTTCAGTTTTCAAAAGCGATCAGTACCCACAATTGGGGGCAAATTTTCAAAGATGTTCAGTTCCTTTTCAGGTACTTATTCTGAATTGGAGAGTGGTCAGATTTTTAAAAGTGCTCAGCATCCAGCAGCTCCCACTGAGAACAATGAAGACTGATGGATATTAAATGGTTTTGAAAATCTGGCCACTTCCTGTAAGTGACAACATGGAAATGTTGAATTTTGAGATCTTTTGAACATCTGGCTTTAAATTTTGATGTTTTGAAGAAAGGGGTATGTGTGTGTGAGGGGGGTGGTTGGTTTTTTTTTCTTTAATTTTTTTTTTACTTTATTTCAAAATTTCAGTGCATCCTTACGCATGTTCTGGGGCATCAGAGGGGGCTCTTCAATTAAAGTGTCTCCAAGAGCCTCTCTAATTAAAGTGCCCACAGCATCCCTGTACTTCAAAATGTTCTTTAACTAAACCTCATTGAATGAGCTTTAGTTAAAGTACCCCTGCCACCATTTTGAAGCACGGGGACACAGATACATGAGACGTGGAGGCTGGCTGCAGCATGCTAATTGGCATGCTTCAGCAGACTGGATGAATCAAATCTTCTCCAATGCACTAAAATTACAGCATATCGAAGTAGCCTCCCCACACAGGTACCCTCAGAACACAGAAGAAAATAGGTATGAATAATGGAAACAAAACAAGTTATCCAGCTATTTTACTGCCTTCAAGTTCAGGTTGAGGGTTTAAAAAGAATTGAAACTACTGGGGTAAGGTAAAAGGATTCTAACAGGGGGCCTTCCCGGGGCCAATTAGGAATTGGTCCACCCATCTTTTCCTGGGCTAACCACCCACCTCTCTCTCCTGCCATGCCTTGTTATTCAATAATTGGTAGCTCAATTAGGCAGGAGGCTGCCTATTCCCAGTCCCGATGCCAGGGGCCACTAGCTGCAGCTCTGAACCTCCCCTACACCACAGCCCATGCCTTGCAGATGGCATCCACATGATGTAATCATAACCTACACTACAACTGGTGCTTCAGGGTCTCACAGGGACTCTCCCTCCCTCCCTGGAGCAGCAGGTCATTGTGCTTAACCTTTAGGTCTTTCTTTTGACTCACACTGAGCCTCCTTGCAGCAGAGGACTTACCAGGGTCAGGACTCACCCCTAACTCTCTGGCTGAGCCCCCCATTTAGCCTCTGGTCCAACTACGGCCTCAGGCATCTGAAGATATAACTTGACCTACTCCCCACTCCTGGGGTTCCTACTGTGCCCACTCTAGGGCCTCTACTCTCCACCACCAGGACCAAGAGCCTCCTGCTTCTACCTGCTAGATGTTCCATACAGCTCAGCCAGGCAATGTTTCTGCCTGGGCTGGCAGCAGCAAACTGCAGCCTTTATATGACTACTGCTCAAAATGTCTGCCCCCATCAGGCACTGGGCTGCTGCCTGTTTCCTGCCCTTAAAGTGGGAGGCAGCCAAAGGCGCCACAAGGATTTTCCGAGATGGTTTTTCCCTCTGCTGTTCATAATTTGTATGAAGAGTACTAGATCACTGATGGCTTTTTGTTCCATGTGCCTATGTGAATAATCACATTAAAATAAAATGGCTTACTTATGAAAGTGCTTTCTTGACTGCTGCCTTTGTTTCTACCCTTCTCTGCACCCTTCACATGCAGTTTCTTTCCTTATGGACTGATTGCATAAGCATCTAGACCGGTGGTTCCCGACCTTTTTTTGCCATGATCTGCTGCTGGAAGCAAAGGGTGGCAGCAGCAGCAGCCCAGCGGTGACAGCAGGGGAACTCCTGGCACACAGTGTGGCTTGTCTTTTGTGTGTGGTGCCACCAGCATTGCCCCTGTGACCCTCATTTGGGTTGTGACCCGAGGTTGGAAACCTCAGATCTAGACATATCTTTACTTTTGGAAATAAATACATTAACTTTATACTTGAAATGTTCTGTTGTAAAGTCACTTATGTTTATGTTTGCTCAGACCATTACATTGTAAGCTCTTCAAGACTCTGGGACCACTACAATGAAGTACTTCGTGTCCTTCTTGGTGTGTCAATCCAATTCCAGGTCTGGTCATTTCTAGAAGTGAGGCAATATAGCTGCCTTAGAACTGCCTTGACTGAGTGCCTAGAAGAGTGCCTTAGAACTGCTCTGAATGTGTGCCTAGAAGATTGTGTACCTAACTGTAACTAAGAGAACACAAATACTACCTAATATTTTGTAGTAAGTAACCATTTCAAAGATTAGATTACCAATTTAGGAATTTCACATCAGATATAGAAGTTGGAATATTTTATGCTAATACCTTCTTAATATTCTTTCCAAGAATATTAAGAAATTCCAAGTTTTTAACTTAGGTTGGGTCTTTATATAAAGAACAAAAATGCTAATAAAGATTCCTACAATATATAAAAGAAATGACAGACAATACAATCCCATGAATGGTGTATAATGTGTTATTGTAAAGTTTGTGGAGGGGAAAAAATGGAGTGTTTCAATCTGAATGACAAATTGCTACCTTGAGATAAAGGTTACTGGTTTGAAGTAAATCCAAAATAAAATCTGCAGAGTCAGTCTCAAAGGATTTTTAGGTTTTTCAAGTTGCGGTGGCATTCTCAAAATCTTGCTCTGAACTAACTGATGTTATTAACCCAGATACTTTATTAGACAAATTTGATCCATGATGAGGATGAAATACAAGTTACATCTCTGAGTCTTCTGATACATTTGTGCTAGACACTTAAGTGAGTGACCACATTAGCTTACTAGACTAAGACCATGTACAAGTGTTACATTTCTACCAGGAGAAATTGCCACTCTCCTAGTGAAATGTGCCAGTGTACAGGTATTCATCCAGTTTCTTGCAGAGGAAAGTTGCCCCGTTTGCAACAAAAGATCTTCTGCCTTGACACCTGGAAGATCTCCCTTGTGGTAGAGTTTTACCCCTGCAAAAATGAATGCCTGAACATTTGATTTCTCTGTGCTTGGGAGCATCAAAACCTCCCCCCCCCACACACACACCCTCCCCAGATTGGGGACTCAGCTAGAATGGTTTTTGTACACATATGCTCTTAGAAAGATATCCACAGCTGTAAATTTCCCAGTAATTTGTAGCAATAGTTTGTCCATGGTTTCTGACTGATGTGGGACTTTATGCCAGGACTGATTTGGCTTAAGTCAGATACTCTTTAAAACACTGGCCCCTGTGACAGGGTACAAGAAGCAGCAGACACAGAAACCAACTTTTCCATTTGATTCCAGATCAGGACTCCCATATCTGGAAAATTCTCTGCTGGCCCATAAATAAAAATGAAGATTTGTATTAAAAAGGGTCTTTATGGGAGAAATATGCTCACACAGCAGTATTATAATCAGTTGTGTTTCTTTGTATCTTGCTCAGTGACTAATTGTTCTATGTTGCCCTTTTTCCTTTTGTTTCTAAAAGTTATTAGCAAACCCTACTCCTTCCTTGAGCTCTCTAAGTATACTATGGGTATGTACAAGCCTTACATTTAGATTGACCTAACCAGGGTTACTGGTCAGTTAATCTAAATGCCTATTCATGCAAGTGTTTGGAGGGTTTAAATCATCCAAAAAATGGTACACCCCATTTAAGTTAGTGCACTTCAGGAGGTGCACTAGCTTTGATCAAGAAAGGGTTAACTCAATCTAGGAAGCAGCTAACATGATCTTGCAAATGCCTGCATGTATTCACAGCACAGCTCCAGGGATGGGAAAGCACTGCTGCTCTCCCAAGCACTGAGGCTATGGTGTTATTAACCCCCTGACCCTGGCCAGGATATTTTTAGCCTCCTAACCTCCATGGAGCCACCAATCACTTCTCTGAGGACCCACTAGCTCTTACCCCAAATTATTTACCTTGGGCTTCCCATACCACTCACAGCAGCAGCAGTGAATATGTCCATGTACTGCTCCAAGTTTAGGCTTAGGCATCTTAAAATAAGCCTAAGCCAGAGGGTGCAAAGGTGACTTGAAATTCATTCCTTCTGTCCCGTGGCCATTGCTCTGTTTCATGTAAAACTAGTCCCTTAAACCAGATTAGGGAATACAAGAACTGTTCTAATTTGCACAGCTAATATCCCCACATTGCTGAAGCAATAAAAGGGTGTTAGAGTGATTTAGAGGCTTCCGAATCCTAAACATGTACCTTATTTATTCAGATGTTGTGCCTGAGGACATCAAACACATCTTGGCCCTATTGAATTAGCCAATGCATAAACATGTAGACAATGGAAATCCCTGTCCCACAGAAATTACAGGCTATAATTGATGATGGAATCTGTGAACTTTTTTTTTTTACCAGGGACTCTAAATCATACCAAGGAACCTCCACAAAGTAGTTTTATGGCCCAAAATCTAAAATTAAAAAGATTTTAAAAATCCTGGTCCTTCACAGAAGTAGAAACTAGAAAGCCCAGGGCTTCCACTTTTAATCCCCAATAAGAAGATAAAACTGATAACCCTATCTCAAGATTCATATGAAATGGAAATCAAGTAAGCTAAAAGGGTGACCACTTGAACTGTCAAAGAGAAATGATGAGGCATCATTTGAAAAAGAATACTCCCTGTAAGCTAGCAAAGGATGCAAACAAGTGTTTGCTGCACCCAATCTAGGCTTAGGCTATTTAATTTAGCCAGCTAAACCTAGACCAGGAGCAGGGCAGGCAGCTTTTTGCCCCTGCTGGGAGCAGTGCAGGAAGCCTGAGGAAAGTAAGTTGAGATGTAGGGAGGGGCTGGCAGGTTTTGAAGATGCTACTGGATCCAGGGTTGGAGGGAAGGGGGGCTATCTGGTCACAGGGGGAGAGATCAGAGGTCTAAAAATAGTCTAGTCAAGGTAGGCAGGGGGTAGGAACAACACAGCCTTGGAGTTGGGGCTGGAGCTTGGCTGGGGTGAGTGGCTTGCCTTTCCCAGTCCCTGAGCTGTGCTGCAGATGTGTGCAGGTGCTCACTAGAGTGGGTTAACCTTTCCTAGATTGAGTTAACCCTCTCCTGATCTAAGTTGGTACACCTCTTGATTTAACTTAGATCAGGCATAGCGTGTTCTGGATAACGTAACCCTCCAAAAAATCTGCACAAGTGGGCATGTAATCTAACCTGATCAGGCTGATCTAAATGTAATGCTTGTATATACCCATAACTGTAGTGAACTGGATCAAAGAAGATGAAATCAAATAATTGACTGAGGATTTTTAAAAGGTGGCAGATAACATCTACTGGTCAGCCAAAATGGAACAGGAGCATAGGAAATAATGTGAAGTCTGACATTGTGCTGAAGGCCTGGGAAAATATTACTTTAATTTCACAATACCTGTAAAAGAAAATGAGCACAAATGTTATACAGAAAGTATTTGACAAAAAAAACCAGTACTATATAACACAATTTGAGTTTTAGATGACGTACATAACATTTCAGTAACTCACTCCTTGTGGTATAATTTAAGATGCACAGATGTCTGTTCTTATTGTATTGAGCTCTGTGATTCTCTAAAAGCTTACAAGTCATCCAACTAGTCTAATGAATAAAGTGCATATTGATACCATCAGCTTAGAACATGTGTGGCACTTGAGCTAAGAATTACTATATTTAGCACCATGTCATCAGGGGATGCTTTAATAGAAGGCTAGTATTTCTGTTCTCCATCCCATCCTCAGCCTTTTAGAGAATTAGGGCCATGTTCATTAGGGTCATTTGTAAACATTACATTTTTCTATGTTTAATCCAGACTACAGCCATCACTATATATACATGGAAGTCTGTGGTAATGCAGACTGGAGCAGTCAGAATTAGGCAATTTTAACTGTATTTATTAAAATGTATATACAGTGTTGCTTTTAGGAAAAACAGTCCTTAGAAACTCAGATAAGCATTCTTTAGGAATGCAAATAAGCACTGCAAATATCAGTCCTCTCAAGGGTGTAGCCATGTTGGTCTCAGAACATAGGCAGACAAGGTTCTTTGGATGAAAGTGACATCTTTTATTAGACCAATTTAAATAGTTGGAAAAAAAAAATTGGCAAGCTTTCGGGTTTAAAAACCCTTCGTCAGGCTGAGGACATCTTTACTATTCATTCCATCCAGGAAGAGCACATACCAACTGCAAAGAAGCCAAAGGCTGGGGTGGTGTGCATGCAGGAGGCAGGCAGTCAGTGAAGAGGTAAACTGAGGAGTCAGTGAGTGAGAGAGAAGCTGGGTGGCGGGGAGAAGGGGGATGAATGTAGGAGTTAAATAGTGGAGAGGTACCTGGGGAGTCAGATGTCAGGTAGGTTATATGTCACAAATCCAATGTCTATATTTACTCCATGATTTTTTGTATCCAGGAGATTGATGAATTGACGTTCATAGGCTTGTCCCTGAGAAGTGTTTTGAGGATTAGAACTGAGAGATTGGAGAGAGAGTGGTTTTCTTGTGAGAAATGTGCCCCCACAGGTAATTGGGTATTCCTGCCACTGATAGATTTCTGGTGTGTGTTCATTCTGGTGCGCAGTTATTGTTTGGTCTCTCAGTCCTCTCAAGGGAAACTCAGTTGGGTTTTTGCAACACAAGAGAGGCTATTGGGCACAAAGTAACACCTTTACAAAGTCAAAAGTGTCAACAAGACCACACCATGATTAAGTGTTAGTATCCTGACTAAGCCCCCCAGCCCTGCCCAAGCACACAGGCTACTGGAAAACCCCATTGATTTCCTATTAACCCTTAATTCAAACTGAAATCTGATTCAAACTGTGTGTTGTGAATCAGTTAATACGGTTTAGAAAATGGCGAGCACATCTGCAAATGGCCTAAGAGACTTTATGTCTCTGATCAAATAATTTGGTTTTCTGGCTGTTTTGTTCCCCCGGAGTGGCACAAGGTAGCTGCAGGCTATTGTCGCTTTTCCCTTGACTTAACTGAACTTGAAGTGTAAGACCCATCTCTTTTTCTTATACTGTTCTCTGGGGGTTAGAAAACAAAAGTGGGATAGTGTCGTTACTTAGTTTGTTTTGGCAACACAAGTTTTAGATGGAGTTCTTTAAGTTGATTAGGTCATTAACTCCCAGGACTTCCTTTTAACCTGCTTTTGTAAGATTTAAAAATGGATTTTATTCCATTTGTACATGAACCTGAGATTCTATAACTGAGTACATTTGACACCATAAACTCCGCCTTTGGAGTTTAATTCACCTTGATTAATCTCTTCCTACACAAACAGTCTCATTTCTTGCATTGGTTCTACTGAAATAAGATCATTTTCAAAGTAGCAGAATTTGGGCTCATATAAATAAGTTACAGTACATATTTTAACACCACAAATATTAGCTATAGAGTGCAAACAAGAATAAATAGAATACTAAGGACTTCACATGTCCATGTAAATGCAAGACAGCTTATCAGGGCCATTGTCAACTGATCTTTCCCTGGTTTTATATAAGAGTTTTGTACTTTGCCTTTTTTGCAGCAATCAATCATATACAATATTTTCCCCTAAAACCCCTAAGCAACACATATGGCGGGGCATGGTATGTGTGCATATAATTCAAAATGGTAATATTATTAAACACACTAGGTTCGGGAAAGTCTTGAAAATATGGCAAAGGAAAGAATAATTTTCCATAAAATATTTAAAAATCTCTACTGTAGCCTTTAAAAGATAATTGTTGCATTTTCAAAAAAAATGCATATGCATCAGTAAATCCTGAATAATAATCTTCCCTTAGGATGAAACAAACAAAAAATATGGTTACACCATTAATAATGTATTTATACTTATCTAACTTTATTTTTGCATCTTCTCTCACTGATTGTGATGAGGCATATCAGAGATTAATGTAGTTTGTTTTCCCCTCCAAAAGAAAGAGGCATCAAACAAATATTGGCAGCATCAAAGAACAAAGAAATAATTAACTGCAACTATGCCTGGAGTTTTTCAGTTGAAGTATTGCTGCTGTTGTTTCGGTGGGAGAGGCATGTTTTTAGCACAACTGTATATTGCATCAGGATAGAAAGGTTTGAAAGCTATCTTTCTTACCTTTGGTGACACAAAAGCTCTAATTTGTCTCTTGCCATGTTTTAATTTACTCTATATCTGCTAAGAGAGATATAACATTTAACGATAAACTATACTAGTTAACTACAAACTGAATGACTATCTACTTTCCTTCCAGTTTCTAACAAGAGCTGCAATCTTTAATTAAAAAACCTAATGCATGGGACATTGTTTTGAATCTAATAATTGCTATTTTAAATTGCCAAATCATCAATTGTCAGGTGGGTGGGTGAATGTAATCTGTAAAAGAATATTCAGCATGGACCTCAAAGAAAGTTAGATTACAACCTAATTTTAAAAATGAGCATATGAAGAAGAGTTAGCATATTAGCATTTAAATTTAATGGAAGTGTTCATGGGTATAAAGCCATTCAGGTAAATAAGTGTTTGTAGAATTGGACCCACAAATATAATTCCCATATTGATATAGCTAATGTCAGACTGGACATGAACTGCAGCTTACATACAACTGCTGTGCTAGTGTGTTCCTGCCCCAGCCAACTATAAGACAAAGAATAGCTGCAAAACATTGCAGTTTTTTTACCTGATGAAAGATTTCAGCATCTGTCTAGGATTACTGATACAACTATATTCAGATGGGTGGAAAGATGCTTCAGTGAAAAGGGAAAACTGACTGGAAAATTTGGAGTTTTGATATTTAATTAGGTAAATCTTATATTCGTTTTTATATTATTATTTTATATGAAAACTGAAGATGCAACTTGCTTTCTAAAATCTACATTACAAGCAAAATATCCTTTCCTTTTAGGCCTTTCTTTCTGAAGTTTATTCAGCTTATTAAAACTCATTTAGAGCTGTTTCATTTTTAGCTTTATTATCCCTTTGCCATTCATATGAAATCAGAGTTCTCAAAATGACATGATGAAAATTGTTCTACATTTCCATAGAACACAATTTCTGAAAAGACAATGTGGCCATCAACTGTACTAAAATTTAGATGTAGAGATATAAAAACAACTTTTTTTCAGTGGTCCTCAGAAATTGAAGCTTATTTTAGTATCCAAATTCCTGCTAGAATTGTGAGTTTTACACTACCACAATTTTACATTCCTTTATGTAGATAAAAAAATAAATTTGTGGTATGAATCAGGAAATGGCTGATTATATTGGTGGATTATTATAATGCTCTGCTTTAATTACTGTATAATATAAAAATACAGTTTACTTGTATGTACTACTCTATATGTGACATAAAAATCACTGAGTTGGTAATCTAATCTTTGAACTGGGTGCTTGCTACAAAACATAAGGTAGTATTTGTGTTCTCCTAGTTCCTACAGTACAGTGGAATCTGTATTAAAAAATAAGAGCCCTTACATTCCCACTTTGCTGCACCCAATAACAGCATATTAAAGTTAAGTCCTACACACTTGCAAGCATGTGTCTGTTGTGGTATCTCAAAGCAGTCTGAAATGCCACAGGAGACATGCCACAAACTAAAAAATGTTCCCCATGCTGCATTTTTGCAGCATAGACTCTAAGATTGATACCAAGTAATCCCAGTAGCAAAAGAAAACACACCCAGCCCAGTCTCTGAGCCCTAGTTAGGGGCTTCCCAAGAAAGGCATGGTGATTTTGGGGGCCTGAGCATAGGCACAGGAAGCAGAACAGCAAGGGCTTGCGCTGCTTAGAGCCACAAAGCAGCAGGTGGGACAGTTGTAGCTGTACCTGTGTCCTGGTAGGCAGGGGCTGCAGGTCAGGAGTTAGGGGCACTGGCAGGGCTGTGTGTTGAGAGTGAAGGGCAAGAGCATGGGCAGGTGCAGGCATATCAGTGCTACTCAGTGCCACAAAGCAGATTTAGGTCCAGCAGCAGCTTTTCCTAAATCCTGGGGATCAAAGGGGCCATGGGCAGCTCTGATTTTTTAATGACAAACAAACCAAAAACAAATGCCAAAGAGTACAGATATTTTGAATTTATTTTATTATGATGATAGAGGCACTGGTAGACTAACAGATCACTTTAAAATTGTAAATATGTCAAGAAAACATTGTCCAACAGATCTCTCTTTCTCTCTCTCTATATATATATGTATAGTGGTGTTTCATTTTAATTCTGGAAGAATGTGAATTCTGGGTATTTTAATGAGAGAATATGGTGGGTTTTTTTCCCCCCCAGAGAATTTGCCATTTTTAAATAGGGAACACCAAGATCCCTTCTGGTGATGCAAGTAGTGGGACCTCACCAGAGGAGTCTGCCCAGGGCCAGCACCGGGAACCCAGTTAGATGGCAGACAAGGTGGTTGACCTCCTGGCAGTTTGGGGCCAGGAGGACATGCTTCAACAGTTCAAAGTAAGCCACACCAATGAGCAAACAGTCCAGGTGGCACAAGGGGCTAGTATCCTCAGATACCAACTGGCTGGGACTCAGAAGCTCCTGTCTAGTTGTAACACTCATATTGTGGTTCCTAAGTCCCACCTGGCTAACTAGTAACCCTGTGTTGGGCTAATGAGTGAGTGGTACAACTGAATTCCTGGGAGAACTAATGAAAAAAACAGGATAGGAGTGTTGTGTGGGTCAAAGGGTCAAAACATGAAAATAACTGTGCCTGAGGGGGACACCAAGCAGAACCCCCCAGGCTGCCCCCAGTGGTCCTCAGAGGCATCCCAGGAGCTGGTGGTTGTTGCCTACTGGTGCTCTGCCCAGAAACATGCATAGACAAGTGAGAGGAAAGTGGCCCCACAGTCTCCAGGCAGAGTCTCCTTCCTGGTCGAGTACCGGACCCACTTGTCCAGGGCCAGGAGGCAGTTGACCAGGAGGTCCCAGGACTTAGTGGGGCCGTGGATGCGGTGACCAAAAACAAAAAGGTGGGGGGTGAAATTCAACAAGAACTTCAGGAGGAGGTTCTGGAGGTGGAGGTTGAGGGGCTGCAGCCTGGTGCACTAGAAGCTCAGGCCCCGTTTTGTGCAGGCTCTTCAGGTGCTATACACCTCTGCGGAGTGTTTGGTCAAGCTCAACTGGACCCTGACGGAGCCCATCCCATTCATGAGAGGGGTGTGTCAAGGCTGCCCGCTCTCAGGCCAGCTGTATGCCTTAGCCCTGTGGCTGGTCCTGTCAGTGTAGGCTGACATACTCCTCACAGTCCAGGACTCAGGGGACCTGGTGCAGGTGGAGGCCTGCTAGGGGTTGTACTCAGCAGCCTCCTCTGCCCAGGTCAACTGGGTCAAGAGCTTTGGCCTGACGGTGAGTGACAGGTGGGCTCACTCCTACCCACACTCCATGGGATCCACTGGAGCATGGGCTCACTACTCTACTTGGGGGTCTACCTGTCCCCCACAGACCCCTCCCAGCCAGAGAACTGGCACCAGCTGGAGGCAAGGGTTGTGGAGTGGCTCCAGGCATGGACAAGGCTCCTGAGATGTCTCTCCATGTGGGAGAGTGCTTGTGCTGAACCAGCTGGTCCTTTCCATGCTCTGGCACTGCTTACACACTCTGACTGTGCCTGCTGAGGTCCTGACTGGGCTCCAGGGATGGGCACTGGTGTTTGTCTGGGAAGGACAGTACTTGGTCACTGTGGAGGTCCTAAACCTCCCCTTGTGGGAGGGCGGCCAGGGCCTGACTTTCCACCTTCAGGCCCTGCAGTTATATGGTGTTGGTAGCCATGTGGCTTGAGGCCACCTGGGGCATGCCTTCTTCTGCCACTTCTGGGAGCTCCAATATGACTGGCAGGGCAGGGCCCCAGGAGTGGCCATGATCTCTCCTGCACCCCTACCGTGCCAAGTTGCCCTTCCAGCACCCTTGTCTCGCCTGCCACATCTTTGCTGTTTATATAATATTAATGGGAGGCTGCCTTTCCTGGGCTTCTCGGACCCGGTGCTCTTGCCCTACACGGATCTCTCTCAGTGCACCCCCCAAGGTGTCGCGTGGCTCCTTCCGCCCCCAATACCACGCCCAAGCCTTGCTGGTGTTCCGGATGTTCTTGTGTCTCTATGTACGTGTCCTCCCCGGGGCCTCTCCAGTATACACTCCCTCTCCGGGGCGTCTGATACGTGGGCCCTCTCTCAGCCTTTACCCGCATGCCCTGCCCCCTCCGGGCTCTTTAGACTTGCCCTCGCCCCTTTCAGGGGCTTCCCAATCGACTCACCCTCGTCTGGGGCTTCTCCTGTATCCTCGTCTCACCGGACGCTCTAATCTTATGCTTGCCCTTTCCAGGGCCTCTCCGGTATACACGCCCTCTCTGATATGCGCCCCCTCTCTGGGGCCTCCCCAATATACGTGCCCCCCTATGGGCTTCTATTCGCACGCCCGCCCTTCTCCAGGGCTTCTAATTGCGCGCCCGCCCTTCTCGGGGGCCTCTCCAATGTATGCGCCCCCTCTGGGCTTCTATTCGCATGCCTGTCCCCTCTCCGGGCTTCTAACTGTGCGCCCACCCTTCTGGGGCCTTTGAACCTAGTCTGCCCTACCTGGGCTCCCTATTCCCATATTCATGGCCGCTCTATGGCCTATGCCTCCCACGCCCTCACCTCCTCTGGGGCCTATGCCTGGTGCTTGCCATGCCTCCCACACCTTTTCGCACTCTCGCCCGCTTCCTGTGCTTGGGGCTCAGGTGGCCCGTAGCCATGCCTGGCCCCCTGACCCTTCTTCTGGGTTGTATACCCCACTGGGCTTTACTCCCAATAGCACACCCACTGGGCTGGGGTCAGGACACCCCCTAATTCCTCCCAAGGTCACCCCACTGGGGCCAGGGTCAGGACACCCTAAAACACCATGCCTCATCCACAGTGCCAAATCTAGCACCAATCACTGTGCCCTCCCTGGACGCACCCCAAAACACAGCACTCTCTGCACCACCAGGAACCCCCCCCCCATTCTGCTGGGATGCCCCCCTGAGGCCTCCTCCTTCCCCTACAGCCTCACCCGGTCCTCCAGTATTACACAATCACCATCAAAACCAAACTCAAAGCCATGCCAACCAGCAGTAACCCAAAAATCAGCCTACCAGCTATATCATCCCATGCCACCCTGGCTCTCCATCAAGCCTCCTTGTCAGAGGCCTCTCCATCTCATCAGCACACAGGCACTCAAGCAGCTCTGCCTTGCCTTGCCTTGCCTTGCCTTGCCTTGCCTTGCCTTGCCTTGCCTTGCCTTGCCTTGCCTTGCCTTGCCTTGCCTTGCCTTGCCTTGCCTCACAGCAGAACTCCTACCTCTCAGCCTGTCAGAGGAGAACTGACTCTGGCCTCAGCCTGGCTGTTTATAAAGGCCATGCCCTGCCCCCCTTTCGGTCAGCTGACCCACTCAGTTGCCTAAGCAACCTTCAGCTGTGCTGCCCTGCTGATTGGCAGCCAAGCCCTATTACCAATGCCAGTAGTAGGCATCCTAGTGCCCTGCTACACATCTCTCCTTCCCGGGGTTAAGCCTCCTTAGGAGTGGGGTGTGGGAGTGCCCCACGACACCCTTTTTCTGGTCCAAGGATAGGAGGGCAAAAGTCAGGACCTCCTGGTGCGCTGTTCCCAAACCAGGTACAGCTTGTCAAAAGTAAGTGATTTTACAATAGAGTATTTCAAGTGTAAAGTTCATGTCTTTGCTTTCAAAAGTAAATATATGCCTAGATGCTTACAAAATCAACCCAAAAGGAAAGAAACCACATGTGAAAGGATGAAAAGGAGGATAGAAACAAGGGCAGCAGTCAAGCAAGCACTTTTATAAGCAAGCCATTTTATTCTAATGTGATTATTCACATGGAACACAAAGCCATTTGTGGTCTAGAAATCTTAAAATTTCTCCTGGGTTTCAGGTATGCTGTTATCTACACAAGCTGAAAATCGCACCAAGAGACCTAACTGGTATCCAAAGATTGCTTCTGCCCAGAATTCACCTGGTCACATCTTTTCAGCTCACTTGTGCTACCTTTGCTGCGGTGCAGCAGGAAAACAGTAAAGCCTCTAAAGTAAAACTTGAACTGCCAAGGGAGTGCTCAGTTGGCAATGAAACTAAAAATAAAACTCCTTTGTAGTGCTAGTGGCTTAGAATAGCTTTTTGTTTGAGGGTCAGGACTTGATCCTCTTGTGATAAATGTCTGCAGTGTTTCCATCCTTTTCATAGCTATAATATGTCATTTAAATATATCCTACATATTTGGTTTTATTTTTATTTAAAAACATATATTTCTGGCCTATTCACCTGTGCCTCAATATACTCAAGACTAGCTGGTTAATTTATAAGAGTGCTGATAAAAAGTAGATATTGATGGTGCTCATTATGAAAAAAAGACTTTTTAAAAAAAAATTTAAAAATGTGCGTTCAAAAAAAATATTGGTAATATGTTCATTCTCCTAACCTAGCATACCAAATTAGGGGGTATTTTCCTTCCCTTTTGATGTCTCATTAAAGGTTTTGCAGTTTTGAGAATATTAGTGAGAATATACTCTTCAAATAGAGCAGGATTTTTTTAACAAAGCCACATGCCATTTCATTACAACTGTTTGTGGTAAAGATTGGTTTAGACCTGTCGCTTGTCTTGACAAGTTTATTATAAAAGTATGAAGTTGTTTGATCCACACTTTTCTTTATTTTCAAAATTAGGCATGTCTTTTTATTTGAAAATACATTTTTCTAAAAAAAAGTAAACTAGAGATTTTTAAAAAAATAATTAGTGGTTTGAGATTTTCAGTTTGCAAAAATTTGAGATGTACTTTCCAAACCTCTTAGAGACAGAGATTTTTGCACTCTCAATGATTTGTACAAGATTGGAAATGCAATTCATACCCACCTTAGCTTCTAAGACAAGTATCTTAAACTGAAAACAGGCTTCTGCAGCTGCACAGAGTTGTGTGTGACATTAGGACACAAGAGTAGATCAGACTATCCTGTTTTAAATAGGATATATGATATGATTTTACTAACATAAATGAGACCACCTATTTGTAGCCCTCTGCCATTTTGCAGCCTGTACTGCAATGTAATCTCAAAGGGAGGGAGTATCACTGCTGCTCTCCAAAATATCTGTTTAAATTCCTGTTTCCAAAATCATTTTCTTCAACAGTTTGAGCTGCTTAAGAAAAGGGCAGAATAAATGTGTTAGTATAATCTACTAAGGAGTGGAGATGCTTAACGGAAAGGGAACAGTTAAACAAATCATGGAACTTGAGTTACAGGTCTAATATTATCAAGTTTTATTTTTTTAAGTTATCATGGAAGCATAAACAGTAAACAGAGCCTTTAAGTTGTTTTCTATACTTCATCAGATGCTGTAGCAAACCATCACTCATATTATAAAAGTCCTGACAGGTTTTCACAATGTTCTTGTTACAGTATATTAAACTGGCAGCTAATCCTTCTGAGCTGCACTGTGGTTTACAGATGACATGAATGCTAGGCCTACTAAAATTTACACACAAAAAGGATACAATTCAGGATTCTGGTATCACACAGTTCCAAGTTTCACAGCTGCAAATCCAATTGTGCTTGTTTTATCATGACCATTGATTCTCTGTAAAAAGACCATCTGTGATATTTCTGATCTACTGTGGACATATAAATAAATTCTCCACCATCATGCAAACAAACATAACTTACATCAGTGCAGAACTAAATTTACCATCTACTCCATGTTCTGCTGCCACCATTGTCAAATAACTTAATCTCTTGTAGCAAGCATCAGTCCTGTGTCAACAACTTCCAAACTGACTTTTTTACATTGCCCTCCCTGGCATGAGTCTTTCAAACAAAGCAAAGTCCTTATAACACATTTTTCCCTTTTGCATTTTTTCCCTTTTCCCTCTCACCTCTGCTGTGGTGCAGTTTTTCAACAAGTTGGTTGAAAAGTATTAAAGTCTTTCTCCTCTGGGTGTAGGTGATAGCAGCTGTCAAGCAGGCCTTCTGCTAGTATCTCTTCCATCTTGTGGAGAGAGATGTATGCAACCCTCCTTCCCAAAACTTCTTGTTTGGTGAGAAGGAGATAGGAAATCTTGATCTGTTCTATGCTATGCTGCAAGGCTTCTGGTCCCAGGGTCTTAAACAAATTGTTACCTGGATCTTTCCTTCGCAGACACTGTCCGTGAGCCAACGGTCACATTTTTCTCCCAGGATTTGCCTCTGACATTCCCTACACATTAGTCTTTTCCAAAACTTCTGGGGGAAAAAAAGGGAAATTTGACTTCCCAAATTTTCTCTCTGGCTTTGAAGGCTAATTTTTGCCACCCTGCTTTCCAAAGTGCATGAAAGCATAACTTACCTGCACATTAACATGCTGCACCCCAAGCTTGTGCTGCACCGTAAAGATAAAGGATTGCAGAGCCAGCAGGTAGTTCAGGGGATCTGAGATAGATGAATAACTGACATCTAACAGCTCATCTGTACATCTGATAGATTATGAAACAAGCTAAGATATCACACTACCCTCCTGAATCTCTATGGAAATGCACTGTTCACTTGGGTTTGGGTGACAATTGGGCAGTCATGCAACTCTGAAAGAAAGCATCTCTTAGGCTTATTGGGTAGTCAGTTTCCATGTCATGTCTATACTGTGTGACTTCCTCACATGCTTTACCTCCCATCTTTTCTGATGTGGTGGGAATAGTGGTTTCCTTAGTGAAGAGGAAAATATATCTTGAAATCCACTCATTAGTATGTGGGCTGTTTGCTTCCACTGCAGTGTAAACCCAACCTTAAAATGATGTTGGCGATCCCAAAGGACTGAGAATCTTGGACGTGCTCCCCCTCCCGATCTAATTGCTTTTCTTCTAACCGTTCTTGCCAGGGTTTCTGCAGGCTTATGTAGATGTTCTTTCCCTTGTCTAGTTTCATGATATACTGTGTCTGCCCTTCTCATTACCTCACATAGTCACTGCCATTTCAGTATGAGTTTTCTGTCTGAACCATGGAAGAAAAGAGTTGTTGTATTATCATAGGGATTTAGCTAGGATTTCTGAGCCAGATGTCTTAGATTTTGATGTACTTCCTCATCTAGAAGTCCTACTGGAATACGTTGGTTATGTGAGAGGAGAAATAGATTCTGTCCTAATGAACAAACCAAGAGGGTTAAACTGAAATGAGTTCCTTCAATAAGCCAGCAACTTTGAAATATGAAGCAATTTCTTTGTCACTGGTATTTGTTACTTGCCAGTTTGTTACAGCTATTGCATAATTTGTTACAAAGATGTGATTTTTCTTTTCTTTTTAATAGGAACATTCCTTTTGGATGAAACACTGACATCATAGTAGTAGGAAAAGGATATTTGGTAGCTCTTCAGTATATCTGAATATCAGAAAAGAAAGAAAGGGCATAGGTTTCTACTTCAGAGAAAATATTCAACCTGTATCACCTGAATAACAACTTTGAATTCCATGTAATCAATATGTCGATCAAAGATTTCAATTTCATGGGAAATGGTCAGATTTCAGTGTATTTAAGACAGTCACAGAACAGTGTTCTTGGATACTTATGGTGTGGGGTGAGAAGCTAGAATTTAAACCCATTTCCTCAATGTCATCACCGCCAGTTTGTGTGTCAGGCCCTTGTACATGTCTGTGATTCGTGCTTTGCATCCTCTCCATGTGAAAACAGACAAAATGAGGAAACTCTGACCAATGGCAAACTACTGACTTTGCAAGATCTGCAGGTGAAACCATCTTCAGTTCTAGAGCCACAGTGACTATTACAGTAGGAGAACACTGTGGAACAATGAATGACTGGCTCTGTAAGGAGTAAAACATTGGAAGAACAATAAAGTAGCATATCGTAAGCAATCTTCTAACATGGGCTTATTAAAGTATAAATTATAGCTAGAAATGTTTTTGAAACAGATGTTTGTACTTGAGATGCAAATTAAATATTTAAGAGAAGTAGCCAAAAATATATTACTTTTTTATCTTTGGGTATATACTGTACAGCATAATAATGCATGTACCATAAGGCTGCATGCCAAGAAGATACAACTGCAGTAGTACAGGGTTGTCAGATTCAGAATAAACTGAACTGTTTAAAGATTTTCTCTTAAAACTTACATATTTCTCTTGCTCAGCATACTCTTTGGGTGAAACTTAGTACCCTGCATTTTCCATGTTAACTCATCCCTCTAAACTCAGTGTTTGTCAAGTATGCAGGCAGACTAATCTATACAATGAGTCCATATGTGAAAAGGATATGGCCTGGGGGAATAGTCCTTCATTCTCCAGTCTATAGGCCACAGCCATTATTCCAGCAGACCTCCAATATTAAGAGCTAGACATGACTTCATCATTGTAATACTTATAAGGCACATCTACATGTCCATTTAAGCATGGACACATTTAATGAGCATTAAGCCATTGCACATTAAGCAATTTTTGGCAGGTGTCTTCATGTTCAGGAATTTGGAAATATGTTAGCCCCAAACCACTGGACTTGACACTAAAGTTAGTCCCAAGTCCCTGCAGCCCTGCCATGTGCCCCTGTGGCCACCAGGGAGAGCTCCAGCTTCCAGCCACATGGTTACCAGCACTTGGCAGCCAATTTGAAGCCAAAGCCAGCTGCCAGCCCCTGGGAATCTCTGATCCCTGGCCAACCCATTCCCTGCCCAGGATCTGTGTGCCCAGTGCAGGGGCAGCATGTGGCATCACCCTCCATGCCCACCCTGCCTCCCTATACCAGGGCTTCCCCTGCCCCTGCCCCTGCCAGTGGTGCCCAGCCCCCCGCTGCTTCAGCCAAGCCCCTGCCAGCAATGGCCAGCACCCTGTGCTCTTACTGGCCATAGTGCTGGCCCCGCTGACCCCCGCAGCACCCCCTCCCCACCCAGGCCCCAGGACAGCTGCACACCTACCAACAGAGGCTAGGGAGGGCACTGGCTGCAGGAGGCCCTGCCAGACCCCTTCTTTCTGCATGCCCCACTCCAACCCACCTGCCCTGCCGCCCACACACCCTTCCTCCTGTACACCCTCAGCACCATTCTCAGGATACTTACATGGGTGAAATAAAAAACTTTACTAACTTCACAACACCCACCCCCATCCCTCGCTGCCCCTTTCAGCAAACAGAAACCCCTCTGCTTCTCCCCTCAACCAACAGAGCCCTTCCATCACCATCCCCACCCCCCAAGAATAAAAAAACCACAAGTGGGAAACTATATACAAGGTGAAAACTATATATAAGGGGAAAAATATTTACAATATTTTGGGTTCAAGCCCAGAGTGGGGGGCTTAGGAGGCAGGGCCCCAGGCCAGGTGCCTAGTACCCCAACCCATGGATGTTCCCTGGGGCTGGGCTCAGGCTAGCCCCCTAGTGTCAGACCAGACCCAGCACTAAAGTTAGTCCCAGGTAGCTTCTACATGTGCATTAATACACATTAACTAATCATGCATAAATATGATACCTAAATTTGCAGGTATCAAATTTAGGCACAGTGGACATTTGTACACATAGATTTCATAGATTTCATAGACATTAGGGCTGGAAGCATCCAAGTGTTTCTTTAAGCTATCCAGAGTACGTGCTTACATCACTTCTGGGGGAAGTCTATTCTAGATTCTGGAGACTTGGGTGGTAAATAAGTTTTTCCTTATGCCCAATCTAAAATGGTCTTCCAGCAGTTTGTGACTGTTGTATCTTGTCTTCCCTTGGGGTGCCCAGGAATGTTCTCCCAGTTCCTGATGCACACCCATTATGTACTTATAGGTTGCCACCGAGTCATCCCTGAGACTTTACTTCTCCAGGCTGAAGAATCCCATGTCTCTCAGCCTCTCATCATTAAGGCATGCTCTCATGACCTCTAATCATGCATGTGGCTGTCCTCTGGACTGTCTTTTAAAAGTGCCCAGAGCTGTGGCACATGCAGCTGTATAAGAAGCAAAATACACATCAGCACTAAGACAATGGAGGCAGTACGTTTTTGAACTAAAATACATCACAGGTGTTTTAGTTCAAAAGTGCACTGCTGCCATTTTCTGTTTGCTGACCCACATTTCTCCACTTATATAACTACAAACAACACAGAGCAGCGCGCATCAGCTCACATGTGGCGCAGACTCGATTAACTTGAGTTTGCTTCTATGTGCCCCGACACATCCCGGTATCAAAATGTATGTGTATAAATGCCCAGTTAGTGTTATTAATTCACATTAAGGGAAAATTACAAAATTCTTTTAAGGCTATGAGAAATTGATAAATTAATTGTTGCCAATTTATCCAGAAACCTTAGAATAATTCATGAATATTATGATCATTTTATCATATTGATCTTGAGAATATGAAGTATCTTAATAAAAGATCTGAAAGCTTTTATTATATTCTTTTATTATATTACAGGTTTACACCTTGATACCTGAAAACAGCCAATTTCCAAGAGGCTGGGGGCTACACACCCTATGGGCTGCACCAAGGAAAGTCATGGCCCTTTTCATGCTGCACATCTCATGGACACGCTCTTCACCACTGCTGTACTGCCAATCTGTGACCCACCCCCTACACAGCTAACCGCTGCATCTACGATCCACCACAACAACTACACTGTGTGCTCGCACCCTTCCCCCAACCACTGCACTGTGCACCCACAACCCCTCCCAACATCTGAACCGTGCCCACACGGGCACCCCTGTGCTGCACTGTGTGCCCAGAGCCCCTCCTGATTTCTTTCATCCCCTACTGCACCCTGCTCAGCTTTCCATGCTTCCCCCTGGGGCAGAAGCAGAAAGGAGAAGCTGGAGGAAGGAGGAATACCCTGCAGCTAGCTGCATGCAGCCTGCAGGCCTCCAGTTGGACATCCGTAGCTTAAAATATTTAGGTATTGCTTTGATGTGTTTTTCTTGACTATCTTCAGTCCTTCTTGAATTTCCCAGAGTAATTTCAACTGACCAAGATATTCATAGAAAAAACTTAGTCATCTAGTCAGTCCATCCTCCTGCCAATGCTTATTTACTGTGCATTTGTTATTGTTTTTCTTATGATAGTGTAAAAATGGTTCAAGCAAAGAGACCTTCACTATTTTACCATGGCACTCTAGTCCACATTCTGCTAGATCAAAAAATTATAAGCTTTTTTCTTTTTTTATTTTCCACCACTACTGCTTTTTCTACTACCTTATATAATTTGTATAATTCCTTACTGTTCGCACTTCACAGTACTAGTTGACTTTAGTTATTTCTTAGACAGCCTTTGCATATTTGGTTCTTTTTATTTTTCTTCCTAAATCATAATATGCAGCCTCCTTACTCTTGATGTTATATTTAGAAACAAAAATAAAATAAAACAAGATCTCAGGAAATCCATCCTCCAATTTCTCTATATTTTCTGGCACTGAGGTGCTCAAAGCTGAATGCTTTCACCTGCATTCACTTCCAATACTAAGTTACTCCTTGTAGAGTGCTTATGGTTCTGCATCTGAGTACTACCATACAGGCGACTCTAAAATTAATTGGTGCTTGGAGAGACATCTTTCTAAACAAATCTAAAGAAATCATTATGTTATCTTCCTCCATAATTTGTCCCGATGACTCTCTTCTACTGTGACATTGATAGAACTTTGCCAGCTGTTAGTGGTTTCATCTGCTGGATGGTGACTTGAAACTTTTATTCAACTTGTCTATTTACAATATAAAAAATAGTGAAAGTCTGGAAAAGAAGATTGCATCACTGTTATTCACTATAATTATTGCTATAGTATACAAAAAAAATAAGAATAGCACATGGAAAAAATTACAAAAAGTTAAAAAAAAAAAACTGATATTTTTCTGTCCTCACATATCATGTGACAATAGTATGTAGTTTGTAAAACCAGAAAAATGCTTTTAAGATCTTTTATAAGGAAAGGAACTATGAATAATATATTTCAATTTCATTTAAGTACTGGTAGTATTTTGCCTTTTATATCGTTACATATATATTAAGATCTGAATGAACATTAATGACAACATATGATGGACTATTAAATAAATCAACTGGTAACAGATTGATCCTTTAGGGCGCGTCCACACATACAAGCACGTGAGCTTGCAGCAGCTCAAATAGAAATGGTGCAAATTTGAGCCAGGGCTTTTTGCCTCAGTGCACATGCTCAGACATGCACTTTGTTGAGGAGCAAATTGTGCCACTTGGGGCAAAATAACCCTGCCTGGCTCCTCCCCAATCTGCAGCTAGGGGAAGCTCGAGCCCGGGGTCCCCAGCAGTACAAAAACCTGCCATGACCAGCAACTCAGGGTTACTTGACCTCAGGAGCTTCTGGGGCCCAGGCAATTGGTATCTGGGGACACTAGCCCCTTGTGTCAGCTAGACTGCTGAGGCAGCATCTCAAATTCACTTTTTAAAATACCCTCAAATCCACATTCTTCCACAATTAGAGCAAAAGAGAGAGAGAAAGGGGGATTGATCAGATGGGCAATGTTTTATTGTTATATTTACATGGCTAAAGAAGCCTATCAGTGGAAGCCTATCAGTGTCTCTAGCATCATAATAAAATAAATCCTTAATATCTATATGTTTTAATGTTTGCTTTGGGTTTCTTTATTACCATGGATGATGTTTGATGGGGGAAGTGGGGTTTGAAGGAGGGGGTGGTAAGGGGGGGTGGGGCAATGTGGGTGGGGTGGGGGGATGTGAATCACTGTGGGGGTAGGTGTGGGGGGACTGTGGGGGCTGCTTAGGAGGGGTGGACCCCTTGCATGAACACTGCATGCCCCTGGGTGGCTGCAGGGGCATGGTGGCACTGGTGGCAGTGGTAAGCAGGGAGCTCCCGTGGATGCCGCCAGCACTGTCTGCAGCGGGGGTGGGGTGGTAAGCAGCGAGCACCCACAGTCACTACTGGCAGTGACAGTGGTGGTCAGCGGCAATTGCTGACTGCCCATAGGCACCACTGGTGATGGGGGGTGGCAAGCGGCAACTGCCTACAGGCACCACCGGCAGTGTCAGTGGCACCTCTTTTGATGGAGTGCACTGCCATGCTCAAGGAGTGCACATGCACCCCCTTACACATTGCCAATGGCCCCTGGCCCCACAGGGCAGAGCACCCCCCCTCCACATGGATTACCCTACCTGCAGAGTCTCAGGCCTCCCCAGGGATGGCAGCTCCCCCTCACCCTACCCCCACTGGTCTCCAGCCCCCTGCTCATTCACCTGCACTTCCCCAGCCTCTGGATGCTGGAAATGAGCAGGAGAACAAGCAGGAGGCTGGAGAGAATAAGAGAATGAACAGGAGGTTCACTCTTCCACCCCTATTGGTTCCCCCTGCTCCCCATTTATTCCCCTGCTCCCCACTCATTCCCCCCTCCTGTTCATTCCCCCCACCCTCTGTTCATTCCCCCAGCTCTCTGCTTGCTCTCTCAGGCCCCTCCCCCACACTTACCAACAACATAGAATAAGCAGGAAGCTGGAGACAGCAGGGGAAGTCTCCAGTTTATCTCCAGGGGCTTGTCTCCAGGCTCCTGCTCATCTCCAGCCCCCTGCTCATATTCAGCCTCAGGAGAACAGAAGAGGAATGCCTCCAGGGCTGTCTCTAGCCCCTGCTCCTTCCCCTGCTTGTCTCCAGCCTTCTGCAAGAAGGAGCAGGGAGCTGGAGACAGCAGGGGAATGTCTCCAAGGGCATTCTCCAGCCTCCTACTTCCTCTTGAGGCTGGAGACAAGCAGGGGAAGAAGCAGGGGTCTGGAGACAGCCACGGAGACATTCCCCTGCTGCCTCCAGCCTTGGGAGGCTGGAGACAGCAGGGGAAGAAGCAGGGGGATGGAGACAGCCCTGGAGATATTCCCCTGATGTCTCCAACCACCTGCTCCCCCAAGGATGGAGACAAACAGGGGAATGAGCAGGGGGCTGGAGACAGCCAGGCGTTTCCCTGCTGCCTCCCTCCTGCCTTCAGGCCCCTGCTCATTCCCCTGCTGTTTCCTGACTCCTGAGGTCCCCTCCAACCGCCTGTTTACCTGGTAAAAGCTGGATCCAGGTCCCTGCAGCTGGCACCACTGCCTGCCCAGCATGGGCAGGTAGTGTGCTTTATGAGCAGGGAAAAGGCCAATCATACAGACACTCTGGTACTCTGCCAGAGCATCTCTGAAGGACTGAGCCTCCAGTTGCCTCAGTTGCCTTACCCGGTTTTTTTCCTCGGGTTTTTGTTTGACCCTTGGATATGCAGGGGTCTAATTTTCTCCCCACACTGCAAACTTGAAGCAAGGGGAACATTTTTTTATTTCTGCATGTGCCTGTTGCCCCACCTCAAATGGGTTTGAGATGGGGCAAGAGGCATGTGCATGCTCATCTGGACTTGCCTTTAATGTTCAAACACATAAGATAGTCTTAGCATGTCCTAAATTTTTCCCTCTAACAATAGATTTATGATAGAAGTTGGTAAAACGTCATATTTTGATTTAATCTTTTTTTCCTGTATGACCTGAACAAACTTCTAGCTCATACTTGTGTGGAAAATTATACATATTTATACAGTTATGAACCAAACACATTTCCTTTGAAAATTCAGTGATTTCCCACTAGTGAAAGTTGTGCAGCTCTTATGTGAAGGTGGCCAGTATGAAAAAGGAATACTAATTAAATGTGGGGATAACATTCAATGCAGAATAATGATGGAAATAATATTAGCTATTCCAGAAGTAATATTTTTTTCTGATTAGAAAACCTTTCTATCCTCCACTGTGCAATAAACCTTGTTACACTAAGGGCTTATACTGCAAGATCATTTTTTTAATCAGTGTGGAAGGAGGTTTGTGAGAAGAAGTATGCTCATACATTGGCCAAAGGATGTGAACCACTACAGAAGGTCATTTTTAACGTGTCAAAAGGACTTTTAAATCCTTTAAAAAGGAAAATAAACAGTTTAAAAAACAGTTTTCATTGATACAAATAATGCCCAATACATTATAGGGCTTTATAGAGAATTGTGTCTACTGGTGGCTAACATTTCATTTTTTAAATATGTTTAGTGTTTACTCAGTGCTTATTGCTTATTATTCAATATATTTCACATAAGTGTGGCTAACTAGTGTGCTAGAAAGCAAAATCAGGTTCTCATGCCTGAACAGGGGAGCAGCTCTCTAACAAGGCAGTTCTCACACATTCCAGAGAGAAACAATTTGGGGGGTGGAGGGGTGGGAGGGGGTAATAGAGAGTGTCTAATGAACCTTGGGGAGAAAAGTGGCCCCATCTCCCATATATTCAGAAGATAAGAGTGCAGCTACAAGAATTAACCTGTCCTGGTACCTAAAAGTCCCAATTAGGGATGGAAAGATTCCAACAATATGATCACATCTTACCAGATACCGAGCGATGAAATGCACATAGACAGTACCCCCACTGGCTGGACAAGGTATGTCGGACTGCGCCACCGATGAATAATCACCAGCTAGGTACATAATGAACAGCCTAAAGGTATAACACTAGAGACGAACAAAGAGAGGGTGTGTTCGCTGCTTAGCAACTTCCTCCAAGAAGGACTACCACAAACTGAAGCAAGATATCTGCAGAAGATGATCATGTGCTGGCCAGATGTCCATCTTCCTGTGTGCATCCCTGGGGCATAGTGTATGGTGAGAGCTTTTGCTTGCTTGATAATTATCATATGGTGCGACTGTATGCTAATAAAGGTCTCCAAGTTATCAACAGGATATGTTGTGATTGGTCATTTTAGGGATGTTGCACTCTAACCACAATTCAGTATTTGCTGCTGATTCTTAAAATCATCTACCTGCTCATTTATCTTTTACCAAAGTTAAGACTGATCTAGAAGGATTCCACCCAGGAACTTCTCTGGATATTCTCCATCAGTCTGCTATCTATAAAAACCTGTAAAATTCAAGTATCTCTCTATAAAAATTCTGGGAAGTTCATGAAACTTATATATTCTAGACAGCACTCAAGAGTAAAGGAACCATGCCCTACAGTATGTCTAACCAAAACCAAGGTCAGTCTACTTCAAACACCCAGACAAGGGCTTCATACTAACAGGGGTGAATCCTGGCTTAGGTCAATATATTCAGGTCAATGTTGCAGTTTCTGCCTTCCTTCCATCATTGCTTCTGAGTACAGTTGTCTGGGAAAATTCCAGTAAAATATGATGTAATAAAAAAAAAAAAAAAATTGGCAATTTAGCAGAATTGAAATGTTTGACATAAATGGTTTTGTATTGCCACAGTTCTCATGTTCTTACTATACCCTGACTGATTTACCTGATAGCCCACTGGACAGGGTCCTGGGGACCTGTTACTTCCAAGGTCCATGGTGTTAAGGTACCATAAGCATACCAAAAGCATACCATAAGGACATCTCAAAGGCAATTCACCATTCTGTTTTGTAGATAACTTCAAAATTTTGGGTGGTTACAATTAAACCACATTTCACAGTCCTCCCAAAATATTCTCCCATCCCTTCTTCTGATACATGGAAGTACTGCCTAATTAACCCTGACACAACAGAAGACATGACACCCTACGCAGTGGTGGATGTAGGGGTGAGGGTGTAGTGATGCAGTTGCACCACTACAAACTTTGATTGGTGCTCTACACAAACTTTAAAGTCAACTGCTTGGGAAGGGCAGTGGCATTTCTATTCAGGCAGCAGAGAAGGAGTCAATTGACTTCATGACTCATTATCTATCTGGTTCATACTAATCTTTTCACTTCACAGGCGTTAATGACTGACACTGAAATATTGCAGACACTGTCAAGAAGACTAGATTTTGTTTTATGAATCATAACAAGAGATACACATTTAACTATAATGACTACAGGACTAATGGAAAACTGTCTTTTTAGTGTTTTTTGCCTAGTTGGTATTTGTTTTTATTTTTATGTAATCTAGCATATTAGTGCACATTCCAGTACAGTAACAAATATATCTGGCTTTGCTTTGATCTTAAATGGAATAAAGTAGCATGATGCCCCTACCATATTAGTAAAGTTTCTAGTTTCTTTTTAATTGGACAAAAAAAATATTTTGCTATACCTGATGATGCACCACACCACCCCCCTCCTCCTTCTCTTTCAAAATCCTAGATCCATCCATAGCTGTGGACCACCATAATAATAAAATTAGCTCCTAGGCAGACAGAAGGAACTTATTCACTCTTCACCCCAAGTCTCCATTCTTGGAAGAGACTTTTCTCACTCAGAAATGTCTAACTTCTAATAAAATATGGCTATGAATAGTTATGGAAAACATGTAGGCCAAACTTCATTAGTCTGGGGAAAAAGGAGAAGGGAAGAAAGAGGAGGCTGTGGTCTGTTTATAGCCAACCTAAATATTCAGTTGAAGGCAGGGCAAGGTGGCACGTAAAGGACTAACTCATTCATAAAGGTATGTGTATTTAGAGAAAGGTAGTTAGCCATGTTATCGAAAATTAGGCAGAAGGCAAAGCAGGATGTTTTGACTAAGCTTATGGTTGCTTGACTAAGCTTATGCTTTTCTGAATAACTTTATCTAAAGGGCCAACCTCCCCTACCTTCTGACATTTTTCTAAGTATTCAATGGCAACAAAGGAATAAACAGTAATCAATCAGATTGTACTGTTGCATAAAAATATATAGGCTTTGCTGGATCAGGGTCAAAATCCATTTTATGGGGCCTGGAATTTCTTCTTGGATTGCACAGGTATTTGTCTACCTTACTGACAAAGGTAAGTCTTTTTTTACTGCTGACACTTCAGAGTTCCAGAACCAATGCATCACTGGAAGAGCAAACTAGATTCTAGTCTGACATCTGCATCATCAATTAAATTGTCAGCTTGGTTGAGATTGAACTTCTATAGGTCTGGTGGCATTAAGAAAGGTAAGGAGCTTGTTCACAATGCTACCAAATAAAATAATTTTGCTTTGTTTATAAATAAGCCTTACCTGGGGAGTCAACAAGAAACATGGCAATCTTATTATGGTCATATTTTTGCTAGACAAGTTCAGAAAAGCAATACAATCATGAATCTATAGGGAGGGAGGAAAGAATAGTGAAGTATTGTTAAACCTGAATTACACTTACAAAAACAGAGTAGGACTTTGTTATAGATTTAAGTGAACCATGTCTTAGGACATGGTTTGGCCTAAATCAGGCATGATATGCTACACTGAAAAATAATCAAGTGTGTCTTTGATTTCATCCACATTGCTTCCTCAGTCATATGATATGCTAGGCCTTCTGGGTCCACATTCCATGGTACATGATAATTATTAATATTAACCAGGCTAGAAATTATTTTGCAGTGTTTATGGCAGGGCTTGTCTATCCTTCTATGGCCTTCTGAGGAAGTAGATTTGCTTTACCAACTCAGGAAAATTAACAACTTCCACTACAGCACACTTCACATTTCTATCTCTAACTACTATTACTTCTAATAGCAAGACACAGATCCTGCTCAGGATGATGATGTATTCTAGTTGTTGGTATTAATGCAGCTGCTATTTTACACTGTGGAGTGAATATAGGGCCTTAGACTTG
The DNA here is from genome assembly GCF_052110815.1 of Crocodylus siamensis. NCBI lineage: Eukaryota > Metazoa > Chordata > Crocodylia > Crocodylidae > Crocodylus > Crocodylus siamensis. Next base: position 179,545,481 of record NC_143397.1, read on the forward strand.
GTGAAGAGCATTTTAGCACAGGGCTACTTTCCCTGCAAAAGTGATACATGCCTTGCTACAGTCACACAGGCAGCATTCACGCATGGAGTAATGGAGAAGCTGACAGTTTTTAATAGTTCTGTAATCTCCTTATCTTGACAAGTGTGTCTGGATCAGAGCTACAAGAATAGAGCAGTGGACCTACATTATCATACAGGCCTGATATGACCAACAATGGGCCTAGAAGTCCCACATAAGAAAGGCCATTTTCCTGTTAGGGGCTTTGCTTGCCCCAAGATGTGCAAATGAAATAAGGCCATACCTGTGTCCAAGTGGATTGCTTTTACCAGCTGGAAAGTGGCTACCTGAGGCTCCTACAGGTTGCTGGAAACTAGTTTAGGTTTGGAAGTAATCTGTCAGTGTTGTAGTACTGGCCAAGACAATTACTATTGATGAATGGCAAAGATTGCTGATGTCTCCAAAATAAGAGCAGGTAAATAGGCTGAGAATAGACTTCCTGAACAGCTGGGGCCATCAGTGGCACATGCATGCATCTTCTCTGCCTCCTTTCATCAATATTTTGGCAGGAGTTATTGTCCTAGAGAGAATACCATTCACTCACAGTGTAGTTGATTGACCACAGGAAAGTTTATTGATACAAAGGTGAGATATAAAGGATACAACATTTGCATGGCAAAGAAACTAATTTCTTACTCAGTGAAATAGCTAACAAAGGGGCTTTGTGCCCCGTATTTTTAAATATACAGACTAATGTCTACCCCCCTGGATGACAAGCCTGTACCTAAGTGATAAAATCAGGAAGAAATGTTACGTACACATCAAGCAAGTGCAGGATGGTCCTGGAATGTGCCAGTGGACACTTGAAGGTTGGATGGTGATGCCTATAAGCTCATATAGGTGCCATAGTGTATATGCTCTAAATGGCACTAAGGCATGCTGTGTACTGTGCAACATATCAGAAAAGAAGAGGGAATACCTTGGCCATGAATGGGTTGATGTCTTTGCTGCTTTATAGGCAATCAAAAAGCAGGTATTTGATAACTAGGTCTTATCTCAGAAGAGCAAAGGGACTCAGAATGCCTTGTGTGCCATGTCCTTGGTCTGGAAGGGAAAATGGAGGAAGGGGAGAATAAAATAATATGAGCACAACTTTAGTGTGCCACATCAATTTACTTGTGAGATAATCTAGTATTTGTATTGTATTGTTAATCTGATACATTATTAAAAACT